>NC_134701.1:152425909-152776409 GCF_043290135.1 Rhipicephalus microplus
CCACCGAGATCTCTCGGGCTCTGCTGAGGTCACGTAGCGTCTATGACATAGGCGTTGATGTCGACACTGAGACCCTATATAAACAGAGAACAGGGAAACTTTTTAGCGCTTGTCCTCCAGTGGGATAGGTAGTGTCAGAAACAGACTGGTCGTAGGCACCGCGACGTGATTCTAGGCATTTTCGGAGCACCACACGTTTGAATTAACCATCGCAGATGCTTGCCTGTGGCAATTACCGGAATATTTCTATCATTAAAGCCCACATTACATGGGTGGAACTGCAGTGGAAGTTCGAACTTGCCAAAAGCTCAAACTAAGTGTGGTATAAATAATAAGATTCAACTGCAAAACGAAATATTGAGTCATACGCTTGTGACTATGGAAACAGGCTCACTTCTTCAACGCAGGGTACTGGATATTGTGAAGTTACTATTATCTACTCTGCCTTTTCAGTACGTTTTCCCTGTAATAAATCTTGTAGGTACCAACAACAAACAATATTTATGTTTTCTGTGAGTTTTTTTTTGTTTTCCGCTCTACAGAATATTACCTGTCTACTAATAATATAAACCAGAAGCAAGCAATGATGTTCGTGATCTCAAAGTATTTTTCTGGGTACTAGATGAGCACAAAAAACTAACTTGACCACCACTGGCTTTGCCTTTCTTTAGATGAGCATGATGTCAGCGTATTCAGCGAGATATTAAACATGCAAATTTTTGTTATAGACATGCATTTTGTTTTTAAGCGTGCAAGGCTTCGACAGTGATGAAAGATTTTGTGTTAGAGTACGGTCTTTGTATTCAGCAAACAAGTTGCTGCTGATTGAGAGTCTGGCTGGCTTCCCTGTACATGTGATGACACCCCAGTTTTACATGAAGACCCTAGCAAAGACAAGAGATGTTCCACTTGAATACAGTGAATATGAGCATAAAGATGCCGGAGTTATCTCAGTTACACGACAAAAAAGATGAGCAAGAAATAAAGAGGGAAGTTCCGCAGTGCAGCCCATACGTAATGTGATACTCCAGTTTAGGCATGACGTACCATATCCAAAAAAAGAGTTACTCTCGGCTTATTAGTTCACACTGTCGAAGTATGCGTTGAGCCGGCTGTAAGGTGCTCAACTGCCAGAGATATAGGTACATGGCTTAGACGTGAAAGGCAAACAAGAAATGCTAGGTTTGTGTGGGTGCACATGATTACAAAGAATGCACCTCGAGGCGCAAGCCTAAGTGCGCAAACTGCGCGGGACCATATCCAGCATCGTTTTTAGGCTGCTCTTTAAACTGTTTGTTATTGGCAACACAAAGAGAGAGAATTGTAAGAGGGCACCATAATATACAAAGAGGTCCAGCGCCGAATGCGGATATTGTTGAAGATGTTCCTGCGCCAAAAAGAAATGTAAAATTGTGGCGCCAGGACTCTTACTCGGCAGTATTGAGGTTCTCGACACCAAAACTTCATGCTGGCAAAGATTTCCAGGCCGGACAACATGCTGAAGTGTTACCTTCTGCCGGGTCAGACATAGCCAAGGAGTCACCCACTGCCAAAGTAGGGTCACAGGAGCTTGTTGAAGAACAATAACTGAAGACATTTGATCTTGGTGGTGACAGCCGGGAACGACCAAGTCGCTTTGCCAATAATCTTTGCAACTCTTGAAGCAATTCTAAGATCCCTGCCCCAATCATGCTCTTTACCAGAAGGTAAATAGCTGCTAGATTTTGAGCGTCTTATCTTGCAGTAATTATGGCGACCGGAGTGTCTAACTGTTACAAAAGAAGTGCAATATTCCAGTGGAACTGCAATGGTTTGCAGAATAAGAGTGGGGAATTTCAGCAATTTGTCGCTTCACATGGGTATCTCAGTGTGTAATTTTTAATCAAGAGTAACCCCAAACTTTCAGCTGTCTAGTTATTTGGTGTACCAAGCAGAACGTCCAGTTGCAAAAAGCACAGTGTTGTTTTGTGAGTGACGCAATATTCCACCGACCATGGTGGCTACTTCAAAAACACATGTGTCGGAATTCATTATAGATGCAAAGTGAAGTTTGGTAACGTTACTTTAACTGTAGTTAGTGCATACGTGCACCCTCAATCAAAAGTTTCATAATCATTATGTAGATCCGATCATGATCACATAATAATATGTGGTGATTTTAACGCGCACCGCGAATTGTATGGCAGTGAGCGTTCTCATGTAAGGGGATTTGCTGCAGTAAAGACATGCGAAGACCACGGTGACGCTATACTGCATGACGATTATCCGACGTTCCCACAAGGGCATAACTACTGCAGCGTGTTAGACATCACTCTGTGCTCCTCTGAATTAGCGGCTCGAGCGGACTGAACTACAGACACTGATGCAAGAAGAAGTGACCACGTGTCATTGTTCGTATTTCACCCAAAGATGAAGAAAATGAGAGAGAGGCACACAAGAAGCATTAAAACATGAGCTGTCTTTCCAGAAATACAGAGGCGAAATTTCGTACCTTGTTATGACGCAGAAACACATGCATTGAACATAAAACATTTTCTAACCAAAGCTACTCGTGCAGTAGCCAATCTAGAAGGGTATGCGGAAGTTGACACTGAGTGTGAGCTGAGTGTGAGCAGACGCCGACCTCAAAGAAGATATCGCAGGTCGGGAAATGGACATTGCAAGGTTACAAGAAAAGTTCATTCTTCAATGCTGAACCGACTGTAGAAACTTGCAAACAAAAGGTGGCAAGATCTATGTGCTTTACTCTCTCCATTTAACACGGCATCTCAACAGCGGAATATGGTACGCGCCTTCCCAAAGCCAGTAGTCAACCTGAGACCATTACAGGCTCTAGCACTGTCTCGGGGAATCAGCGAATATGTGACTACCATCAAATTTTGCAATCTGATACTGATAAATGGAGACGCCATCTAAATGAGCGAATATAGATCCTCAGAAGGATTGGCTTCAGTAATTGTAGAAAAGTTTTCTGAGCTCAGTTCATCAGACCTAGAGGACAGCGTCACACCAGGAGAGCTCCAATATGCACTGTGTCAGGAAAACGAACAACTTCATATGGACCAGATGGCATTAGATACGCTGCAATTACCAATTTGTGTGATAAAGGAAAATGCACCTGTTGTGCACTTACAATGAAAGTTGGCAAGAATAAAAGGTTCCTTAAAGTTGGAAGATATCAAAGGTAGTACAGTTGCTAAAGCCCCGAAAGAGGCCTATGGAGTTGAATTTTTTCATGCCGGTTAGTTTAACGAGTTGTACTTCGTAAGTGATCGAAAAAATAATCAATTGACAAATTTTATGGTGCAAGACATGAAGTCTTACCAGAAAGCATAGCCAGCTTCAGAAAAGGCGTATGCACAATGGACTGCAGTTTAGACTTGGTCATACATGTGGAAAACCAACGTACAGGAGGAAACATCACTGTCGCTGTATTTATTGATGTTCAACGAGCATACGACACAGTGAGCTACGTTCACGTTCTGGAAGGCCTAGCGTTACAGCAATTTAAGGACAAGATGCTGCGTTATACCGCTGAAGTTCTGAAACACCAGCAAATATTTGATGTTATGCAGGAGGGCCTAACATCAGTACATCTCGTCAACTAATGAGTTCCACAGTGGAGCGAGCTAAGCCAAACTCTTTTTAATGCAGTCAAACCGCAGCTCTCGTGTAATCTTCTACCTAGCGTCAGATGTTCAGTATATGGTAATGATATAGGTTTATGAATGTCTGGTCCATCGTTTTTGGCTGTCCAACAAACTTGACAAGAAGGATTTGATTATGTAGACCGTTTTCTTAGAAAAAAAGGTATGGCGCTCTGTCTGAAAAAAAACAGCGATGTGGCCGTTCACATTAAAGAAACCTGGAAGTTTCAAGATGATTCTGCAAAACCAGCCTATTCAAATAGTAAAAGCCCGAAAATTCTCAAGTGTGGATTCAGACCAGAGACTAACATGGTCGCCTCATGTCCAGTTTATTGATCAAAAAGTGAACCAAGCCATTAGAAACCTCTGGCATTTCTGCGGGGCTGAATGGGGGCAATACTACAGAGTCCCTGTTGGCCCTACATGTTGCGTGGATACGCCACATCGTAAGTTACTGCCTGCCTCTTCTTCACAGACTTCCAGGCTCCACTGAAATTAGACTTCACTTGTTATTGACGAGATGCTTGAGAGTTTGTCTGTGGTTGTCAAGGTTGACTTCGAGTGATATTGTGTATTTGGTGTATGCAGAGGCTCGGCAATCACCTTTCGCAGTACTGCGCGCTAAAGAAACAACTAGAAACTTATTTAGAATGTTTACACCACATTAAAGCCATTCTCTGTCTGGTGAAGTAACACAAAAGACCGAAACGCAACTACATGATAGTGGGTCATCATTCCAAGCAGTAGTACCAGGATATATACGATGAAAAGTTCAAAACCACCTTGGATGTTCCCGGTTCTCAAGGTTATCTGTGAAGCAGATGGTATATGGAAGAAAGCAGACACGGTGCCTCTATGGGCGGCACAGATTGAAAACATCATTTTCATCATTTTCATATAATGCACAATGAAAAATTAAGATATATGCAGATGAGTCATGCACTGGAGAAGCGTCAGCCTGTGCGGTCTCTATACTCAAAATCCAAGAAAATAGAATGTACAAATTATCGCAGAAATCTTCATCAACGACAGCAGAATGGGTGGCTATTTTTGAAGCAGCCAGGTTCATCTACGAGAATTCTGAGACACAAAAGTGGATGACATGCACAGTTAGCAAACGTGCCCTTCAGCTAATTAAAAATGTGAGGTCACTTGGTAAAAATGGCGAAATAGCACAATGTATTGCAGAGACTGTGGAATATGGCTCAGCGCAGGGTCAAAACGTTGTGTTGCAATGCATACGCAGTCACATTGGAATAAAGGAAATTGGAGAGACAGGCAGCCTCACCAAAAAAAGCATTGGACGAAAGACGGGATTGTGTGATTATTATACCTGGGGCGGATATTGGACATGATATAACGCAAGGACCCAACCATTGTTCAATGAAGAAGTAGTTTGATAGCCCAAATCAAAAGAATCAGTCCTTTATGAAGTTGATCCGCACAGATAGTTTTTAGTAGTGATAGATCTCCCGCGACAATTAGAGACAATGTTGCACAGACTTCAACTGGAAATAGCACCCGCATACAGCTTCCTGCAAAAAATACATTGATCCAACACCCCGGATTGACATTGTGGTCATGCAGAGGAAAAGTTTCGCCATATTCTTTTGGAGTGCGCAAGGTACGCGAACGAAAAGAAATATTGAACAAACTAGCAAGTTTGGACAGACGCCCCCTCATTATAAAGACATTACTTGGACCATGGCCTATGATGCATCTTCAGAAAAAAGTGAACGTATTCCTGACAGACTTCTCAGTGGATACCGGGCTGAATAAGCACATGCGATAGACAGCCAGGGGTTGACATATATGAAATGGTGTGTCAGTGGACATACTGAGTGTAAAAACAGAGGTGTACATGTGAACATTTTTATGACAGTATGAACTGCTGCAAGTAAATTGTACATTGACATGATATTTCAACTGATCTCAGTGTGCTATTATGTTTTTTTTTGCTGATTGTTCATTTTTGGGTGCACTTCAGTACTACTTTTTCACTTTCTTGCAGCAGTGCTTGTTGATAAGGAGTAACCGAAACATTTAGAAACTCAACATCTACACAGAAAATCTTTGTTTTTATCCAGCGGCCATGGCAAAACAGTTAGCACAGACCAGAACAGAAGGCTATTGTCATTCTATCTTCACTATCTAAACGCAACCCTGTTATAGTATGGTATTCGCAGCTCCCATATATCTTATGGTCGTCTAGTTTTCTGGGTGTGTTAGTGGGCAAATTGTTTTACAGCTTCTCGCTTACCTTTACATCATGTTTGGACGACGCTCATAATATCGCCCTAGCTTTTTTTTTGGTTGGCGGGGGGACTTACAAATAAGAAAAATTCCATGGAAGAGTACGCAGCATTCCAAAACATTTGTCGTAAAACGAAGTCTCAAAAACTCTTCCAATTTTTTTTCACTTGAGTGAAAGTTCCAAAGGAGCTCCAGCCTGTCAACTAAGATGGCCAGATACTTTTACAAAAAAAGCGAAAGATACACTGTGGAGCCAAAGCGCGTTCACAAAATTCATATTTGAAACAGGTTGGAAGAGAGGATCTCAGCGTCTGAGAAACAGCGGGAAACTCCGAGTAACGAGCCAGACACAGCGAAACTATGTGGACGTGAGCTGGGAGATGAGGAATTCTTTTGGGGAACTACAAGATTTGAAAGAAAAAATAAAGTGTAAGACTACGGAAATTCCAAGTAAAGTGAAATAATCGGTGACAGGGTAGAATTCTGCTTGAAACATTGGGTATCCTGCAGCATTTCTTGGCAGTCGCTTCTTTGAGATTGCCTAGAAAGTCAATTCGTAGGGATTTATAGGTGTTTCCTGTTCGTGAAAAAAAAAGAAAGGGGAGTCAAAAACTGCTCATGTGTTAACAGAGATGATAGTCACACTTCACTGGTCCTTACCACTCCGACCTGATTTACTGCAATGATGCAAGCTTTTGAAGACACGTGGCTCTGCTTACTACAGAACACCCTATTGACTTCTGTGGCACCCAGAATTCTATCTCTGGGGCGACATTATAGAACGAATAAAACAGGGAACACTATTCAGCATGGAACGGATATGCGAGCCGCACCATCTAAATAAACATTGCCATCTAAATTTTCTACGAATACTACACATTGGAAGCAGCGTAAACCAACTCGTTGCAGTGACAGCTTTTTTCCAGAACGTGGTATGCGATCGCTTTAGTAGTTCCTTTTGTGGCCAAAAACATACGTGTATAAACTTAGCTAATCGTAAATGTCGGACAAAGCGGGACACATGAAGCTCAAATTTTATTGTTTATTTAAACCTTTCGTGATACGGCTGCTGATTGCTCTTAGCTGCACATTCACGCAGTTGAATTGATAATCAGTGGCCGCATTTGTTCGACAAGCATTATTTTATGATGTTTCATTGATAATTAGATAACGACCCGATCATGAAGACGCTTCAGGTACCAAGAAGGCAGGATGGCGTGTTCTGTATATGAAGCTGGTGCCTGGGATATTTGTACCTCAGGCAAAACTACAATTTTTTATGTACCGAAGCATTCTATTACATCGACTCTAAACTGGACATCTACAACATCTAATATGTCAAAGTTCCACAAAATAAGAACAAAATATTATTCCAACAAAAAAAAACTTTAAACTATTGTACTCATCATCTTCTCGTTCAGCGCACCTGAATAATGCTTTAGTAAATCATTTAGTTTGTTAAAACAATATAGCACGATATTCAACATTACGATAATTAAGAAAAACGCCGAAGTGATTCGCCCCAATACAGCTTTTAGGTGAACGTCATTTATGTTTTGTCTCTTTATTTATTTTGAACCATGAGCCAAATGTAAGGCCATTGTGGATTGCTACCTCCATGACAATGCTGATCCCGAAGTCGGGCCTGGACAACTGGGATATTGTGGCCGCTCGCGCAAACCCCAGCAACTGCGCAAGATGCGCTTTTACTGTGAAAAGCAAATCAACAAACCCACAAACGGAGAAATACTAATCACTAACAAACACAATTTTCGTCTTTAACATAAAATCAGAAAATCTAGTTCACTTCACAAATATCCAGAAATAAACGAACTTGCAATCTTTCCTTTCTACAATGACCGGGAACCAAAAGTGAAGCTGATCCAAGTTGGAGGAGTGAAATATTTCAACAAAGCCATGTCAGCGAACACGCCCTGTTATGCACTCGCCTCTCTGAACAAGTGTACGAATGCATGATCACGAGCAAGGTCACTGCAGAACTTTCTCTGTGAATAACTCTGAAAACCGTGCTCCTTAATTGTTCTTTAGGACTGCAACTACTAGCGTCTTTACAGGACTAGAAAGCATAGTGAGCAAGGCGAAAGCAAAACATCTGAACAACTTCTCTGTAAACGAAGACACACAGAAAACGCAAGCACGAGATAAAGGAGGAGTGAACTGACCGATGTGATTTGGAAGAGTGGCTGAATGTAAATGACACATAGGAAAAAAATCCATGATTGTCATGTTGCAGCGTCTTATTTCTTTCCGCCAAGAAAACTGCATTATAAGTGGCTTCCTCGGAGTTCTCATGTTTACTTCGGTAGTTCGAATTCCGAATTCATCTCTATATTGGGAGCATGGATGGCAAAACATATACTAGTGCATCAACTCAGTGCTACATACAAAATATGGTTACAGCCACAGTTGACATTGAGGTTACGTGAAGTATATTAGCAAATGTGGGTTTCACTTTTGTCGGCATGGGTCGCTTTGGTCAGAACGTTAGTGTCATCATGTCAACAGCCATGTCGATAGGTCCTCCTGCTTTATTCAAACCTTTTATATCACAGAAAATAAAATTACCATTTAACTTTTATTCAAAAAAAACTTTACGGCATATGTCCCACTTTTTTATGACAGCGCAATTTTCTGGTGCACGTCAAGACGAGTTGAATGAACAGGTATAGCGATATGTTACAGTTCTACGGAAACCAAAAACATGTGTTGTAAAGAGTTTATGGGTCGCGATTATGTTTCCACCTAAAGTTTTTCATACATATTGGTTTCTAGTAAATTCATGCAATTTGTTCTAGCTCATCCAAATGAATTCCGCATCAAAAGGTACGGGGCCTTCTGTACAGCCAGCATACATTCAGAATAAAGCAAACTTTGTTGGCAAATACTTTCTGCACAAGGCTAACACAGAAGTACGAAATTGTGGTTTGCGAGCTCGGCAAACAGCAGTCATTAATATTAAAGTTCATGGAATCACTCAAGGCTTTCATAAACGAAGCATTCTGTGGCGTTTGGCATCTAGTCATGAATGATGGGCGTATTGAAATCGGCGAGCATGTTCATTAAACTATATACAATCGCACAATAACGAAAACAACGGAGACGCCCAAAGTGCACACTTTATACTACTACTACTACTACTACTACTACTACTACAACTACTACTACTACTACTACTACTACTACTATAATAATAACAATATAATAATAATAATAGTATTGACAATAATAATTCAAAAGAAGAACAAGAAAAAGAAGAAGAAGAAGAAGAGGAGGAGTTTTTCTGTCCCGAAAGCACGACCTAATTACGAAAGATGCTGTAGTGGAGGGCTCCGGAAATTTCGATGAAGTGATATTTTTTTAACGTGCACTGATATCGCACAGTGCACCGACCTCTGCGATTTCGCCTCCATTGAAATGCGACCACCGCGACTGGGATTGAAGCCGTGACCTTCGGGTGAGCAGCCGGGCACCGTAGCAACCATTCCACTGATTAGGACAAATAAAATGCGTACTCTACAAAATATTTTACGTTACCGCTTCAATTCGAACCTCTCAATGATCCTCGCTATCTTATGACTGGCATAATGAGTGTGTAGTAGCTGTTTTGAATAGCCAGTCGGCGTAATGCTAATTTTTTTGCACACAAATGACGATTAGTTCCCTCTGGATTATTCGCATGTCGTAAATGAACAAAATGATGAATACAAACGTTCATAGGTATATGTGTACCTTTGAGAATCTCTCATTCCAATGAACGATAATTGCCTATCAGATTGCAAAATGAGCTTTCCAGCTGCCAGCAAAGCAGGGATTTTGTAAACTAAATCCACAAAAGAGCAGCGCCCTCATCACTTCAATACCAGCAGCAGTGGACAGAGGTTAAACCACTAATTACTCTCAGGGATTCAGAGAGAATGAGTGGACGAAACTAAAAGAAAGTGTTGGACATTGTACATGGTCTGGCTTTTATTTTAATGGCGCATACCGTGCAACTTTGTTTCGGCCATCGTTGTTTCTTGCTTCTAACACGGATTTAAGTGGCTTGCGTTCCTTCTTTGCGTAATAATAGAGCCATGAAAATTGGCAATTATTATTATAATACATGCAGGCTACAACCACGAGGGGTGCAGCTCTTCTGGAGAATTGATTTGCTGCACAAATTTGAAGGAAAACAAGGAAGACAAGTTTGCAGAAAAGAGAAAGGTTTCCTTCAAGTTTGTGCAGCAATTCACTTTTTTCAAGTATGAACCAAATAGTCTGCAAAAAAGTGTTGCTTCTGGAGGTGGTGCCTGCAGCTACATTAATACAATATACTTTTTACTACGCTTCTCCAGATGAGAAAACACCCTTTAATACTTACATCTATGTTTTTTTTTTCTGCGAGGGTTCATTCACTACTTTTCCTTGAAGACGATGCAGCGAGAGAGTGCTTGCCAACATTGTCGTGTAGGAGAATTCAGCTGCCAAAGCGGCAAAAACGAAACTTCCATTCTACCTAACTATGTTCAATTAACAAGACACGCGTCATCTAAAAATAAAGTAGTGAGCACGGCTTTAGCCCGCCTAAAAAGTGAGCTTTCTGTATGGAGGAGTGCGTCAGCCTTGATACATTCACTCCAGCTTTATCAGTTGCTGTCTCGCAAGTTGGGGAACATACAAAGCTACTGACGTCATACATACGGTGTGAGTACAACATGTCAAAGAAGAAACAAGTTGAAATAGAGTAGGCAGAGATGTTAAACAGAAAAACTGCCGGTTGGCTACTCTCCAAGGGGGGGGGGGGGGTTAGGGAAAGGAAATAAAAAAAAATCAGTAATAGAGAGCAGGGAAGCGAAAAAAAAAAGCAGACAGAGAAACAGCAAACTCCCTGCAACGTGTAGAACAGAGGGGTTCACAGAAGCTCATCGTACTTAAAAAAAGACAAAAAGGCGTTCACTGCTTTGTTAGGTGTTGAAAGATGTGGTCTACGCTGTAATAGCACCTGCACAGTGGCCGATCATCCAGTCACCGCAAAGGGTTTGGCAAGTACATATCTCTCTGAGGCAAATCTAGGACAGTGACACAGCAAATTCTTGATATTTCCGTTGGCACCTCAAGCATCGCACGCCACACTGTCAATATTTTCGATGAACGTGATATATGACTTCGCAAAAGCAACTCCAAGTTCAAAAAGATAAAGAAGCGAAGCTTCGCGTCGAGGTAGGCCTGATGGAGGCCCGAGTTGTAGTGATGTTTCCGGTTCATGTATTCAGGTACGTTTTATGCGTTGTAAAAATTTTGGGGCACATACAGAAAGCATGCCTCGAGCAACAAGAAGTCTAATTCAATTAGATGGCGACGGTAAAAAGTAAGTGAGGATTATATCAAATCTGTGTGAAATTCTCTGCACAGTCACTGCCAAAGCGAGAACAGTGGCCTTTATAAGTTACATACAAAACTGTCTTGGTGCTACTACGACAAGTGCAGCTGTAAGTTACCCACTACTGCGTAAGTCTGCACAAATTTTCAAAGCACAGAAATAAACATACTGACATCACTCGTCAATTCGGGGAAAAGAGAGGCATGTATTCCGCACCTCTGACGATTTATCTGCAATCAGTTGATGCTGTGGCTGATCACGATGATGAAATTACTGAGTTTTTTGGAAGGGGTGGTACTTCTAAATGACCCTCTTTTTAGGAATTTAGCAGCGTGCGACGCCTGGTGTTATTTATTTCTTCAACCACGTTATATTACATCTGTCAAAGAGATGATACCGTGACCTACATAACATCTGCATACTATAATCTTGTGAATGAATTTCAAGCGCCAGCATGGTTCTGTGCTAGGATACTCAACTGACACTTGGAGGGCGCGTGTTCAACTTTAGCCTTATGCATGAACCTATTTTTTCATTGTGCGTGCTACCGTTTACGGAAGCCGGTGGAGGTGGCAGCTGTTTCAAGTGGCAACGCCACCAAAAGCGGGTATTGTTTTAATCAGAATATCTAAACTTTCTTCAAGGGTGATATGCGGAATAGGAGCACGCCTTAGTGAAGGAATCATCTAGTATTTTGAAAAGTAAGGCACACAAGAAGTCATTGTGGCTGGTTGTTTTTCTTGCCTAATAAATGATACGAATAAGGCAATACTCAAATTACGAAACAAAGGTTTCATGATTATATATTGCCTTTTGAAAAATAGTTTTAGTTTTAGCGTCAGCCCTTTACCTTTGTTCTCGCTTCGGTAGTCTTATCTCTGTCGACTGACTCCATAAACTGTGAAACATCGACTGTTGGACGAATTAGTATTTCCTTCGTTGATAACAATGGTGATATGCCAACGCTTGGTTGCCCATAGCTATGCATTTACTTGGATAAAACTTGCAGTGGTTAGGTATGCTTCTGTCCTGTGAGCTCCTTCTTATTGTCTCACCCAACAGTGTGGCTCACTTTTTTAGCCAATTAGTAAAACGTTGCTTTTTAACAATACTTCTGGGCTGAAGAGTAGAGTATAGTGTGTTCCATAATGCTAAGAAACATGCAGCGCAGTTGTTGTAATAGTGTTAACTATGTTATTTCAAGTTGATTTGTGTGTGATGGCTATCACGAAACCTTCAACGGTTCAGGTCCATGCGTGAGATGAAATATCAGCTTTAGTGAAAGTGGATCCTGATGAGAAAGCCCAGCAGTTTGTGTACCGGTGCTCCTGACAACGGCCATTATTTTGCGGGTAGGATAGAGTTACAAAAAAATACCTTCACAGAGCTCTGCGGCCTACCATGCACAGATTAAGGGCGTGCAGTTTGAATGCTGCTTCGAACATTTCAGTCATTAACTTTGAAATCTAGCGTCCGTGCGACGTGACGCTGGTAGAGTTGCGTGTCTCGTAAGGATATATACCAGGCATCGTCTACTGAAACATTCCGTGATTGGTTTTCTTTCTACCGTGACAATCAACGAAATATTTTTGGATGACAGAAGAAACCAGATGGGTTCTTAAAAAAACAACGACACTAGCTGTAGCTTGGAGATAATATGAACCTTTATACCATAAAAATTTGGGCACTTGCACTCAACATGATTCAGCTTCCCCTTCAGTACCGCTTGTACTTAACGGCAAGTGCGCGTTGGTGTTTCAAGCACGTGGTCTGTCTGGCGTCTAGGGTGGAAAAAGAAAAATTCCTTTGTGACGCAACGGTGCCCTCTCAACTTCCTACTCTGTCTCACATCTATCATAATCACCGATTTGATTCTCAATGCTCTTGCGATGCTCTACTATACATCAAAACGCTGCGTATCAGTCGCACCCTTCTTCTCTTTATTCTCTACGGCTCACCGCTCTCACTTTCACTCTCACTTTTCTTTTCAAGTCCAATTTTTACAACACGATACCCGGCTACCATATGCTCAAACATCTCCTTCTTCCCATCTTTACTTCTCACATGTGTCTCCCTCACCGCCAATTCTCATTCCCACACATTGTAATTCTGTACTTTACAGGCTTTTCTTTTCCTTACCCACCTTAATTTTCTCATCAGAATCACTTACACGCCCTTTCTGTTTATTATATCAACGGCTATGCTATTCTTCATCCTATCGCATGTTCTTTTTCTTTCTCCTCAGCTTCAAGCCTCGCCACGCTTCCTTTCCTCCTGGCTGTACTGTACCGCGGATGGGTATTCTGTGCTGTCCTGTCCCCCTCCTCCCATTTGCCACACCCTGGAATCCCTCCTTTTTGCTAATATTCCCCACCTTTTGCTGTACCATACTACAGAAGGCTACAATCACATTTTATGCCTACGTCACACCAAGCGACGACATGAGATGTCATCGTACTATGACAGTGCTCAGCAGCCCCCCCCCCCCCCCCCCCCCAGTCCTAATGTGCTGCGCGATTAAAATATTATTCGAATCCTCACGTGCGCATGGCGTATCATTCGGGCTATACTATGCATGCCTTTGGTAATTCCTATTTCGGGGTAAGGCATGGCGGTGGGAAGATATGTAATGAGAGGATCTTGTGTTTTTGAAATTGAATTGTGCCAAAATTGTAATGTTGTGTGCATAAGGGGGCAGCATTCCAAACATTTGAAACGTGTTAAGCTGAATGTACTTATCCACAAAAAAAATAGACTGCGTTTTCTGTGCAACACAGAAAGGGAACAAAGAACACACAAAGAAACAAAACTTACACCGGAAAAAGAAAAGCACAGAAAAAGACATAAAGCAGCTCAACGAGCGTAGGTATTACAAATTTCTCGCTAAAACAGAATGTGTGTCATCGTGTCATATTCACCTTTAAAGTCACCCACATTCATTAAAAATCACCCACCTACGTTTTCGCAAGAAAAAGTCACTTAAAGGTAACGTGTCACGTCATCAGCATAAAATTCCAACTTTGGAGTTCACTGTTCACACAAGGGTGGTGATTGAATTGCAGCTTAAGGTAACACCCCTCAGGCAGGTTCTAGCAACACTTCTACTTTTCCATGAAGGTTTCAAAGGAACACTTCAAGCAAGAACGAGATATTGTAAAACGCACAAGTTTGCTCGAGAGTTTTCCAATGTGCCACACTAGCAAATTGGACAACTGAAGGCGGCTATGTTCTTCTAGAAGTCACAATTGGTACCACATAAGGCCCTAGTGTGACTGAAGCAATTTAAGAGGGAAAGAATAACTTGTTTTTCCTCCTTCTCATACTAAGCAAATTGCGAGTGCTATTGAGCAAACTCATGCTACTGCAAAAAAATATAGAAGCTCTCAGCTTTCCGCAACTTCGTTTCAGGTGGCCAGTTTTTGAGAATGTGTGAGCGTAAGACACAATATCGGTAAGAAGGAAGCTATTAGTAAACGCAAAGCAATTGAGCTTGAATCAACAAAGAGTGAAACAACCACTGAAGGTCACAATAAAAAACGCCAAAAATGCAGGATTTCTGTTTTCAAGCGCAAGCCAGAACTACAGAAGCAAAGGCAGCATGGCTTGATTTTGACAGCGCAGAATGGTTTGTTGGAGGCATGAAAACGGGTGATCGCAAAAAAAACAAACAACAACCTTGCGGGCCTACAGCGACAACAACAAATTCGAATGATGGGGCTTCTGCAGTTTTGTTGGTTTTCAATAAAACAAGTAAGACTCTTGAGGTTTATCATGCCTGAAAGATGACAACGCCTATTTTTCGGACCAAGCAGAGTAAGATTCGCATAACATGATGTGCATGGAAACCCGCCTTCATGCGGGTTTTCGAAAGCAAGACGTGACAGTCACAGCGGGCTATAAGCAATGTTGCACCACCAACCCCCCAAAGAAACGAAAAATATGAGCACCAGTTTCTTGGGATGAGGACAGGAAAACATTCATGCGCATAGCAGCAGTGCTTGCAAGTACGCAAGAACACAACCTAAACAGCTCTCATTATTTTTCTGCAAAAACAAAATTGACGTACCAAACTATTGTAAACGCGAGACTGTTGGAAAGCTTGTTTATTCTGTCTTTTATTTTAAAAGCACAAGTTTACCACTACTGCGTCATCATGAACAAGTTTAATTCCGAGGGTGTTTCATTTTTTGTTTCGCTCGATGTTAACATTGCGCTTTTACTGCGTAACAGCAACTCCGAAAATGGTGAATATTTCTTGTAGCAGCACAGGTAGGCGAGCTAGCACTCTTGATTAACTTCATATACGGCTGTACGTTATTACCGAACGAGTGAAAAATTTGGAAAACGCATAAGCGTTGGCTAATGAGTAGAACAGGATGGCGTAATTGGCACGCATCGCTTTCTCAATAGCTAACCTGTTTTCGGTTCCCGGTGCATGCCTCCACCGTACCGCAAGACAATGAATGACTCTTTGCGTAACATTGACCATTTCAAGCTGTCACGAAATGCATAGATCTCTTACAGATGTTAACTGCCCACAACGTTCCCATTGCTTTTGAAGAACAGTGAAGGGCCCACTGCACGCCCGTAAGGCGACACGCGAACCTATACAGCTGCTCATTTTCTTGAAGCTTTTGCAGCTGATCAAAATGAGATAAGTTCGAGCACTTTGTGAAGGTGGGACCGTTAAACAGGCGCTCGTTACTCAATCGACGTGTTTTGACATCGGAGGCCAGTCACCACTTCTGGAACGCAATATATTTCTTAAAGACACCACTTCGACTACACGATATTCATATGGCGTTTTTCAAAGCAGTTTGCAGCATTGACGTGACTCTGCAGCAGAACACCTGTTTGTCGATTGCGGCTTTGGTGCGATTATAACTCTAACGAAATGCTTTTGTTGTTTATTTTGTTCACGTCTTTCTCAACTTTTCGGGGCATAAACCAGGCGACGATTTTTTTGCTAACGACAAACAATGCCCCCACCGACACCATCCGCCACATCTTCGCCTACCACAGCACCAGAATTTCAGCGAATAAAGCTCTTCTATGCTCCTTTGTTATTATTGGCATGCAATGATTTTATTACAAAAAAAGTTGTGTTGTCACGTTTGTCTGTATATCATAAGTTTTCTACCGTTGGCCAGTATACATCCGACTTAAATTCGGTGAGACGAGTAGCTCGATCAACTAACGAGTTTTGATAAAAAACAAAAAAAAAACTGGTCGTCGTTCCGTCATTCCTTACTTTGAGTGAGTTATCAATTGCTGGTAACAGCTAGACATAAAGAGGCGCTAAACTAAAACTTACTGACTAAAGCGATCCCCCTTCCCCCACGCGAAAACGGTACTCAAATATCATCTTCATAATTTGAGACTATACTCCTTAATTCTCCCAGTTCTTCCGCAAAACGTTATATCGACAGATTGAAAATTGCTAAAGGAATAAATTGCGCCGGAAAAGTTCACACTACAGACAATGGACAACAGAAGCCTTTCTCAGCAGTTTTGTAGGTGGCAGGGTGGCAAAACGCGAGCTCCAATTCGAAGTGAGAATAATCCGTCTAGCGTGGTCATTGCTGTCTTTACAGGAAGAACTGCGATGACATGATTCTCCGAGGACTATCAATGATCTGGTAAAAGCGTTCTCGCAGGAATGTGCAAAAAAACGAAGATATCACCATTCACGCATTCTTTGTCTGCTGTATGCAGCTTGAATGCTTTACATTGACCTTCTTGAGAAGTAACTGTTCTGTTTGAAAGCTAAGTAAGCATTGAATATGCGTGCACACACAGGGATTGTCCAAGGTCATTGATCCAGAATTTACGCGTGCCAGAGGCTCCCCTGACACTCGCCACCCCGGCGTTCATTGAGCCAGCAAGATAACTATCGGGCGCTGGTGCCTCTTCCATTTGTTAATTTATTTGTTTTGATGGTTCTTTCAGAAATAAATAAACTGAGCACTGAACATTTAAGTGCTCTTGTAGGCTGCCTCTTGTGTTAAAAAAATGGCAGCATATCCACCGGGTGAATGATGGTGAGTTGGTTGAAGCATTCGTTCGTCCGTGCGTGCGTTTCTTCGTGCGTCCACACGTCCATCCGTGCGTCCGTCCATGCATCCGCCCCTGCTTCCGTTCATGCATCCATACGTCCGTGCAGCTATCCGTGTGTCCATTCATGCATCTGTCTGTGTGTCCATTCTTCCATTTAGTCAACACTTCTAGTACCACCGGCTCGCATCTTTTCATTATATATTCTGCATATAGAAGCACCGCCATCCAGTGGACATTCCAAGGACTAAACGAGAGCTGGCACACGCACACATTCTTACGGCTTGTGCTTCGTGTCTACTTCCCACCTTTAACCACCTCGAGTTCATGATATATACTAGTTCACTGTATTCTTGGTACTGCGACCCAACGCTTGCTAAACCTTTCTAAACCAAGGAGGTCACACCCAGCGAGTATAACGCAGAAACCATTTCTTCTCATATAGTGCTCATTGTACATGCCAATGGCTGCTAATGGGGAATGAGAGACGGGAGAATTGGGCTTCTGCTTCGTGTCTACTTCCCACCTTTAACCACTTCGAGTTGATGGTGTATACTAGTTAACTGTATTCATGGCACTGTGGCCCAACTCTCGCTAAACCTTTCTATAAACAAGGAGGTTACGCCCAGTGAGTGTAACGAAGCAATGCTTTCTTGTCAGATAGTGCTCAATGTGCATGCCAATGGCTGCTAAAGGGGAATGAGAGACAGGAGAATTCGACATTTTTTTAACGTGCGCGATGCGAATTTTCAATGCGAGGCATTTCTGATGAACTTCGGCGACTTTGAGCGTATCTATCTATCTATCTATCTATCTATCTATCTATCTATCTATCTATCTATCTATCTATCTATCTATCTATCTATCTATCTATCTATCTATCTATCTAGCTATCTATCTATCTATCTATCTATCTATCTATCTATCTATCTATCTATCTATCTATCTATCTATCTATCTATCTATCTATCTACGACTTTTAGCTCTCCTAGTCGTTTCAATAATGATGTCAATACCAAACTTGGTATGGCACACCATGACTGTATCGAGAACGTATTTGACTAGTCATAACATGAAAGCCATGATATGTATGTCATGAATGTCATGATTTAGATATCATGGTCCTGCAGCTTTTGCGGTGGTTTCGTTCACATGGCATGTTTCAAAACTTGTATGGTTTGACATGATAGCATGGCGCACACAAGCGATAGACTGTAACTTGAAAATCATGACATGGGTGTCATGTAACGTGACTACATGACACGCTCAAGATTCACTCGCGGCCGCTTCGCAAGCGTCGCAAATACCATATTTGGTATCACGGTATGTGAAGGGGGACGAAGGTGTGTGACGGGCGCAAAAATGATTATTATGAGATGTGTATCATGTAACAACACGATATCATGCCCCGTTCATGATGTGCTGGCGGCCGTCTTGCTAGCTTCCCTTATATCAAATTTGGTATTACGGTACGTGAATGGATGATGAAGGTATGATACTGGTTCAAACATGATAAACATGAGATGCATGTCATCTAACAACATGACTACATGCTATGCTCATGATGCGCTTGCGGTCGTTTCGCTAGCTTCACATGTACCAAACTCGGTATCACGCGACGCGAACGGACGACATAGGTAAATGACACAACCAAACAAGATAATCACGACATGCGTGTGATGTAACAACATGACTACATGCCACATTCATGATGCGCTTGCCACCGTTTTGCTAGCTTCACATATGCCAAATTTGATATTACGTGACGCCAATAGATTACGAAGGTGTGTGACTGGTGCAAACATAACAAACATGAGATGTGTCATGTCAGAGCATGACTACATGCCGCAGTCAAGGCGCCAATACATTTCGACATGACGCGGTGCGCATGCCCGCTGGCGTTCATCTCGTCGCGTCACGCCGGCGTTGCCACGCCAGGCGCTGGTCCTGCCATATACTCGCAGGCTCGCGGTGCACTGTGTTGCTTTGACGCATGCGCGTTTCAGCGCGTCCAGCATCCCTCCGTCACGAAAAGACGGAGACGCTGTGTTGTCTGGGTAACGCATCGGCATACAGTTACTCTAAGGGATCGGCGCGAAAGCGCCGGTTGCCGTGGGGCAGCGCCGACGGACGCTGGTCGCGCCTGGCGTCAGAGTGCTCGCGTTTGGCTAACGTAGCGTCGCTGTGCCCAGCGTGAACGTGCGTCAATGCTACATTGAATTATATTGAGCCCTCCATGATGCGCTCGCGGCCGTTTTGCTAGCTCCGCATATACCAAGTTTGGTGTTACGTGATGTCAATGGGAGGCTAAATATACGAGTGTTGCAAACTTGATAATCATGACACGCGTTTCATGCAAGAACATGACAAGATACCACGCTCATAGCGTGCTCGCTGTCGTTTTGCTAGCTCCACATATACTAAATTTGGTATCACGTGACGTGAATAGAGGACGAAGGTAAACGACACATGCAAACATGATAATCATGACATGGAAGTCATGTAAGGCATCATTTATTTACACCTCGTAACATTGTGTTGATTTTAAAGTGACATATCAACATTTCTTATTCATGCTTCGCATATCATCGACTCCCAAGGTGCGTGGGATCTGCCAATTTTTTATTGTTCATCAACGCGCAGGAGAAATCTCCGACCAGCACCACCTTGCATGTCAAAGCGTGAGACATGTTACGCACTACTATGAGGACGAACCCTCTGCAACCCTCTGATTCTTAGCACCCTCTGCAATACAGCAGAGGGTGCTAAGAATCTCTGGACTACAGGCCGCCATTGGAACCTGAACTAATCAACGCTTAACGCTAGAACTTTATGTAGTGAGGGAAGTCTAGCTGTACTATTCGAGGAGCTAGAGGGTGTTAAATGTGATATAATAGGGCTCAGTGAGGTTAGGAGGGCAGATGAGGCTTATACTGTGCTACAGAATGGGTACGTCCTTTTCTATCGGAGCTTGACAGACAGAAGAGAACTGGAAGTGGGGTTCCTAATTCACAGAAACATAGCTGGCAACATAGAGGAATACTATAGCATTAATGAAAGGGTGGTAGGTATTGTAATTAAACTCAATAAAAGATACAAGATGAAGGTAGTACAGTCTTACGCGCCTACATCCAGCCATGATGATGCTTCAGATGAAAGCTTCTATGAAGACGTTAAATCGGCAATGAGTAAGGTAAAAACACAGTATACTATAGTGATGGGCGACTTTAATGCAAAGGTAGGGAAGAAGTAGGCTGGAGACCAGGCAGTAGGAGATTATGGCATCGGCACTAGAAACGCCAGAGGAGAGCTACTAGTAGAATTCGCAGAACGCAATAATTTGCGGATTTTGAATACCTTCTACCGCAAACTAGAAAACCCGCAAGTGGACATGGAGGAGCCCTAATGGCAAAAATAAGAACGAAATAGACTTTATAATGACTGCACACCCAGGAATTGTGCAGAATGTGGAAGTGGTTGGCAAGGTACGATGCAGTGACCATAGAATGGTACGGTCTCGAATTCGCTTAGACTTGAAGAAGGAACGACAGAAACTGATACGCAAGAAGCCAATCAATGAGCTAGCACTGAGAGGGAAAGTACAGGAATTCAGAGTGTCGCTGCAGAACAGGTACTCTGCTCTTAGTGAGAAAACCAACCTTAGCGTAGATACAATGAATGATAATCTGACGAGTATCATTACGGAGTGTGCAGTGGAAGTTGGAGGCAGGGTAGTTGGACAGGACACTGGCAAGCTTTCCCAGGAAACGAAGAACCTAATTAAGAAGCGTCAAAGCATGAAAGTGTCAAGTACAACAGACAAAATAAAACTGGCAGAGCTTTCGAAGCTGATTAATTGACTTAAATTATGCGATGTAAGAAGGTATAACATGGAGAGAATTGCACACTCTCTGAAAAACGGAGGAAGCGTCAAAGCAGTGAAGAGGAAACTTGGGATAGGCAAAAGTCGGATGTACGCACTAAGGGACAAAGAAGGCAATAGAACTACCAAACTACCAATATGGATAGGATAGTTAAAGTAGCGGAGGAGTTTTACAGAGATCTGTACAGTAGCCGAGACAACCACGACCTTAATACTATAAGAACTAGCAGTAACCTAGATGACACCCCACCAGTAATGATAGAAGAAGTCAGAAAAGCTTTGGAGAGCATGCAAAGAGGCAAAGCTGCTGGTGAGGATCAGGTAACATCAGATCTGCTGAAAGATGGAAGACAGATTGTGTTAGAAAAACTAGCCACCCTTTTTACGAGGTGTCTCCTGACGGGAAGAGTACCAGAGTCTTGGAAGAACGCTAGCATGATCTTAATACATAAGAAAGGAGATGACAAGGACTTGAAGAATTACAGGCCGATCAGCTTTCTCTCTGTAGTATACAAGCTATTTACAAAGGTAATTGCTAACAGAGTAAAGAAAACATTAGAATTCAATCAGCCAAAGAAACAAGCAGGATTTCGAACAGGCTACTCAACAATTGACCACATTCATACTATCAATCAGGTAATAGAGAAATGCTCAGAGTATAACCAACCACTCTACATAGCCTTCATAGATTACGAGAAGGCGTTTGATTCAGTAGAAATATCAGCCGTCATGCAGACACTGAGGAATCAGGGCGTAGATGAACTATTTATAAACATTATGGAAGAAATCTACAGGGGATCAACTGCTACCATAGTGCTTCATAAAGAAAGCAACAGAATACCAATCAAGAAGGGTGTAAGGCAGGGGGACACAATCTCCCCAATGCTATTTACCGCGTGCTTACAGGAGGTTTTCAGAAGCCTAGAATGGGAACAGTTAGAAATAAGAGTTAAGGGAGAATACCTTAGTAACCTGCGCTTCGCCGATGACATCGCATTGCTGAGTAACTCAGGGGACGAATTGCAACTCATGATTACGGAATTAGACAAGGAGAGCAGAAAGGTGGGTCTTGAAATTATTCTGCAGAAAACGAAAGTAATGTACAACAACTTCGGAAAGGAGCAGCGCTTCGAGATAGGTAATAGTGCACTTGAAGTTGTAAAAGACTATGTCTACTTAGGGCAGGTAATAACCGCAGAGACTAACCACGAGATTGAAGTAACTAGAAGAATAAGAATGGGGTGGAGCACATTCGGCAAGCACTCTCAAATTATGACAGGTAGATTGCCACTATCCCTTAAGAGGAAGGTATATAGCAGCTGTATCTTGCCGGTACTTAGCTACGGAGCAGAAACCTGGAGACTTACAAAGAGGGTTCAGCTTAAATTGAGGACGAAGCAGCGAGCAATGGAAAGTAAAATGGTAGGTGTAACCTTAAGAGACAAGAAGAGGGCAGAATGGATTAGGAGACAAATGGGGGTTAAGGATATCATAGTTGAAATAAAGAAGAGGAAATGGACATGGGCCGGGCATGTAGTGCGTAGACAGGATAACCGCTGGTCATTAAGGGTAACTAACTGGATTCCCAGAGAAGGGAAGTGGGTTAGGGGGAGACAGAAGGTTAGGTGGGCAGACGAGATTAAGAAGTTTGCAGGTATAAATTGGCAGCAGCAAGCACAGGACCGGGTTAACTGGCGGAACATGGGAGAGGCCTTTGTCCTGCAGTGGATGTAGTCAGGCTGATGATGATGATGATGATGATGATGATGATGAGAACGAACGGGTTCCGCTTTCAGGAGCTTCGCCCTTAAAAAATACGGCAAATCCTACGTACCACGGGAATCAATGTTATGCAAGGCATGTAGACGGAAGGTGACAGTGTTATATTTTTATTGAGGAAGACGTTACGAACTGGCGCTAAATATATGTACAATTGTTTTCGGCGCAGACAGGAATCGCAAATGTTTTATTTAGCAATCTATATACGGATGTGCAGGGATTTCAACAGACACATGGGTATTGAGCACACCAGAGCTAACAAGCTGATATATAGCGCTTGTGCTCGCAAAAATGGTAGACACCGCTATATATATCTGCATAGGTGGATGGTGCCTGACTACAATGCACGTTAACCCGCCGGGACAGTGGTTTATCAGGAGTACATAAGTAAGGTTTACAAAATTAGATAGCCAGCACTGCACACACAAGTGACGTCTGAGGAACATATTAAAACAGTTCCAAGACGTGGTGAGGTTCTATGCTAATATACTTGATTACCACGCAGACTACTGGCTTCGCCCCGCCGTGGTGGTCTCGTGGCTAAGGTACTCGGCTGCTGGCCCGTAGGTCACGGGATCGAATCCCGGCTTCGGCGGCTGCATTTCCGATAAGGCGAAAATGTTTTAGGCCCGTGTGCTCAGATTTGGAAGCACGTTAAAGAACCCCAGGTGGTAGAAATTTCCAGAGCCCTCCACTGCGGCGTCCCGCGTAATCATATGATGGTTTTATGGATGTTAAACCCCACCTATCAGACTACTGGCTTCGATTCCTGATGAAACTGTGATAATTATTCTTTGTATTCATAAACTGGTTCATCGCCGATGACGTTGGCTTTGTGATAACGCTCTTGCGTTAAGAAAAAAAAAAACGCCAGGCCTGCGTGAAAGGCGCAGCACAGTCACAGCGAAAGTTAGAAGAGTAGCCTTTCAGAGCCTTTTCTAAACACTCATTGGGTAACTGCAGCAGGTACACTTGCTTGATGGCCACTACAGCATTAATAATAAAACTTGTAGGGTAGTCGAATGGCATTCGCTATGCTATTTGTCGTCATTCTTTTGAGAAGCGCGGTAACGGCTTGAGGGCCAAACCTCATAAGCGCGAAAATGCACGCGACAGCGACGAGCGACGCTATGAGCGACGAAACAGGGCGTTCGCGCGACGTGTCGCGTGCTCGTTTTCGCCCGATCGCTCGGTTCTCCAGATTTGGAAACCGTCGCTCATCGCCCGGAAGTGCTGGGCTCAAGCAGCCAATAGCGAAATATCGGAAAAGACAAAGACTACATAGGTGCACGTGACCCTGCCCGAGTCACGTATGCGCAACAAGAAATAACGCAATGTTTTTTACGCATGTGCATATAAAAAAGTGCTGCAAGGCAATAATAAACACTTTCCGTTTCATTACACAACAATATATCTTATTTTTAAATTGCATACTGCTCGCTACGCGGTTTTCTTGGTGCGAGTAGACGGCCTCATGCCAGCAACAGTGGAATTCGCTCGCCGAAGCCGTCGCGTGAATGAGGTTTGCCTGCGCATAGCCTCCTATATTTTTTTGTGCCCGCGCATTAGCGCTAAATACATACGCGCCATCCGTCCCTTATAGTTTTGGCGCTCGCCGCCAGATGCCGCACCGATCCCATAATAACAGCAGACGACGCGGCCTATGCACGCTTGCGTTTATGACGGTCTAGAAACCGTCTACATTGCATTGGATTATGCGTATACGTTAAGAAGTGCGCACACACCAAATTTTTAACACAAGCACTGTATGCAGAATGCAATGTGAGCTTTGTTATTTGATTTCGCGCTCAAAGCTTGAGCACTTTTCGAGACAATGGTTTGACATGAAAATCTTTTGCCAAGTCGTGTTTGTCAGTCACACTCGTCGCGAAGTTCAGAAAAAGTGGGCGGAGAAACTTCACGAGCACAACCTCCAAAAGTTTTTTATGATGTCCCGGGGTCGAGCACTTGAGTTTGTCACGTTTCTGTAGTATTTGCGCGGCGTTGTCAACGGCAGCCTTCAGTGGCTGATTCATCTTTCTCGCTCTTGCGAGGAAAACTTCCGCGTAATTCTTTAGAGAATTTAGAACCATTACGAGCTCAGTTGACGGATACAGGAGTACACCTGGGTGGATATCTCCACATTCAATCAGAACATGCTCCGCCGTTTCCTTATCTTTCCCGCAGCATGTGCATTGTTCTTCTTCTTTACTGAATCTTGCTTTATAACTACGCGTTCTAAGGCAACCCGATCTCGCTTCAAACAGTAAAGCGCTTCCCCTTGAATTATCGTAAAATGCCTCCCTCCTTATTTCATTTTTGCCCTTTCGGTAGTTACTCAAAGCCGGTTTTTTCTCCATAGCTGCCATCCATTCTCTCGTTTTGCGCCTCGGCGCTCCGCCAGGAGCGCTCGCATCCCATAATAGCTCGGGGGACGGCGCTGAGGGACCGACCGCTCGGGCACAAAGTTATAGAGGAGGCTATGGCCTGCGCTAGCGACTGATCGCGCGAAGCCGATCTACGTCGCGTCGCTTGTCGCTGTCGCGTGCATTTTCGCGCTTATGAGGTTTGGCCTTAACTATCGGGACGAATTTTGTGTCTGACGGAAATAAATTACTATGCCTGAAGTGGGTATGCGCCACACCTAACAGCTGAACAAACACAAGCTATTTTAATGAGTTGGAGCACTGGACGACCCACTCGTTACGCTATTCGCATTGTCCGACGACTGCATGTTGTTTCGCTCTTTGAAAACGCTTTCGAAGTCGTAATAACGCAGTTGCTTTTCCGACATCAAGCCTGCCTAAAGCAAGTTTGCAAACAAATCCCAAGCCCCGGTGTGGCTCAGTTGTTGAATATTGGGCTGACACCCAGCGTACCCGGGTTCAAGCCCCACTGTGTAATTGGTACTAGGTTCCTTTATGTAATTTCGCGCAATGTGGTAAAGGGCACTGGTGGTGGCGGCGGACGACTACAGTGCTGTGCGGCGAGACCCGAGTTGAGATCACATAACAGCTTTCACTGTAAAATGCCAAAGTCTTGTTTTCGCCTTCCTGGGGAGATACCAACTTTCTATCACCTGCGGCGCATGCCTGCACACCACTCCCCGAGGTGTGCTCGTATGTATAACGCGTGCTCGGGGAAACGTTTTCATGACGTACGCACCTCGCCACAGTAGTCTATTGGCTAAGGTACTCGGCGGCCGAATCACAAGTCACGGGATCGAATGTCGGTCGTGGTGGCTGTGCTAGCTAGCTGTGCAGTACCAACACTGAAACTCTACCTGAACAGGCAAAGACAACGCAAATGTTGCGTATGCCTCACCATCAAAGAAGTAAAGAGAAACTTAAAAAACTATGTAAAGCACAAGCATTTGGAGCCTGCTATAAAATGCACACTTCCGAATACCGGAAATCATTCTTGATCATCCTCCCCAGATACGTGCACACATGACTTCCGTAGGACTAAGTTTTTAGGCAGAATGACCTTGGTTTACGTCTCTGCAGCCATCAATAAACTCCTAGATGATTAAACTGTCATCAATAACACAATGCTGTGATTATTCTATATTGTTTCGGGTGGCCTGCGATTGCTTTCATTCTCTGTCCCCACATCGACCCATATCGGCTTTCAATTCATATCAGTTGAAGAGCCTCAAAATGAGCCACTCTTTCATCTTAACCAAAAGCAGCAACAAAAAACAAACAAAAATGAAAAAGTCACAGCTTTGCCGCAAAGGCGTAGCATTTAACACGATAGCAACAAATTGGAAGGTCACGCAACAAATGGCAAGCATATTGAAACGTGACCCGCGCTGCTCACGCATAAATGACGCACAAAACGTATAAACAGGTACAGATGAACGCGAATTAGCGTTTCAGTTGTTACTTCGGTGTGTATGAAAAGCACGCCCTTTTCGCAAACGGAGACTGCGCAATGATTGCAATGACCTTTTTTTACCCAGTAACCATACAACAGAAACGCTCTAGTGCAAGCCCAACGCCAGCGGAGACGTACGATCGTCCCAACCGCGATATAGGGGCGCGTGAGCGAGCGTACAACATCTGCACTCTGATGGGGAAAGTACGCGAGGGAGATGAGAATGCGCGTCGCCGCGCACCCATTGCGTCATCTGGCTGGTATGCTGAAAACGCGATAAACACCCAAATATACAAGCTCGCATCAGAGAAGCTTGTGAACCTGCTGAATGAAAAATTATAGCCAAATTCATTAAAACTGTTTAGTACGATTTTGAGTTTAATTTTAGTTCTTTTTTCACGAACGGCATTGTGATTTTTATCTAGTTGCCGCTTCTAGTGTCGTAGCGGGATGGCCAAACCATAAAAAAAACAAAGACAGCTGAAAATTGTATAGAAGATCTGTGAAGAAATGACAATTTATTTCTGCAATGGTAAATTACAGAATGCCTAAAAAGGGTCTACATGGGTTGTTTCTGCGTTTTGAATTGACGTGCTAGAACAAACGGAGGCAATCAATATATGTATGATCATATAATGTAGTTTGACATTATCTGTGATTTTTGAGTGTTTTTCTGGCTTCGCTGTTTAATTCTTGTTGCGAATACTTCATGATGTATAGAAGGGTGCTAACGTGACGTACCTTTACATATTCCAATTACGTATTTTGCTGCACAATTGCACCATACAAGGAACACGCGAGCCTTCAACTCAGCCTTGTCTTATCCAGTTGTTCGAACTTTTATGCAATTTCCTGCAACTTTATTTACAGCCTTTCTTCACTCTCACATATTTGAACGGTCGCTAAGCCTATAGCACTACAACCGAAGGTACTTTGGACGCCCTAAACTTCGTAGTAAGCTGGATGTTTCATGAAATGTGTTCAATACTTCTCAAAGGTAAAAAAAACTTAGTAATTGCTCGCAGTTTTAGCAATGCTTTTTTTGTACGGGCAAACATTTTAATATACTTGAAGATATCATTCGGAACAGTAATTAACAAAGTTTACTTCAACAACTTTGTCATTAGTGGAGTTGGGCGGTTAGGTCAAAAGGCTAATTCAGGTCCTTCATGCGAAGAACCCATTCCACTTTTCACATTTCGAAATAGTGGCCTGAAGTGATAATTGCAAGGTAATGCTATTCCCCTGACTTTTATTGTAAAGCCGAAACGAAAAAGTAGACGAGTGCAACTGCCACACTCTTCTGAGATGTCCAGAAAGAATGAGTGGGGTTATACCAATCAAGAATCAACTCCATTGTTCGAGTGCACGGTCTGCACTTGCAGTAATAACACACATCCTACACATACGTCAACAAACCGTGGAGGACTGCACCTCTGTAATTGTATTGAAAAGTCACGTCATTGTAGTCGTCCACTTCTTGCTGTTTCGGTTTTGTTTGCTTCGGTTTTGTTTGCACCGCTAAATTTGCCTCAATTTATTTAGACCAAAACAGCATTTTGACTTGTATATTGCAAAACTGTGATGGTTTTTTCCGAGAATATTTTCATATTTTTTTTCATTTGAAATGAGTCCATAACTGTGCTACTAAAGATCCTCTTATTTAGCTTTCTTAAATAGTGTTCCGAATCAGGTCTTTAACTCTCTTAAGATGCCAGCCGCTGCTCAAACAGCAATTGGGAATACAGAAAGCAAACAACGCATTGACTTAATTTCAGAAGTTTATTGGACGCATTTCTTGAAACAAACAGCATTAAACATTCACACATGCACCTTGTGGATCCTATTTCTGCACATAACTTTTCGAACTTCGTGAATAATTGCAAGTACTTCTTCACTTTTCCGTGCACTGGTCTTCACTGAGTGCGCTATTATTGTGCATGCTTATTCATTGTCAAATGTAAAGTTGTGGCAACGAAATCGCGTATCTCACTCATGCAGATGGTTGAACGAAAACGACGTTAATAAGTTGCTACTTTGTCCGAACTGTTTCGAATACTATAATTTAATCAGAGCCGTTGCTTTTTTTTTTCATTACACGGAACCACTCTTTTTCTCTTGTTACGAACCTTCCAATCAAACGAATATTGGATAATACTACAAAGGGCAGGATCTTTATATAACCAAGGGTCTTTCCGGATCTATAGCGACAAAAAACTATAGCGTGAACGCTTGCGTACGTGCAGTGTCCTTGTAGGTATACACACGAACAAGGGCAAACATAGGCATGCTCGCGTGTTTACGGCCTTGCGTCGTGTTACGAATAAAGTGAAATGTTTAAACGGCTGCCGCATACTCCTGAGACGCGAATATGAGAAATTTGTTCATATATATTGAACATTGTATTATAGCAAACCACAACTTCTAAAGCGCTTGCCTGCTCCCGCAAAGCGTTTTATCGACTGCTTGTGGGACCCTTGTTGCCATCTAGTCGATATGGTCAAAGTCGGTATGTTTTTAGCTTCTCCAGAACACTCAAAATGGCGAGATTGAGTGTATACGAATGACTATTATTGATGCTTTCTAAGAAGTAATTGCATTTATATTTATTTTTCAATTTCTTAAAGCCTATTAAAACATCGAATTTGCTTCGAAAGAGGTTGAGGCAAACAATTCATATTTGAGCAGAAGTTGTTGTAATTATTTGCGGACGTTGCGCATCTGACAGTGTCCGATAAAATGGGCATTGAGTCGCATTGACTACAAATACAAGCCAGTACGCTCGGGTGCACTTTGGCACTCTACAGAGATATATAGGTTGTTCGCTGCAGTTTTCTCCTTACTACAACTAAACTTCACCTGTTTTTTTCTTGTAGATAATAGGCCCAGTGTGAGTAATGTCACAGCCGAAAAGTAGCGGACCCTTAACCTTGTATTCAGAAACGCTGCTTGACTTGACTTGCCACGTCACCGACTTCAATGCCGCACAAACGCGTTCAGAACGCGCTGTCTCTATGGGGTCCGGGAACAGAGGCACCACCCTGCCGGACATATTTCGCTCTTCACCATGTATATTCCTCGGGGCACTGGAGTTTTAGCCTGTCTAGATTATGTACATATGAAAGTTTTCTACTACTATACTCGGCGACAGCTTTTCTTGACAGCACTGTGGAAACTATAGAGCCGAACCGCCTGCATGCGCGCGCGCAAGGAAATAGTACCTATTTTATTTTCTGATTCTAATAGCTACTTGGCCCGAATAAATAAAACTTTCTTCATTATAAGGATAGAACAAGTATGGGACACTGTTCATAAAAAAGAAGTTATCGTGCGCCCTAGTTTTTTTTTTTTTATTTCTTGGACGGCACCACGTTTTCCGCACGCCGGCTGCGTCTGCTGCTTGCTCTTGCAGCAGCGAGCACAGCATCGGCCGTGGAAAAGCTGCTCATCGTTGGGACGCGCCGTCTTTTATAAATCACGCATCGAACTTTCCAGCCTTATCACTGGTGGCCGCGCAAGCTCTGAAATAAGCCTCACTGTTCGCGTCTTGCGCTCAATCTTAACAACGATCTACAACAATTGTGAGGCTTCTCGAACACTGAGGCGCAGTCTGCGCCGATCATTGCTGACAGCCTTTGAGGGCGTAAACCGAATACAGCAAAGCTGAAACAAGACAAGCCCGTGGCCGGATCATGCTGCAACCGGCCTTCCATTTCGCCTGTACCAGGGCTCAATACTGTAAACATTAACATTCGATCACGTGTGGCGCGTACCCGCATATACTGGGCTGAACACGGAACCTAAACTTCACTGTTATAAAGGCTGAATATTGCTGGGAAAACGTTCTCAACAACGGAAAATTTTATATGTACCAGTATAGAAACAGCACAGTAACTAGCTGCATGTATGCACTCTCATCAAAGTTTAACTCTGACCTTCCCATTTTGCATGCATACATTTTGCTAAACAGTGCTCCGAGCAAGCGAAAACCGAAACTGGAACCGAAGTCGGCTGCAAGCTGCCGGACTACTTGCGTAGTAACACAAATGTGCGGAGGCCCCGCCTCCGTAGCCTTCGCTCCAATGAAAAGAAAAGCTGTCGCCGAGTATACTACTGGGCGATGCCAAGGCAGCACAAAGGCGCAGACGCGTTTCAAACGCGTTGCATTGAAGGCGGTTTCAAGTCAAGTTCAAGTCAACGAGCGTTTTTGAACACGGGGGTTAATCTCTGCCTTTACTAGCTGAACGCGATTGCGAAATTCGTTTTCAGTGCATTATTAATCAGGGGTGATATGACTACAAGCATGAGTAATTATGCGTGTAAAATGTTTTCGATGATGCTATGCACCTTTTGAGTTGTCTTAATTAGGGAAATACGCACCGCTACGTCTGTGCCTTTTTTAGTGGCAGGCCAGCTTTTGTAGTGGGTGGCCGGAGGTAGTTAGAATCATCTGTTTTGACGCCCGATGACAACGTGTGCTTGTACCATGCAATATTGTTGCAATATTACGCGCATTTCGAATACTTTGTAGAGAATGCATGCGTTTTTATTGCATGCAAGGGGGTTATTTTTGCTGCATTTCTAAGCAGAGAAAGGTCATTTAACTGCAAGTTGAAGCAGACGCTTGGTTATAAACCTTTAGTTGCATGGTTAACACCTGCTTACCACAAAAATGGCACAGATTCAACCCTACATGAACCTAAAATTTTAATAATTATTTTATGTACATTTTTGTTCATTTTTTCAGTTACGAACAGCATGAGTTCTCGTACCAATGAAAGGCGCCGACGCCAAAATTTTTGTGAAACAAGCTGTTTGACGCTAATATTAGTAATAACAAATTGATACTCAGTTTGGAAGCAAGAAATAAGAGCATATTCGTTCTGCAAGACGTTTTTTTTGTCACTGGCCTCAACTACGCCCGACCCTCTGTTCCTCAGAAAAGTCCCCATAGATTCCCAATGTCCAATATACTGGACAATGTGGTGCGGCCAACTAACATCATATGCTGAAAGACTACGTGACACTTTCTACCTCTGAACTCAGACAAATCCGTTCTGAAAGTTGAACGAAAATACACCACTCTAAATTCACTCCGAATCTCGGAAGGCTGAGCTTATTTCCAATATATTAGAAATAATATTATAATCCGGTAGTCGCTTTAAAGCTGCAATACTTTGTTGGCTTCGAAGTTTCCATTTCTTTCTTAGTACTTATACTCAAATGTGCATGCTTAGCGGTGCTGAGCACGGATCGCTACCGTTAACGCACCTGCTACTGTAAAAGAACGTGCGATATTTTATTATGCCTTTACACGAAGCACTGCAATCATGAGAGCTGTAATACCTATAGTGGCCAACAAGGGAGAATCATTGAATCTGTATAAAACGCTTAGCACAATAAAAAACGGTGGAACTGATTTTTATTGTGTGGGAGATTGTGTCTTCGCCTCTTTTAGTTGATATATAGCTTATATGACACGATTTCAACAATTATAAATAATAGTTTTCGCTGGCCTGTTTCGGTGCGCTGAATTTGGCACTGTTATAAATAGGTAATTTTTTTCAATAAGGTGGGTTACGTGCTTTATAAATTGTAGCGTATATGTTTTACTTTTGCATTACGTTGACAAAACATTTCACACCTGCCATATTTTTTTTATTTAGTTTAATGAAATATCAGTATCTCTGACACAAATTAAAGTGGCGTTGATACAAAGATAATAAGTAAAAAAAACCAGAAAATGACATCAAATTATTAGTCCTATTGACTGGGTTAAAAGCTGCGCCAAGTACCAAATCAGTGAAAATATTTTGTGTCACATAACGTGAAAGTTACTGTTGCTCTTCATCTGAATGAGTGCAACTGGTGTAATAGTGCCATTGGAAGTTTGCTTTCATCGGTACGTAAATTTTCATCTGCCCTACTAAAACACATGCGAAGAAAAGCTCTAGACAATGGGACTGGATTTATGAATACAGCCAAAGAAACCGGGCGACCTTGATTCCCGAGCCCTGCTATGTAAACAGGTCTTGAAGGGCAAGCGAATGACATGCTTTTCAGGGGCTGCTGGTGTTTTGTTTTGGCGTTATTTGGATCACCGAAGATACTCAAATTGTTTTCTGACAATAAAGCGGGAACGCTGCCGCACATATTCAGTAAGCGAGAACACCAAGATTCTAGTGCCATGGTGGCTTATAGAAGCGCATGAAATACGATAAATCTACGGTGGAACGCGGTAGGACGGCAAGACGAATAGGAGCTGCCCAACGAAGAAAAACAGCGGCTAGAATTTTTGGGCGCATTGCCTTCCTTTTTTCTCATAGACTGAGTTATAAATCACCCGCCTGAATTGACGTCGTTTAACTCCGAAAGCTGAAATATTGTCTGCTTGTTTCCATTTAGGTCAAAGTTGGAAGGGATGAGAGACGTCCGTCAAGCCCACTCTAGGAGTGGACATAACCAGATTGTTTTTCTGACCTTCGAAGGTCACATTTGGCGGTTGCCTGCCAAAAAGAGGAACTCTTGGGTCTATGGCCAAAAGATAGCTACAAGCCACTGCAGCGTGTGCAGTCGTTCTTTCTGGAGGAATCAGAAATAGCTCAAAAGTACTAAACAAAAAACAAATGTACTTCACTGTTAACCGCGGTATGTTTCAAAACAGTATTTTCGTGTTTCACTATGATACTTTTGGGAAAACTTTTCTGAAAACCGTTCAGTATTTAAGCGACAAGGTCACCTCAGACATTTTATTGAACTTTCACGTTTTTGTTTGAACACCTAAATTGGCGTGATTACTTGTGTTTTTTACAAACTCAGTGTGGTGCGGACACATTTCTATGCAGTGTGGACTCATTTCCGTGTGACGTGGACTCTCAGTGTTCAAAAACGTGAACTCATTGTGTAAGTGTTGTGCTATGTACATATGTATAGCCTTGTGTTTGCTACAAAATGTGCGATGTTGACTTCTGTGCAAGAGAAGATGAGTAGCCGGTGCCACGCATTGGCACCAACCTCTCCTTACATACATTTAATTTAAAAAAAGAGAGGAACTAACACACAATATAGGTATGTCCTCATTTGTCTATTACGGGGGCATGTACGATGATGACACTTTCTATGTACTACCGAACCTAACAAAACACACCATATATACGCGGAGTTCATATTAATCTTTCGCAACTAATATATACCACATGAACGCCAGAAAACAATAAGTGAACTTGCACACACGGGCGCATATATATATATATATATATATATATATATATATATATATATATATATATATATATATATATATATATATATATATATATATATTTATAAATTGATATATAGATACGCACACACACACACAAACACAGGTCACAGTTCTACGAACGCGCACACCAGAATGAACAAACATATGCACGCTCGTGTGTTGTACAACACTGTAACATATAGCAAAAATGTGAGACGTTAGAATGACTGATTAGCGCCTACTTCCTTTTGAATGCAGCTTCCATTTGTCCGCTTTAAAGCGGGATTTGTTTTGTTTAGATCTATACCTAAAAGTTTATACTTAGTCGTGTATATTTGTACTGTAAATATGCAAGCGCGATATTTGACACAAAGACAGCTCTCATGAGAGCCAAAATTTTTACGAGCTACTACATTGAAATCGGCTAAACCAAGCCTAATGCTCGAATGAAAATGAAAACGTTATCGAACCATTGTCCCATTAGAGACTGTGTCTTTGACTTGTGTTAGACATTGAGTCTACTTGAGTGACTCTTATCATTGAGACAGTTCAAAGCTGCAGCTGTATCACAAAATATGTACTTTATTTGTCTCTTAACGTAAAACGACTGAAAAGATCACTTAACATCAAGAAAGAGCCACGCAGATCTACACAGTCTAGTAGTAGTAGTAGTAGTAGTAGTAGTAGTAGTAGTATTAGTATTAGTAGTAGTAGTAGTAGTAATAGTAGTAGTAGTAGTAGTATGGTAGTAGTAGTAAAAACTTTATAATATACACATAGGAAGCTCAACGCTGCAAGGGCGATAGCGCTGAGAATATTACAGACAAACACTCACACAAATATGCTGACTTTCCATCTGATCTACGCAGTCCAACATCAGAGGGACACTTACGGGCAGCCTAACGGGCTGGCGAAGCGGCTGAAATGCTAGGTCTTTGAGTCCCAACGTGGGAGAAGCCGAGTTAGAGCTATAGGACACTACTGCGGCCCATTAGAACTTTAAATATTTATGTCATCCATCCATGCATCCATCAAGATTGTTAGTCTAGTGACAACACCTATGGTGAAAATTGTGCGCAGCGATTTCAAAAGTGCTAAGATATTTTCTAATATAGTTTTAAGCTTTGTTCTTTAACTATAGCTTATTGTTATGTTTCGATATATATAGAACGACTGTTCATGTGTTCTATCCGGAAACCACACTAAGGTATATTATTATATTCAATTTAACATTGCGGTATACCTGACCTCACTCCGAGCGCATCCCCACAATCTTGTAGAAATATGACTCAAGTTTACGATAGTTATAGCGCGAGAACAAAACGACGACACAGAGACAAGAAGGACACAAAAGACACCTTCTTGTCTTTGTGTTGTCGTTTTGTTCTCACGCTATAACTATCGTCTTGCCATACCAACTAGCCCAAGCTGCCACACTTTTAGGTTTGCGGTACCTTTAGCATGATAGATATTGGTAATATTTATTATCAGTGTAAATGAACGTGTAAACGTGAGAAGCGTTATTATAACTGTACAGTGGGCGGGAAGCAATACGTACTCGTGTTTGTAAACAGAGACAATATGATTTCTTTAAAGCTTGCATATGCTAAATTTAAAAACTGGTTTAGTGTTACACATGAGAAAGTACTGTCTTGCAATTGACAGGTTACTGTAAGAGCACATTAATTCTTCATCAACAATAAAATGTATTTTTTTATTTCAATGAAACTCACGCCTTAGGATATCCCAAGCGCACAATGAGAAGCTACCCCTGAATATGTTTAAAAAAGTGTTTCATGAATTAAATTACAATCTATTCTACTATACACACCTGTCCCATGTGTGGGTAAAATCCGTAACTGCGTAAAAGCTATACAATTAAAGTGATCGACATGGCGTTGTGCAAACCTATTAGAATCACTATCTTCCAAGCCTGCGAATACTGATTCGCGACTTTCTTAGAACGTAGCCTCTGTTTATACGCTGGGTTAACACTACTTATTTAATTGCGCCATTTCTTCCTTTCAGAGGAGATAAATATGAGAAAGAAATAATGACAAACAAAGGTCACAATAAACCAAACTTTTCGTTCAATATTCTCATCTCGGTATTTTTCATTCCTGTTAACAAGCGAACACAGAAGATGGCCCTCATAAGATAGTTAACGTATAACATAGTTAACATAAGATAGTCAACGTATGTTTGTTCTTCAGAGTTTTCTTTCTTGCCTTGCTAAGCATATATGTATTTTCTACTTTCGTTTTTTCGCACTCTTTTTTTTCTAACAGAAAATACCATAACAAATGAATGTTGTATATTTTGTTCCTTCTCCTGTTACTTTAATGTATGGGAGCCCTCCTGACTGTTTCTAACTTTGGGGATCCTTGTGTGTATTACCAATCCTATACGCACTTTTGTGTAAACTGAAATCAATGTTCAAAAAACTTAAAACTTGATGAAATGGAATCGCTAAATATTCGCGTCCTATTCGCAGCAAAGGTTTCCCTAAAACATTCGCTAAAAACTAAGCCAGCTTCACACTAGCGGAGGAAATCATGAAGGAAGTGCGAAGCTGCACGGCCTGCTTCGTGTTTCTTCAGTATCTATTTCTTGTTTATTTTTGTTTTTTTATGTCTTCTCATCCTTTATTTTCACTTGATCAATCTCTCTTCTCACTTTTTATTTCTTGTGGTTTGTTTTGCACTTTGTTTCTTCCTTTTTCTCACCTTTATTTCTTTCTCTCATTCGTCAACCTTTTCCTCGTTGTATAATAATAATCTCTCTCTCTCTCTGTTTTATTTCTTCCTCTTTTTCGATAATGTCTGTCTTCCTTGCTTGCTCTTGTTGCATTTCTATAAATTTCACATATTGCTTCACTCTCATTTCCCCTTCCGAACGACTTTGTATGCGGTACGAAAAACTTCGGATCCTGATAAGTACCACCTTTAAGGTGACACCATGGGAGGCTCCGAAAGTAACACATCGCACGCTCTCTAAACAGTCCTAAGTTGATGTTGGTACTCCGAGCTGTTGAAGGTAGGGCTACACTTCAGCTTACTATGTTTTGATACCAAAGAGGGGCACCACCGAAACATGTGGCCTAAATCACATGTTCCCCCGCAGTGTGGGCCCATTGAGCTGAAATCACTTTGGGTTAGACATTGCCTTACCGTAAGATTCGGATAAGAATTAGTGGGTAGCATCCTATGGATTATTGTCTGCAGTCTCGTGAGCTGTTCGTGTGGTGTGGGATATACCCTGCTTCCGAGCTACAAGTATATTGCGAATTCAATATTTCTTGACAAAGTGTTAGGAAACTACTGGAACCTGCACAGTGACAAGGCTTCTCGTCGCACGCGGAGAGTTATTGTGCCCGTTTGGATGTGGGTGGTGTTGTTCAGGTCCGTGAGATTCCAAATTTTAGCCTGGGCGTGCCGGGAGCCAAGTGATCATGTGTATAGTCATTAAAGTGTTGTTAAGAATACTATGTGCCGCTTTGGCTAAGAAGCCCGAGACAAACACCCCGACTGTTAGTCTAGAGTACCAGATAAGCGTTCTATTGTCACCCGCGAGTGCCAAAGCAATAGCAACCAGCTCCGCTTCAGAAGAGGTGGTGACAGTCTCGGTGGCGGACGAGATGCTGTAGTCTCTGTTATCTCTTGTGACAATGACAAGGTGAGACAAGCGTTCTTGGTGTGCGCATCTAAAAGGGAGACTCATTGAGGGTTATCCTTGGTCTTCTTCGGGGTCGCAATCACTTTTGCTCTAATCATTGCCTTACTGCGCTGCAGAAGCACATTGCGAGGGGTCGGTGCAACGAGAATATTTTCCCGTATATCTGTATGGCTTCCCGGAATGGAAGCCATATACCTATAAGAAAATTAACACTGCGATGTAGAAAGCTTTAGTAAAGGAAGCTTTGAAACCTAATGCAGACCGCAAAGCGTATCTATATACAGACACTGTGTTAAAACATTCTTCGCCAAAAGAGTTGCTTACTCCTCTGTTACTATTTGCATTATTCTCAAAAGTACATTCACCGTGAACCTACTAAATCTGAGGTGCACAGCGAAACTCCTCTGAAGTAACGTTGGAGGTTCTCGTGCATGGTACCAGCTACTTTCAGTTTTATTAGTTGTCTTCGTCATATGCATAACGGTCCTTTCGGAAGTGGCCGCTATGCGGGCCAAATTGTGGTAAAGACAGCAGAAAATCATTTCGCATGTTTGCCCAAAGGGAAACCTAATTAGGCAGTACTGGAAAACAAAACTTGAGTTCTCGTGGCATGTACCACCGAGTCAAGCTCAGTTTGTGCCTATAACAAACAGAAAACTTTGTTATGAACAATGAACGGTGAATTGAGCACGCGCAGAAAAGGTGGTATGCGCACTCAGGCGGCCGTCAGTTTGGCGGCGTCCATGAAGCCTTCCGCTGCGTTTAATTTATATTATGTGCCTACGCCACCTCGGAGAATCAGGGACGGCTTACTCACAATTTAGTTCCCAAACTTGGGTGGCGCTACAGAGATAATCCGCTTACGGACTTTTGTACGTTGTACACGCGATTTAATATCAACGGCAGATGGATAGCCGCTATGGCTAGTTCCTGCAAATGCATTTCATGCGCAACAACAAAACAAAATAAATAGGCTTGTCAAGGTGACAATAGTGTGTTCTACTTTTTTCGCGTTTTCAATATTTGGTGTAGCAAGAATTTATTTTTGTTGCTATTACTACAATACTCAAAAGAAGGTGGCTATACGTTGCTTACGAGCATAATATCCGATTTCGCAGTCGTTGGTGCAATTGCACTTTATAGGCACAGGACTATTCAGCTCCGTGACACCTTAACTAATCTTGTGAAATTTGCAGCCAGCACCCTACAACTACACTGAAAAAACGTACCTCGCTGCCACATAAACAGACATTTCTAGCTATTGCAAGACTTGAAGCAAAATTCAAAGCGCCGAAGCTCACAACATGGAAAGCATTGACACGCAGACTGTGTGAATACCACTGTTTATGAGAATTAGTTTTGAAACTTCATTGATGACTGCAAATATTTCTTTGTCTTCGCGTTGTTTGGGAAAATAAACATCTGCGTACACACATTATTACCAAACATAAATTTGTGGTTCTCAAAAAAGTGCATAGTAAGCATGAGGATGGTTGAAGGAGCATAACGGTAGTGTTTGTAATATTTCGCCTTCCTTGCGTCATAAGGCATCATTTAGTCAGATTTGGTACTTACCAGAATATACTAACGCATTTCAATATTGTTGAGACATATAACTTCAAATTGAATCGGGATTAGTGTAAACCACAGGAGCCTCACAGACCAAGGTTGCTTTGGGCTCTGTAAGGTAGAAACACACTAGTTCTTTTGTGAGTAAGTAGCCTATTGCAATGAATTAAGCGTTGGTAGATGACGGATTTTACATAACCATGCTTAGAAACTTAGTTGATTACACAACCACTCTAAATAGCTTATTTCCTTATTAGGGTGAGTTGAATTTCTGTCACTGAAGATACGCTTATCGTTTACACAGGCCCAACTCTTCTTCCTACCGAATATTAGTATGTCTCGCAGACAATAATCCGACATATATAACCGAATAAAAAGAAATAAAACTACAAACTGCTACTAAAGAGCTATCCCCACCAACGATTTTCGAACAGTATGTAGATTTGAAGCCGAAAATTCAAGTGCGATGAACACTATTTAGAACACAATTCCCCCCACTCAAAGAGTCACACGTGATTTAATGCCTAACCCTTAAATACGTGATATTTTTGGCATGTTAAATTGCTTTTTCCTACGAAATTACACTTAAAAAATGACGTCAACAACCAGGAACTCAACTTGTGATATTTGCCGAATCCTATTGAGTGTCACCTCTGGAGCCCTTCCGTGTCAACAAAAATTGAACGAAACTCTTATGACTTTCTGAAACTGCTTAGGTGTTCTTTCGACGATATTTCGATCACTGCAGATGCATAGGTCTTTTTTTGGCAATAACGAGAGAATACTATTGCGTTTATTCAGTAAGGAAGAGCACCCGTGTGCCCTTCCATGATAGTTTCTAAAATTGCACGAAATTGCAGGGACCTTCCAGTCATTCCCCTTCATACTCAGCCCCTAATATACTCCATACCCGTAAAAATATTCTCCGGCAGGATACACGTGCTCTTATTCTACCGTGTGTCGACTCTCCCCTCACCTTACTAAGGCGGAGAAGGCTGTGCATAGGAAGATTCGGGCAGCGGTGGCTCTTACACCGGCCGTTATATTGTCGTGAAACTGGTCGCACTTACCAGTTGGTGATGCGTGTCCGTATTGTATGATTCCAGTGATGCAAGATGATGCATACTACCTTATATGGACATGCCAAGGGTTACAGCCAGAACACTCCCGTCACCTCCTTCAAGCCGGCCTTCGCTATATACCGCGACAGAGAAGAGATAACCGCTGGATACATGACAGCATATTTCACAAGACACTGCTTCACTTCATACACAACACTGGCCTTACTTACAACCGCTGCATACGTGACAACACATTCCACAAGATGCTACTTCACTTCATACACACCTAACGCGCCCATTTAACAAACATACTCGCAAAAATATTATGCCTTAAAAGCAAGTCTTTGTCGCAATTAAAAAAAACTGTGCAACCGAAGTGGAACGCAGAGACTGAGCACGAGGAAAAGGATGCGGAAGCAAAAAATGCTGATTGAATTTCGCGGCCACATTGGGCTTAAATTTTCTCGTATACTGCGTCATAAATCACCCTTCTGGACTTCCCTCATTTAACGCTCAAATTCGAAACATGGTCGTCGTGTTTTCATTTCGATGACAGTTGGAACCATGAAGAGACGTCCGTCACACTGATACGACAACAACGCATAGTGAGGTTGTTTTCGTGACCTCCGGGGCTCTTGTGTGTCTGCTGTCGGCTAAAATGATGGAAGAAAACAGTTTTGTATACCCATTTATAAGTACAATAAATTTGCGATGATAGAACTTTCTAGAAGTAAACATTGTTGCATTTTCTCTGGCACATATGAACCATAGAAAAATCGATACACATCTTACACTACACTTCCCTCCACACACACACGCAGCACACACGCTGTTGCGTTTGGAGTGGAGGTTATATTAGACATTTTGCCAAGACTGTCATTCTTAGCAGAACGTATTGCTATCATGAAAGCAAATAAGATACTTGTGAATGGAATCCCAACACATTACAGTGAGAAGAGCGAAGGTCCCAAGATCTGTCGTGAAGAAAAATTACAATCCATGCCCGAGCAGTTAGCAACAAAATAACATTCATCAATGCTATCATTTTTGTTGTTTTAGCATCCAGCTCTGACGTTATATATAGTGATCGCATAATGTTCATTTACATAATAAGCTGTTTGATGGCAGAAATTGTTTCCTGAAAGATCTCTTTTGCTTACTGCTCTCGAGTAAGTAAAACGATGACACATAAAGCAATAGTAGATCGTTAATTATGAGACAAAGCAGTGCAGGAAAACGTGTGATGAATTATCCAGCCACGCTATTGAGAAATTTCGAAGTGTGCCGTGCACCATAGATGTGAACTATCTTCCTTCATTAGAATATAATAACTCTTCAAATATGCCGACATCTTTATCTTCAACCTAAGACATGAGACTTCATGAAGGAAAAACACACTAGTTGTCATAATACGCTAGCAAGTTCAAGGGCCCGTAGAATGGCCAACAACAACGCAATCTTACCAGGACAAGCCCACTGCAGAATAATTTATTTAAAACTTTTGCCAGAAGTAGAAGACGTTTGCGTATTTGCAAGAGAGGTTAGATGAGCACTTTTCGTTCAAGCTTGCATTCATTCAACTTACAAAATTGCCTTACAATGACACTTTCTAAGAGGCTTTCTAGATATACGCTGCCACTTTCAGGCGCAAACCTTTGTTGAAACTATTTAATACATAATCTCTAGTTTGTGGAATAAGTTCGTTTAAATGAAATATTCACTATTCTTGAATTCACTCAACTGAAACAGGTTTGCATATGTAGTATAGGTAAACGAGTGGAAAGTTTCTGAAATATCATTATTCAGAGATATTAGTGGACGACTGTACAAGTGAGAGTGTAATCTGATAACGCCCGTATGCCAATCTTCGCTTCACTTTGCGTTTGCATCACCAGATTATTATGACCTGTTTTTGTTATCGTATTAGCATTTTGTGAAAAAGTGTGCCGAACCGGTGGCGTAACGTCGATGACATTCGCGTGTGCACAAAATAAAAGGAATTGGTGTCTGCAAGTCTTGCCCTTGAAGCGATAGAAAGATATGTGGGGTTTAACGTCGCAAAACCACCATATCATTATGCACTTGAAGCACGTGCATGTGGAAACGACTGGTACTAAGGCTTTTCTTTCTATATATTTTGTTGCCAATTATGCCTAAAGGATGGCGGTTTTCTATGCATCTTAGTGCCTGCTGCGTTTTTGCGTGACTAGTACTTGCGGGTGCACAACCTACTTCAGTCATCATTGCAGACAATGAAACGTTGCGAATCGATTTCCCGTTTAGAAGCCCGCTAAATGGTCGGGAATGAACCGTTGACGATGTCCTTTTCCGGTATTAGATTCCCACACTTTTCAAAGTATTCAATGGCTTGCAGTTTAGAGCCAGCCTTAGGTGTGCTTTTGTACGGTGTGCGCAATAGTGATGCGGCACGCAGTTTTAATAATGGATGGAAAGCGCCTATTTCAAGACGCTGGTCAACTTCCGATGATTGGAAATCCACATTTTATCCGGAAGTGGACTTTCACACAACTCTGTTGAAAGACTTATCGTCTTACAAATGTTTTCAAATAACGCATGACTCTGCCGAAATGACTTCGGCTTTATGGGGGATTCCGCTGACACTATGAAATGACGGGCACTCGCTGCTCATGGGAAGGCAGATACGGTGCCTTGGTATTGATATCTTTAGAGGCCGAAGAAATGTGCATATTTACAGACCTTATCTCTGCAATCTATAGTTGTAAGCATGAACCTTTAGATACCTTCATAGGTTATAATTTTTTTCTGCTTAAGCTTGGACGCTTGCCCTTCGGCTTTTCGTTAAAAGTTATGGCAGCTTCACAGCAGCTGCCAAATTTTCGTGGCCTCGTTCTACGCCTTAAGGAAGAGCGCAGCTGGGTGACCTTCATGGCTTGTTCGTTTATCTATTTATTACGCTTGTTTCCCTTTTTTGGGGTTCCTAGTAAATTCTTTTATAGGACTCTCGCTCTGTATTTAATTTCTTATTTGATTCTTGCACTCTCTCATTCAATTTTTCTGTCTGTTTATCTGTTTTTCATTTCTTTCTTATATGCTTCCTGCTTTCTTTGTCTTTCAAACCTTTACTGCATTTTTTTCTACTATATGACTTAATCTTTCTGTGGGTCTTTGTTTGTGTCGATTTATTTTTTCTATTTCTCTCTCTCTATTTTTTTCTTACTTCGACGTGTTTCAATTATCCCATCGGCGAAGCAAACTTTTCGATTAACAATCGCACCTGCTATTCTCGAAAGTTGACTCTCTCTGATTTCGGAGATTTTATGCAGACACAAAATTTTCCCCGTCGGGTAAAAAACCTTCGCAGTTAAATCTGCCCTATTTGGCTATTCAATGCTGTCCACTTTTTTTGCTGTAGCCTTCACCTCTATGCCATTCTGACTTTTTTCTCAGAAGCAATTCCTAACGTCTCACTGGAGCATGGTACGCTTCAATCTGCAAATCTGACCCTGTAAAACCAGCGCCAACTCGTCACCCGAGCTCGGCGGTTAGTGACGGTGACAGGAGTGAAGGAAGAAGAAACTTCCCACGTTCGTTAAGTAGTCGACTCTTATCAATCAAGATTTATCTCTTTCTGTCGTTCTCTCTTACCTTCCCTGACTGAGTGGCTTGGTTATTCAATGGTGTCAGCATGTTTAGACACATAAAAGTAAAAAAAATTCTACCTAAACTTGTGAAGAATATTCTTTGTTAAACACAGTACAGTGCAGCGACATGAAGGATGTCGACGTGAAGAACGACTGAAACTGGCAGCAAGGTCATTCTTGGCCATTCGGAGGCGATTGGCTACACAATGACCCGTGAGATCAGGCACAGAAAAACGACGCTAGAAACAGCGTGTCTGTGTTGTCTGCATCGCGAATGCAAACCTAATTAGACAAGTACCCTTGGGTCTGAGAATATCTCGACCCTTATATGTAAAGGCACATTCGCCGATATTCTGTCTGCCTCGAATTTCTATAGCTTCCTAATATGTCCGCTCGTCTCAAATGCAGTGTTTCTAGCTAGTTGGTGGGGCAATGCTTTCTTCAAATTTAGACAGAGGCTGATTTTATGCAATGAAGTTTTTATTAGCAATTTCGTGCTGTCTTCTCACGTTATTCGTTGCAACCTCGGGCAGAGCTACAACTCAGCGAATCACGTCTGAAGAAAACACAACAATCAGAACCATGGCATGTTTAACAAAGCCTAGGAGACGAAGAAAGAGACGTCTACGATACAGACCCTAAATGAAGCATGGTGTTTCGGTGTAGCAGGAACTCAGTGGCCAAATGTCTATTTTGTAACTACTGCAGAGCTTATTCGTTATTTCTCATTCGTTCTAAATGCAAATCATTTTTACCTACTGCAGGCAGCTTTGGTGCCCATCTATCTATCTATCTATCTATCTATCTATCTATCTATCTATCTATCTATCTATCTATCTATCTATCTATCTATCTATCTATCTATCTATCTATCTATCTATCTATCTATCTCTCTATCTATCTATCAATCTAATTATTTATTTATTTATTTATTTATTATTCTATCTACATAGCCGTTTACACTTCGGTGATCTAGGGGTCATACCTTTCACATGGCGCATACCAAAATTAGTATGGGAGGGCATTATAGTGTGACAAATACGATGCCCTAGTCATGATATAGATAATGTCACCACACCGTCGTATACGTCCTCAAACACTTACTGCCGAACAGTGGGGCATACTTCCGGGTGGGTACGCACCACTAGTATGTGGGCATGGGCCTCAAAGAATTAACACGATACATCTACCCAGTAACTGCGAGAACACTAAGTTTTTTTTTTTATCTCGTCAGTATTAAGAATTATCTGACATCAGCAGCATCGACCTGACGAATTCAAAGAATGAATGGCAGGGCTGCAGCAGGATTCCAATCTGAGCATTTTGCGTGGCAATCAAGCATTGTACCACAGTGCCATACCAGGTCTCGGAACTGCTTTTCAAAGAGTCCCGAATGTTCGCGAAACGTCAAGTGTGGTTGCGATGTTGGCTATCGAATTCTATAAACAACACACCCGTACTCGTACGATACAGCCGTCACATCGGCTCAACATTGATTGTGGTCAGCTGTCGTCCGCTTGAGCCTATTAATGTAGCCGTGGTCAAGGCTAACATCGTCGCAAGCACCAACGATTTCATAGCAGCTTATCATTCCTGCTGTTGCTAATACTCTACCCCTTGTTAGCATCGTCGCGGAAGTGCAAAGAACTGGTTGTATAACCGTCCACATGTCTCCAATATCTTTGTGTGTGCAAGACTTGTACAAGCATTTAGCGTGATTTTATAACGGGTCACTCAGTAAAAATCACAAGATGGCTGCCTTTCCTGCACATGTTTTGCATAACGTCGAGTCGCATGGCAGGTGAGATCTGCAAAAATTTTCCTGTCTGTTGTAATTTTTTTCTTTTGTGATGCTTTCTTGCGTCAATTTAACAAAACACCTCTAAGGTTATAACAAGGTTTTAGCAAAATATAAAATATAGTTTCTTCTCTATTGCATCTGTTTTGATAACTCTTTTTTGTTTTGCTTCTGTTATTCATCTGTTTTAGATCTGTTTTATTATCACATAGTTCCACCTGCAAGTTTTTTCTCATTTGTTGTTGCAACATTTACACCACAAGATACGACTCCACTAAAGACATGAATCCACATATATACGAAGGACGAGTAAAGAAGGGGCTCTCCTGCCCATCAATGCGAGAATAATGCGATTACTTCTTGTGTAGATCGCTTAATTTTTGCTTGATATGATCAGTACACTAAAAATTGCATTATCCTTGGTACAGGTTTAGTGTGCTTAGGAAGACACCTTTCTGGGAATTTTATATATAGATCCAAAAAACGCCTGGGTCCATGCGGAAGGCGCAGCACAGCCACAGAGAATTCTAGAACAGCGGCATTTCAATGCCTTTTCTAAACACTGATTGGTAACTACTCCAAGCACATTTACTTGATACCCACTTGGTCATTATTAATAAATTTGTTGGGGTAGTAGGCTGGCATTCGCTATGCTATTTTTTGTCGTTCTTCTGAGAAGCGTGGTATCCACTAAACCTTTGCATAGAATATTGTGCCAATTGTTTATGCAGTGCCTGACAATGATGAGCAAATATGCCTGAAGTGGTATGCGCCACAGTTAACAAGGAAACAAGCACAAGTCTTTATGATGGAATAGAGCGTTGGACGGTCCACTCAATGTGATATTCGCATTGTGCGACGACTGCTTGCTCTTTTGCTGTTTTGAAACGCTTTATAAGTCGTAATAACGTGATTGATTTCCGGACATCAAGCCTGCTTAGCGCAAGCACCAGTGTAGCTCAGTGGTAGAATACTGGGCTGGCACCCAGCGGACCCGGCTTCAAGCCCAACTGTGTCATGTGTCAGTCAAGCCTGACTAAGGCAAGTTTGACAGCAAGTTATATTCGTCGGCGCAACTCAGTGGTAGTATAGTAGGATAGCCCCCCGTAGACCCGGGTTTGAGCCCCACTGTTGTGTCAGCTTTCTTTTTAATTTCACGTGATGTGTCCGTAACCGGACGGCGGCAGCGGACGGCGGCAGTGAATACGTACGGATGGCAGCGAATACGGCAGCGAATACGGACGGCGGCAGCGAATACGGACGGCGGCAGCGGTGGACAACTGCACGGGACCCGAGTTGTTATCTCATAACAGCTTTCGCTGTAAAATGTTAAGGTTCCAAAGCTCTGACAATTATTTGAATTTGACACAGTCTACAATTTCTATACTACTCATAGTTGCATGGCTGAAAGTTTAGGGCGCCAAACTGGCAAAACATATTTCTAATGTTACGTACTGTGACACCACTCCATGAAATTATGTGCACTCTGAACCCTCCACACTCCAAGCTTTCTCGTTATTTTGTGTAGCAGAAGTTTTTACAGAGAAAGTTTTTATGATTTCACTTTTCGAGTCACGCGCAGCTGCATGTTGCCCACCGCCACTGGTGTCTGTAGCCACATTACCCAAAATCAGCAAGAAAGAAAAAAAACCCAGCGTCAATGACGTAGTGGGTCTTTAACTCGGGTCCACTGCGTGGCAGCTTAATATTCTACCACTCAGCTACACCGGTGCTGGTGACCTGTTGTTAAACTTGCCTTAGGCAGGCTTTATGTCGGGAAAGCAATCAGGTTAATATTGCCGTGACATAGTGCCTGCATTCAAACAACGCACCCATCACCACGCGCACAGGGACATACATGCGCGCCGTCTAGTGTTGCGCAGAGACGATGATGGTAGCACGAGAACCCAGCTGGCCCCTGCTGATGTGCGCCACGCGCTTGGGACTCTTTTTGAAGAGGTAGAAGAAGAAGACATCTTGGGGTTCTGCTGTAACGTGCTACGACCATAGTCCCTTTGAGTTGTGGGCACACGTTCGCCCTTTAATAAATACGTTTTATTATACCCCGAGTCCTTCAACATCGTTACATTTCTGGTGCAGGTGCTGAATAATGAATCAATGCCCTGCGAACGCAAGACAGCGTAGCCCCAACCACCAGCGAGTTGATCCTGGGGAGCCGACACCTGTGCATCAGAGGACCAGTCGCCGTCTTCGAGGTGATTCACCAGAATTCAGTCCACTCCACTTCACGCCAAGGGGAACTCAGTCAATAGACGCCGCCACCATGACAAGTCATTTAACACCAGGCCAAGTGGTTGTAAATCAGCCTCACCAGCCACCAGTATTTCATGGCGACTCGTATGAAGACGTAGAAGATTGGCTGCACCTCTTTGAGAGAGTGGCACATTTGTACGGTTGGGACAAGAGAGAGAAGCTCCGCCGCGTATACTTTGCTTTGGAGGACTTCGCAAAGACGTGGTATGAGAACCATGAAACCTCCTTTACGACCTGGGATGAATTTCGGCGACAAGGTCTGGCGACTTATGCCAGTGCGGATCGCAAAGAAAGGCGCAGGCTGCGCTCCAATCCCGGAACCAACTCACCAACGAAAGTGTCGCAATATATATCGAGGACATGATTCGCCTGTTCGAGCGCGCAGATTTCCATATGACCGAAGACAAGAAGCTAAGCCACCTCAGGCGTGGGGTGAAGCAAGAGCTATTCGCTGTTCTCGTCCGCAACCCACCATGAACAGTTGCGGAGTTTCATACGGAAGCGACAGCCATCGAGAAAACGCTAGAACAGCGGGCTCGACAGTACCATCGAGACATTAACTATGCACCTGTCAATGTCTTCTCTGGAGGCCAGCGAAGTGACATGGATGCCCTGCGACAACTCATCAGGTCGGTGATCAGGGTTGAGCTCAGCAAGTTGCAAGCATCTCACACTACAGCAACACTGTCTGTCGTCGACGTATTAGGAGATGAACTGAGACAGATGATACGTGAGCCGAAGCGTGCGCCACAGCCGATCCAACGCATCCCAACATACTCTGAAGTACTCAGACAACCCGCAGCGCACACCAATGCAGCAGTTGCGATGGCCTCTCCTTGCCCACAAACGGTACGCAGCGAACCTCGTCCACTGGAACCGACGGCTACCTACCTGCCACGAGCCCGTGGTGTGGCTGGCTACGTGGATCAAAGGCCCCAGAAAAGTGACATCTGGCGTGACCATGAGCGCAGGCCTTTGTGTTTCCATTGTGGGGAAGCAAGTCACCTGTATAGGTTCTGCCTTTACCGACAGGCAGGATTAAGGGGCTTTCCGTTGTACGCACAATGCCCTAGAAACGGTGAACGGCCAACGGAGATCGAAGAGTACTTGTCCGCGCGCCAGAGCCCACTCACTCCACGCCAAAATCAGCCAAGATCGCCGTCGCCCAGGCGTTACCGATCACCCAGCCCCTGTGCTTCTTCCGCACGGTCTGGGCACCGTTCTACAAGCCCACACCAGGAAAACTGAAGCAAGCGACCTGTGGAGGTGAGGCCGCAGATAACGACAGTTGCGAAGCTCCTCCATTACGGTTTCAAGGTGACGATGCTGTGTTTACAGAGGATAAGCGCAGCAATGCGAAGATTACTTCAGATTTGCGGTTGAAAATAGACGGATACAAGCTAAATGCTTTAGTTGACACCGGCGCTGATTATTCGGTAATGAGTCACAAATTGGCAAAGAAACTGAAAAATGTTGTGACAAATTGGAGTGGGGCACAGATACGCACGGCAGGTGGCCACACTATTACACCGATCGGCAGATGCACCTCAAGGCTCGAAATAAGAGGCTTTACTTACGTTGCTGACTTCATCGTGCTGCCGGACTGTTCAAGGGAGCTTATAATAGGAATGAATTTTCTGCAAGCCAATGGAGCCATAATTAATCTGCGCAGATCCAGTGTAACGTTTTCGACCGAACAAGCTTTGTCGGTGGAGGAATCGGAAAAGCGACGTCTTACTGCTCTGCGTGTTGTTGATGATGACGTCACAGTGCCACCACGCTGTAGTGTAATGTTGCTTGTAGAAAACAGGGCATTTTGTTACCACGAAGGAATAGCGGATGGAAACGTAGAGCTCTTTTTAATCAAAAGAATTCGCGTGGCGAGGGGTGTTGTTTTTAAAGAATGGCCGCTCAGTTGTCCTCCTTACGAATTTTGGGAATGAATGTCAGCACATCGCGCAAGGTATGGCTTTCGCCTATTTCCACGAGTTCTGCATAGCGACTGAACTATGCAGTTTAGCGACAACGCCAACCACTCCATAAGAGACCTGCAACGTCGACGCATCAGTTAACGTCAACCATAGGCTCCCAGAATATCAAAAGAAACGATTGTTCGCCCTTATAAAAGAGTTTTCGGACTGCTTTTCAACGTTCTTTAAGGGGAGACGCACGGCTATTGTAAAACACAGGATTATTGCAAACACAGCACGGCCGTACCTCTACGGTAGACCATTCCGAGCAGTAAGTGACCACCATTGCCTGTGTTGGCTGGCGAATCTTAAGGATCCCTCTTGCCGACTAGCAAGATGGAGCCTTACGCTAAAAGAGTACGATGTTACTGTGGTATACAAATCTGGGAAAAAGCACAGCAATGCCGACTGCCTGTCACGTGCACCAGTGAACACGAGTGAGCCGGAGGAAGAAGACTTCCCGTTTCTAGGCGTCGTCCAGGCATCAAAAATCGCACAACAACAACAAAATGACCCCGATTTGCTGCCGCTTATACAGCGTCTCCAAGGACTCAACGTTAAAGTCCCGCGCACTTTATCCAGAGGGCTCCCTTCATTCTGTGTTTGGGAAAGGGTCCTTTACAAGAGGAACTTCAAGCCTCATGGTGACAAGTTTTTACTCGTTGTACCTGCACCTTTACGAAACGAGATTATGCACGCATGTCATGATGAGCCAACATCTGGATACATGGGTGTCAGCCGTACATTCGCCATAATTCGCCTAAAATACTACTGGTCAAAACTGTTATCATCAGTTCAGCGCTATGTGAAAACTTGCCGTGAGTGTCAAAGACGCAAAACTCCATCCGTGAAACCTGCAGGCCTCCTCCAACCAATAGAACCACCGCATGCTCCATTCCAACAAGTCGGTATGGATCTCCTAGGCCCATTTCTGACATCGACTGCACACAAGAAGTGGATAGTCGTAGCCACGGACTATCTCACTCGCTACGCTGCGACTGACTCGCTGTACACTGCAACAGCTCTTGAAGTTGCCAAGTTCTTCATCAACAACATGGTGCATCATACATGGTGCACCCAGCGTCGTAATTACAGATCGTGGCCCAGCTTTTACTGCAGACCTAATGATTTGTCTGATGCGAATGACCCATACAGACCAGAGAAGAACTACAGCATACCATCCTCAAACAAATGGCCTAACGGAGCGCTTGAACAGAACTATGACTGATATGCTTTCAATGTATATCGACGTCGAACATAAACTGTGGGATGAAATATTGCCCTACATCACGTTCGCATATAATACAGCCGTTCAAGAAACAACGCGAGTGACACCATTTGAACTTGTATTCCGCCGAACAGTCACCACTCCACTGGATGCCATGTTACCACTGAATGATGAAAGCAGCAATCCACCTGGCCTAGACGACTTCCTGCAAAGAGCCGAGGAAGCACGACAGATGGCGAGATACAGAATACGCCTCCAACAGCGTATTGACTCCTATCGGTACAATCAGCGTCGTACCGAAGCGCATTTTCAACTAGGTGACAAAGTATGGATATGGGCCCCAGTGCGTCGCCGTGGATTTTCTGAAAAACTTTTTAGCCACTACTTCGGGCCTTATGAAGTACTCCATCGTGTAAGCGATGTAACTTACCAAGTCAGATCTGCCATACACGGGAGCTCAAAACGCCGCAACCCTACAGAGGTTGTACATGTAGTCCGGATGAAGCCTTACTATGAAAGATCACCGGAAGATCAGTGACGCCTACCACGAACCTATTCATTGGCTGACGCATCGGGACGATGCGTATGAGGAGGGGGATTATGCCGCGACATAGTGCCTGCATTCAAACAACGCGCCCAACACCACGCGCACAGGGACATACATACGTGCCGTCTAGTGTTGCACAGAGACGATGATGATAGCACGAGAACCCAGCTGATCCCTGCTGATGTGCGCCACGCGCTTGGGACTCTTCTTGAAGAGGTAGAAGAAGAAGACATCTTTGGTGTTCTGCTGTAACGTGCTACGACCATAGTCCCTTTGAGTTGTGGGCACACGTTCGCCCTTTAGTAAATACGTTTTATTATACCCCGAGTCCTTGAACACCGTTACAATATGACTTATAAAGCGTTTTACAACAGCGAAAGAACAACCAGTCGTGGCACATTGTGAATAGCACAACGAGTGGGCCGTCGAATGCTCCAACCTTTACAAAAGTTTTTTTTCTTGTTTCCCCATTAACTGTGGTGCATAATCACTTCAGCCATAATTCCTCATCGTGCATGCAAAATCGGCACAAAATTCCTTGCAAATGTTTAGCGGATACCATGCTTCTCAGAAGAATGACGAAAAATAGCATAGCGAATACCGGCCTACTACCCAAGAGTTTATTATTTATTCCCTAGTGGGTACCAACCTAGTGTGCTCTCAGCAGTTACCCAATGGGTGTTTAGAAAAGGCTCCGAAAGGCCGCTCTTCTAGTTTTCACTGTGACTGCGCTGCGCCTACAGTGCAGGCATGGAGTTCTTTAATACGCTTTTCAGGGTATCATCTAGGTGGAAAATGTGCGACATTACTAAAGTCGCCCAAAGATTGCATCATGTAATGTAATAATGATAAAGATGGTGGTTAGCTTATGTAGCGGAGTAACTCATCATTTGCAAACGCCAGCTCCACATTTTTGTGCAGTCGATTCATATGTATTAAATTATACATGGGTATGTGCATGATATAAACATGCTTCTGCTGAAAGGGAAAAGTAGCTGCCAAAAAAACGTTCAAGCTCATGCGCATTTGATGCTACTCATCGCTCGATAATAAGTGCATAAATCTAAATCGAAATACATTACCTAAACGCATATTTCCCGTAGCTTGATGCATTAAAACCTTAGAACATTGAAAAGAGTCCAAAAGAAAAACGTTTATCAATAATAGGTAGCATGTCGTGGACATCCGACCAAGCTGTAACAGGAAAAATTAAGCTTGATTGAATTAAGATATTTGAGTATAAAAATAACAGGTTAGCTAAAAAAAAGACATACACGAAGAGAAAGTGTGGTGACGTTAAACAAACAGGTGCTTGGTTGTTTGCTCTAACCATGAGGAATAAAATGGGAGAAAGCAATATGATAGTGAAGAACGAATGCGTGAAGTTTTACAAAGATATTTGCAGTAGCCTGGTCGTCTGCGACCATAATGTAAGAACTAGCACTACCCCAGATTACATTTAACTAGTAATTACTGAAGTACTGAAGAAAGCCATGGAGAGAATGCAAAGAAGCAAAGCAGCTGGTGATGATCAGGCAACATCAGATCTGCTGAAAGACGGAGGACAGATTGCAATAGAAAACCAGGCCGCCCTGTTTACAAAATGTCTCCTAATGATGAGGATACCACAATCTTGGAAGAGTGCTAACATCATCCTAATCTATATGAAAGGGAACGACAAAAACTTGAAGCATTACAGATTGGTCACTTTGCTCTCCATCGTATACATGCTTTTTTTAAAAATAATTTCTAAGAGTAAAAATGCAGCATTACAATTTATTTACTATATTGATTGATATGTGGGGTTTAACGTCCCAAAACCACCATATGATTATGAGAGACGCCGTAGTGGAGGGCTCCGGAAATTTTGACCACCTGGGGTTCTTTAACGTGCACCCAAATCTGAGTACACGGGCCTACACCATTTCCGCCTCCATCGGAAATGCAGCCGCCGCAGCCGGGATTCGAACCCGCGACCTGCGGGTCAGCAGCCGAGTACCTTAGCCACTAGACCACCGCGGCGGGGCTTATTTACTATATTATCAAACAGAATTTCGTACAAGCTATTCACAAACGACCACATTCGTATTATGAATCAGGTGATTTAGAAATGTTCGAAATGTACCAAACCACTACACACATACTTCAAAGATTACGAGAAAACAAGACAGTAGATTCAGTGCAGATATCAGCAGTCATGCCTACCTTGTGGATTGAAAGAGTCGACGAATTACATATAAACATTGTAGAAGAAACCAACAGCGGATCGAGTGTAATCGTAGGGCTTTGAAAAGAAAGCGACGGCACACTAATAAAGAAAGGTGCAATACAAATATATACAATCTGCTCAACGAAATCTACGTGGCATTACTTATATCTGTTTACTTTCAGGCAATACTGCCGTTTCTTGTTCATTGACAGAAAACCTGTTGTCTACATATCAGATACGGCATGCACAATGCGGAGCCGACAATCACTGAATCGGAAGGATGAAGTGAAGTGAATAATATGTACAGGTAAAGGTGGCATCCTAGCTGGTAAGCATTTGGTGTGAAGTCAGGAAGGCCAGTAATTACAGCAATGCTTTAGGGGGTACTACAACTGTCACGTAGCTGCATGTTAAGACTGCAGGAACACATAAACAATGCTTATTATCAGCATCAACCTCCCTTCTTCATTTATTTTGGTTGGAGTCTTACAGCGCCCAATTATAACAACAAAGAGCAGAGATGTCCCGGTGTTTTCCCTGGAACTTGTAGTACAAATTGAATATTGACTGGCACCGCGGTTTCCTACAATTAGAAAACGCTTGGAAAAAAATCTGCTGCCCATTGATTCCTTCCTGAGACTGCGAAGCATATACAATCCTTAGATTAGTTATGGCGGGTCTACTTATGGGCGCGTCAACTTCCATTAAGGGGTGCCTCTTGGGTGTTCAGGTGTCATGGCGTATTTGAATACGTTATGTGATGAGAAATCCTAAAAAAAAACAAAAAAAATGTGAAATGCCACGAGCAAGATTCTTCAAGCATTGCTGACAGGTGAAGGAGGCTTTCGATAACTGGGGAACGGTAAACAAGTGTAAGATTTTATATATTATCAAAAAAGTTGATAGTACAGTTGTGGAAATGCAGTTCAGGAAATGAGGTTCAAGCAGAGAAAATTGCGTTCAAGCCAGAGGAAGCATACTTTCTCGAATGCATAACTACCTTGAGTTCCTACTATAGTAGGAACTCAAGCCTTGGGTTAAACCTTGGGGTATTCTTTCTTAATTGACTGTTTAGGTGAGCTCAATGGTATCTTTTTCGTCTTCATATCAGCAGTATCTCTAAATATCTTTACCTTCCTGTTGAAAATCATTTAACTTAATTCGTTGTTTGTTGTACATCTGCACGCATGTACTGCTATGGCAGAAAGAAAGGCATACAGTCCAGCGTAAATGCGCTGATCTGTATCGTATTTTTTTCCAGTCTTTGTTACTAGGATGGCAAAAAAACCCACTGGAGTCACTAGCTTTTATTCTATGACCACTCTAGTAATATATTTCAACAGGTGAGTGTCAGAGCTCGTTACGCTGAAATCCCAGTGACGGTGCTGCTGTCGCCATCAGCGTCGGTGTCGGCATCGGCGTCGTTCGTTGTGAGCGAAAACTTATCTTGTCCACGACCGAACAATTCATGAAGACGCCAAAAATATCGGAGTAAGAATCACACATAAGCAATCTACGTGGCAGGTTTTACCACAGATTCACGTTATTGCTTTGAACGGCTTTTGAAATAGCAAATCATATGCATGCATTGTAGCGGAAGAAGTTTCCTTAAGCCAAGTAGTATTGCATGGCAGAGTCCTTGAATAGCACCCTGCAGGCGCCAAAGCATGGTAACTGTGCGAAGAAGTAAAAGCTGCGCACCTATTACAAAATGTGGAGCTACGCATGGGCAGGCGGCACCTACGGATGGTTGGTGGGTACTTCGACATTTAGAAAAAAGAATCATTGTGGTGTCATGGGCTCTTAGTAACTTTGCACAATTTTTCGTGCACAAACATTACTTTCCATGTAGCTTGGTCGAATGCATTGTGTAAAGGACCCTACTACGCTTTGGCGTTAGATATTTAAGAGGAAGCTAAAGGGTCCTCTCACTGTATACTAATAGTTTTATGGGCACCACCAAGTCGTATACTGCATTGCGCGCCGGGCTGTGCGTGTTTTCTCCCCTCTCACCATTCAGCACCCTAACTTTCTATCCAATATCCTATAATAGAGAGCGAGCAGGTGCAAGGTGATACAAAAACAAAGTATCATGGAAGCGATACTACTAGATTTCAGCAGTGAAACTATTTTAGAGTTGCTCTGGTGACTATCTACGACAAGTATGTGTGGGGAAAATTATAACACTCAGAATGTGTACTATAGAAGCAGTATCAACACAAAAAACACACAAATGAACGTAAAAGAGTAACATTATCACTGTAATAAGAGCGATGGCGTCAAGGAGGGTCCATGTCCATAGACGACCGCACGATCACATAAAAACGGTCCTAATGACATATTTAATGTCAATATTGCAATAACGATTCATAGTAACAGTGTTTTACACGACAGTGCTACAATGCTGTCAGTCGTTGTTCACGTTCTTCCTTCTACAGCATAAAGCCTCGAGACTATGGACGGTTCATCAGTGACAACTTTGGCATTTCCTGCTCGCAAGTGCTCTTTTAGAATAGAGTCATTCGTTTCGACTAGTCTCTTTACGGTTTTCAGATTGTTGACAAGCTTTTCCTGTCAAGTGCCGGTGGGTTGTTGCTTTCATGTTAGAAGTTAACTTTCCGAGCGAGGACCATGTTACATCTTCCATTGAAGAACCTGATGGTTTTCTTAAGCTGTTGTTTTAAGGGCTTGCTTCATTCAGGTAGCTTGCCTATTGCTTCGGTAAGTGGAAGGTTCCAAACATCAGAAAACGTGTTTGGGAACTCGTCGGATTTTATAGTTCGAACTACCAGTACTCCCACAATTAATCGCGAAGCTCCAGGTCAAGGTGTAAAGTGTAATGCACTTACATGAAAGGTTCATCTGAGGTTGGAGTTCAGTGTAGTGGATGATTCGTTGCCTTCGCACTGTGAAACGTCGCTACTCAGCACATTACACATCTTATTGGACCCTATCAGTACGCACATACCACTATTTTTGGTGACACACGAATGTATCATCTAATCAGGGACATCATCCAAGCTTTTTCAGAGACGCAACGAAGACGCCCTCTTCAATGCCTTGGCAGGTGTGGGGTTTCGATTGTTTGTAGCACCATCTTGTCGTCAAAAAAGTGACTTCACCATCGCAGTTACACCACTCGACGCCTTTTAGCCACTTAAGTTGATGCCCTGGCGAAATTATTCAGTGCTCTACGAGCTGCTGCCACTCGTTTCAGCTTCAGACGCTTTGACCAAGCTTCAGCTATTAAGATTCTCTGCCACAGTCAAAAACTCTTATGGCAGGTGTCATTATTTATGGTCTATGCTTAGAAAGTGCGAAAAAAGGTAAGGGTGGAGCAACTTTTATTTCATGGTGATTTTCCAAGTGACATGCAAGCTGTCGTAATTTTTTCTTCGTTCTTGTTGACGAAGTCTGACCTCAGCGAACTCCTGTCAAGGTCACACATGCCAGTGACGTATAGAGCTTGTCTTATCGTGCAGGCTATCTTCCTTTCGAAGTACCATGCACTGTGCCTTTTGGTGGGGCCACGAAAGCACTTTTTGTTGTTTGAAAGAAGTTCCTTCTTGGACGTCAGCGGCAACTCAGCTATTCTAAATTCCGATATGTGCTTCCTTGACGAGCAGAGGCTGCAGCTGTCCTGCTCTACTTCCAACGCAAAGTTGCTGCGATGTGAAGATGAGGTATGTTTCGTATGGCGACAATATGTTGACTGACTCTCCACCAGAGTTCTCACTTTCTGGGATCCTTGAACTCGCCTTTCTCAATGAATTCCAGCTCAATGCACAGGATGTTGAGCAGGCCATTGAGTCCTACGGGTGTTACCTCTCTAGTTACGTGACACCTGGACTACAGATTATCAATAGCATTGAATGACTATGTCCTGTGGAAGAGCACATAGTAGAATTTCACAAAGCATGGATGAGGAGAAGGACTTGCGCTTGCCCAGAATCTCTGGGTGTCCCATATTGACAACTTGGTTGTACTAGCTTTGGGGAGTTCTGGTATCATTTGACGAACGAACAGAACGCAACATAAGTCACTTCGCAAATAATCTTGCTGAAGGCACCTATGGTATCCAAAGCACTTCTGTAACATGGTGATGGCGTCATTAAAGCCGCTATCAGTCGTCGAAAAGCCCGCCAGTAATGATGCTCCGTCATCTTTTAGATAAAGTCGTAGGTAGTAAAACATCTCTGTGGCAGTGATGCGGATGTTACATTGAACAATTTGGTGTAAGTTCTTCGAAAATTAAGTCTGCTTTTATAGCTTCTCAGAAAAAGAAGCTATTGTCACTTTAGGTAGTCTGACTCCAGTTTCGCGTAATGGCACTGCGACTGTTTGGGCGACTGTTCTTTCGGTCAAGGCCGACCACCATCGCATGCCATGATGTTTACTGCCAATCTCTGCTGGAATCGGCGTAGGATTATCTTCATATTGTAGTACGGCGTTGTACTCGACCTCGAACTCCTCGTCCGGAATATGATGCGCGATCACGTTGTTCTAGTTCTCTCGACGATTGTTGTTAGCCTTCAGCATCTATATATTCATTTATGGAATTCAGGTGATCATAAGTTGCGGAGTCGTTAGCGGGGACTGCTTTTGCTAGCCGTAATGCGCGCTTGCCTTTTAGCCGGTCCTATCCAGTTCAGCTGACTGGTAGTCGTCAGTACGTTTCGGATTTTCAATCCCGGTTCTTCAGCAACGAATATGTAAACGATGGCCTTCTAGTCACTGCGATCAGGCTTAGCTCCATTACGAAGGCACAATGCAATGACAGGTCTTATGTGAATGAGCTAGGAAGCGTTCTGCCTTAAGTTCAGAGCATTGTTATTTCTCGCGCTCATGCGCTCTTCTCCTTTCTCGGTTGGTTGGCATAGCCCGCAATGGAAATAAACAACACAAGAGCTCTTAAAACAAAGCTCAGAAGATATAATTTGCACCCACATGACGACTCGAAGACGGAAGCCAGTTTTTTTTGGAAGACGAAGTGCTTTACAGTTTCGACTTCTCGGTATGTGACGTCATCGTCGTGATCCATCAGCGATGATTATAAGTCACCAAAAGTAGGTAAGCCTCAGTGCTTGCAACCCGCCCATATTTTGCATAACATGAGCTAAAGACTAGCCGTTAAACATAACACACTAGGTTTGGCTAAGCAGGGGTTTCAAACACCTGACAAAATTCGCAATGGTACTGAAGTTCCTCCTCTGAAACCACATACACACACGTGCATCAATAAGGCAAGGTGATCTATTTGAAACACCGTAAAAAATATATAAACAACGCGATGCTGCGCTACTGGTCTGATGGCTAGTAAAGCCGTAGGGTGAAGTTGAAATCAGAGCCAGCGATGTTCTGAACTGCGCCGAAGAATTCCCATTTAAAGACATGAAAATTTCCTATTTCGGAAATTTTCCCCTCCAAACGTTGACGTAATTCCCAACGAAATTCCCAGCACAACAGTACTAGTTTTCACCACCCATTTACGCACACACACACACACTACTTACTGGCAACGTTTTAAATTATGAGTAGCCCCTCTACTGCCACGCAACCAAAGCATGACTTTCTTGATTCATATACTGTTAGTACACTGCACATTGTGGGCTTCAAGTCTAATACCACTAGTGAAATAGAAATGGCTCTGCGTATATATAAGAAACAAATCTAAAAAGCCCTGTTTGCGTGGTACATGCCTCACAGCCAATTGAAGCGTATGAAGGCACACTGTGACTGCTAGTTAACAATTCCTGAAATTTCCGGGAATATCACGAAGATTCTTTTTTTCCCCTGTGTTCAAATTAACATGAAAAAGTTCTCCGAAAAGGGAAAATTTTCTGCACGCAAACTCACTGAGCAGAGTGTGAAAAGACTCAACCGACGAGAAAATGTAAACGTAGGAGCACCGACTACCAGTTTATTTTATTAAGTAGGGAATATTTGGCTGTGCTCAAGATTTGCGCTCATTGTACGTTTCGGACCTCCACAGGTTTCACGTTACTGAAGCTGAAACAACCTTTCTTCCTCATGGCGTAGGGCCTCTTCCAATTTTTTGTTCTCTTTCAAGAGATGATCTCTTTATGGTCCCCTCCTTAATTTTTTCTGCACTTAACGGGGTTTTGTACAAGCCCAACATCGGATGAAATTTCTGCGCCTGATTTCATACTGTTCTGCATCCATGATCAACTCATCTTTATTCGAGTAATGGGGCATGCTAAGATGTTATCATTTGACTTCATGGCTTGCGACATCATACCAACGTCATGACGATGTCACATATTGCAGTATTTCGTCTTTTTAAAATGACGTCCTTGACCGGTGATCTTTTATACCACTATGTTGACGTTGACACCACGAGGTGCCGGAAACAATTATCACTTTTGCTGTAACCTATCTAAGACATGGGCAGTATAAATTAAATGCTTCAGTGAATAATTTGGGCGAAAATATGTGGAAAAGAATACTAAGGGTGGTCGATAATGGCGTACGATCACGATTCACTAAAAAAAAACAAGGGCGTGTCGCCGAATATTATCAGCTTTCATTTATTTTACTTTTGTTTTGTAATGTTACTTGTAGGTACAAATTCAATAATGTTGTCTATTTTCATCAGGTTGGTTATCGCCTCTCCCAATATCCTAAAAGTTCTATCTGGTCTTTATGCCACCTCGCTCACATTTCTGCTTTTTCGCTAGAATGACAACTATATGAACACGTGGCATGGGAAAATTATTGTACCCCCGTTTTTATGTACATCTTTCCTCGGTATGCTCTGCAGTCTTGGGGTCATTTGTTTTTCGCCGCACAATATCTTTAACGACTGGAAACCCTTGAACAAAACTCGGCGCATGTCAAACTTGAGATTTAAGGAAATAATAAAAGAATATCGAATTGTCAGGCCATCTGTAGCTTTGAAAGTTATTATGTATAGGCTTTCAATAAAGCACTTCTAAAGGACTCAATTTCGCCATCTTCCACGCAACTGACCTTGCGGCAGTTCAGAGAACCTCGTCAAGGTGCAGACATTTTAGCACGTTATTTATCTTTAAACAGATACTGATGGTATCTTTCTATATCAAACTGGTGTAATAACGCGTATCAGCCAGCAGCTGTCCTCTGTTTTCTTTCTGTGATATACAGGAGTTGCTTTTAAGCCATCAGCACCACGTTGCAGAGAAAGAACGGTCAAGCCAAGGGTCATCTGCGAAACGCTTTTTCAAAACGAGGTCGTTTGTAAACATTGTTGCTTTGCTGTTAGCGCCAAGTTCGGTGTAAAATGCGAGGGAAAGGAAGCCACATTTTCGAAAGAAAACAATGTGGGCCGCTTATTTCGCTACGGGTAAATAATGTCGCTGGTGCAAAGGCCACCTGCGTTCGCCTCTGTCTACAGAAAGCAGGCAAACTAAGCAGCCAGAGTGAAACCGAAAACCAATAAGAGTGAATTGGTCCACCCATTGCGCGGAGGCGTACATGAAAGCTAAGTAACAACGACAATGCATCAGTCCTCCCTGCAGCAGAAATAGCCTATCAGATGTAGACCAAAAGTCCTTCCAATCATGTCATAGCTTCCCATCATGTCATGATTTCTTCGCCCCTTATGATTACTTGTTCTTCTTGTATGTGTTCGATTCCTTCCTCACTGGAGCGCATTTTATCTCTTTTCACTAACCGCTTCCTTCTCGCGAGCAAGGCAATGTCCCGGGATTTTTTATTTCTTTCGTGTATAGCGAAACGCCGCAAGTGCGAGCTATAGAGGGTACGAGTGTGACAATACCCCCCCCCCCCCTCCAATGGCGTCGGTGTTTAGCGAGAGCAGCCGTAATGCTACATATCAGTGCCGGTGTACAACAGTAAAGGGCTGAGAAGAAAATGGCGGTGATAAAGTGAGATAACATCTTTGTAACATAACAAATACCATATCTCTGCTAGCCTATTTTCTATAGACAACTTTTCGGGCAGTATATCTGGTTTGGTTTTGTGGCACGCTTTACAGCTGCTTTCCCACGTTTCCCTTCCTTCCTATTAGTTTTCGCTTGCGTGCTTCATCCTTTGTTTTTAGGTGAGTTGGCAGCACATAGTCCTTTCTCGTTTTCTTCAACGTGTCAATCTTACTGTTGCAATAAACATGACGATAATTGTTACTGCCATGCCCTGCCGTGGTGGTCTAGCGGCTAAAGTAGTATACTGCTGGCCCGCAGGTCGCGGGATTGAATGCCGGCTGCGGCGGCTGCATTTTCGATGGAGGCGAAAATTCTGCAGGGCCGTGTGCTGAAATTTGGGTGCGTGTAAAAGAACTCCAGGCTATATAAATTTCCGGAGCCTTTCACTATGGCGTCTCTGATATTTATATGGTGGCTGTGGGTGTTAAACTCCACATATCATAAGATGTCGCTGTCACCTCATTCGCCTCTAGGATGTCTTTTCGTCGTTGTGATACCCGGTGCAACTGAATGTGCGTCCTTCTAGACTTTGATTCAGATGCTGGAGCTGTGGCTCTGGGTTATCCCCCCCCCTCTTATTTATCGTGGGTCAATGATTTGCAGTGTGTTTTCTACTTTCGCTTCACTCTTTAGAAAGACAAAAGGCACGGAATGTATTTCTGAGCCATCCTTACGCTCAATTCAACTAATGCCTGACATATACCGTACACCGGTTATTGGTTTTAGAAAAAAATAGGTGGACTCCTTCTGGTTAGTTCTTCAACACGTTACAGACCAAGTGAATAGTAAGTAGAGATTTGTCGCAGGTAAGTCAAAGATATGTTGCGAACGGATATTGAGCATCGTGTACGTTATATTGAACCCAGGTCACCTTCCGAAAGACTGACGTGAACAGCTGCTTTATTACAATATGCGTGTTGTACTGAACACTGATAAATAGGTAAGTTTAAAAATTAAGAAATCTCGCGTTTTTGTCTTTCAAAACTGCTTGTTTTTCAAGTTGTGGTTGCGAACATGTCAAAGTAACCACGCTTCCAATGTTTCTCCCTGCGGTCTATGCAATCTTGCGAAAATACTTTTTGGGCAAGGCAATAACCTCAATCGACGAGAAAACGACATAGGAATGACTGAAAAATTATTCTTTTAGTGCTCTAAGATATGCCTTAGGTAACCTAAATTATCACACTCCGTGAAAAAGTTAGTATTGCCAAAGAATCTAGGTGGAAACACACACGTTTCTCCTGAAGCCGAATGGGGGCTGCACGTTTCCATGCAGTGATTGTTCGTGATGGTTTCATTGGCTCGTTCGAAATTTCCAATCATACTTGAAACAAGCTGACAGTTTTCATCTAAGACACCCGCGTGATAATAAAGAAAGTACTTGTGCTTCAAGAACAAGCGTATAATGTGCAACAGGTGCCTTGTGAAACAAAAAGTATACTAACAAGACTACTTGGTGTTCTTCAATAAAAAAAAGTTCTATTTTTTTTAATGAAGAAGAACTTATGATGCCTGGAGTTCTGGCTACGTTTTATTTAAACATTAAAGTTACTTTGGCTATTTAGGCAGATTAGCTGAATTACGTGGTATATTAAGTGCATTTCTAATGAAGATTTTTTTAATTGCATCAACTAGAGGTAATATTCGTTACTCTGGCATTCCGCTCGGTTACGTTTGTTGTAGGCGTTCAGCACCTCATTTACAAATTCATCGCTCTCATGTAAAAGTTCGTCATTGTGTCTAGCGCCTGTCTTGTGTCCGCTTTTTCCGGTGTGCTAGTTAGTCAGTTCTAGTGACTCGTCCTTCATTGTTCATGGATAGCCAACTAGTTCAACACTCTTTTCTACTAAAAGATTCAGTGAGGCCGAAAACAAAGAATAAGTGTTGACGATGAGAAATGATGATGCTTTACTGACTGGTTAACTTCTTTGCTTATCCATATTAGCCGAACCAGATACCTCGCACTTTGATGTATGTGCTTCCTCATAGTGTAGCAAAGTTATAAATAATGTTGTAAGTTCAAGCACACAAAATCTCAGTAAGTTCTCAGATAAAACGAAACGCGCATACCTAAAAAGTCACAGTTTCGCCACGATGGCAAAAAAGTTAATGCAATAGCAACAACGTAGGATGTAATGCTGAAAAAGGACACCCGATCTAAACGTACAACACGCCGCTCAAACACCAATCACGCGCGGAAAGAACACACAAACAGGAACACAGTGAAGTAACGACGTTTACAGTTCGACAAATAATGCGCTGTTGAAACGAAAACCACTAGTAAGGTGTAACCGCATAAACAGATGAGTGCAAACTAACAACTGTAGCAGTTGTTACTTCGCTGTGTGTGAAAAGCGTGCTCTTCTTGCCAACGGGCCCTGTGCGGTAAGCGAAATGACATTTGTGCGCCCGGCAACTACAACGCAATCGGTCCAGTGAAAGCCCAAGGCGTACGATTTTACTGCACCGCGAGGTGCGCACGAACGCGCACATGCATCCAGCCCAGCGGGACAAAGATTGCAAAGCAGATGAGCACATAAGTACGCGTCGCCGCGTCGCAACGAGCTGAGCGCCAAGAGCACGCTTCGCGCCATATCGTTGGTAATGCTGAAAACACGCTGTTGTTTATCTAGACATTGTGACCACCAGCCTTAAGTTGCGCATAAAAATAGCTTGCCTTTTGAACATTGACACACGACCATCTTTTTGGTTCAGTGGCTAACGCCACGCGCTGAGGAGTGAGAGGTCGGATGTTGGATTACGCACGCCGGGAAGGGTTTTAGGGGCGAAGCTCCTTATAGTGGCAACCGTTCGTCCCTGGTAGTCGTAGTCGTAGTGTGTAACCAGTCTTACGTCTTGACCTCCAAAGTGATGCCGGTGGGAGCTTTCTCCTGTGAATTGTTGAACAATAAATAAATTCGCAGCGTGCGCGTTAACTAAAAGCCGAATTCTTCTGTCTCTCGTTCCCTATTAGCAGGCATAAGCATGTTCCAGTAGGAAACATTAGTAGAAGTGTTAAAAGCTGACTTCTGTTGTCTCTCATTTCCAGTAGCAGCCATTGTTTACCTACAAGGTAGTGCCTGGTGAGATTGCTAATGTGCGTGAATAAACAATAAAAAATTTTTGTTCAGAACGCCGTTGATTGATGAAATAAACATCGAAAGACGCCAGATGTTTCTAAAACAAAACAAAAAGAAGACGCCAGCTGCTTAACGAAGGACGCCAGGTGTTTTCTAAAGCAATGATTTTATAATTACAACCATATCAATACAGGCTTGTTGTAGCCAATGCTCGTTGCCGTCGGTGTGTGCTCGCGTGGATAAGGATGCCGAAAAGCGGGCGCGCAGGGCTGTGGCGGCGCGCGCTCGCAGACAGGACGCTGAAGTGAGAGCACGCGAGGCAGAAAGATGCCGGGAAGCTGCGCAACGTCGCCGCCAAGATCCTGCTTTAAAAGAACAAGAAGTCAAGCAAGGCAGCTTCGGCAAGATCCCGCCATACGTGAACAAGAAGCTGCAGTGGCACGTCAGCGTCGGCAAGATCCTCCCGTACGGGAACTAGAGGCCACATCAGCAAGGCAGCGTCGGCAAGATCTCGCAGTACGTGAACAAGAAGCTGAAGCGGCACGTCAGCGTCGGCAAGATCCTTCCGTACGGGAACTATAGGCCACATAAGCAAGGCAGCGTCGGCAAGATCCCGCCGTACGTGAAGAAGAAGCTGCAGCGGCACGTCAGCGGCGGCAAGATCCTTCCATACGGGAACTAGAGGCCACATCAGCAAGGCAGCGTCGGCAAGATCCCGCCGTACGTGAACAAGAAGCTGCAGCGGCACGTCAGCGTCGGCAAGATCCTTCCGTACGGGAACTAGAGGCCACATCAGCAAGGCAGCGTCGGCAAGATCCCGCCATACGTGAACAAGAAGCTGCAGTGGCACGTCAGCGTCGGCAAGATCCTTCTGTACGGGAACTAGAGGCCACATCAGCAAGGCAGCGTCGGCAAGATGCCGCCGTACGTGAACAATAAGATGCAGCGGCACGTCAGCGTCAGCAAGATCCTTCCGTACGGGAACTAGGGGCCACATCAGCAAAACAGCGTCGGCAAGATCCCGTCGTACGTGAAGAAGAAGCTGCAGCGGCACGTCAGCGGCGGCAAGATCCTTCCATACGGGAACTAGAGGCCACATCAGCAAGGCAGCGTCGGCAAGATCCCGCCGTACGTGAACAAGAAGCTGCAGCGGCACGTCAGCGTCGGCAAGATCCTTTCGTACGGGAACTAGAGGCCACATCAACAAGGCAGCGTCGGCAAGATCCTGCCGTACGTGAACAAGAAGCTGCAGCGGCACGTCAGCGTCGGCAAGATCTTACCGTTCGGGAACGAGAGGCCGATGCAGCACGTCAACGTCGCGAGACAGATCTTGAAAACGCTCGACAATGGGAAGCGGCGAGGAAGCGCGCATATCACCAGGCGAATTAACGGAAGAAAATTTTACGGTATAATTTTCAGGAGCTTCGCCCAATCTCATCATCATTCACCTCGTGCATCTGCCGTCAATTTTTTTCTTTATTATTTTTCTACATTGCGTTCCTGTATGTATAGATACGTACAGTCAATGGCAACGGCAACAAACGCCGACACCAGCCGCCAAAATCAGCTGAGTGTTCTTGTAATTGCTAGCGCAATATAAGTATTAGGTGAAAAACTCACCACGCACACCGTTTCTCAAGACTGATGGTTGTCAGCCATAAGAGCATAGAGACGTACAATAAAAAAATTGGCAGATCCCACGTACAGAGGGAATCAATGATATGTGAAGCAGGAATGAGAAATGGTGATATGCCACTTTGAAATCAGCGCAACGTTACGAGGTGGAGGTATATGATGCCGTACAAGACTTCCGTGTCATGATTATCATGTTTCGATGTGTCATTTACCTTCGTCATCTATTCACGTCTCGCGATACCAAATTTAGTATACGTAGAGCTAGCTAAACGGCCGCGAGCACGCTATGAGCGTGGTATGTTGTCATGTTCTTACACGACACGCGTGTCAGGACGATCATCTTTGCACCCGTCTTATATTTTGTCATTAATTTACTTCACGTAACACTAAATTCGGTATATGAGCAGCTAGCAAAACGGCGGCGAGCGCATCATAAGAGACGAAATATACTCCAACGTAGCGTTCACGCGCGCCCACGCTGGCCACAATGACGCTACGATTGCGAAACGCGAGCACTCATTAGTCTTACGCCAGGCACGACCAGCCTCCGTCGGCGCGGTGCGACGGCAAACGGCGCGAATGCGACAAGCTGCATTTCGTGCCTATGCGTTTCCCAGACAACACTGCGTCTCCCTCTTTTCGTTACGGAGGGACGCCGGACGCGTAAACGCGCATGCTTCAGAGCAACGCAGCGTGGCGCGCGCCTGCGAGTTTAAGGCAGGACCAGCGCCTGGCGTGGCACGCCGGCGTCACGCGACGAAATGAACGCCGGCGAGCACGCGTACCGCATCATGTCGAAATGTTTTGGCGTCTTGGCTGTGGCATGCAGTCATGTTTTCACAGGACACACATCTCGTTATTCTTATGTTTGCACCAGTCACATACCTTCGTCATTCATTGCCGTCACGTAACACCTAATTTGGCATATGTGAAGCTATTAAAACCGCCACGAGCGCATGATGAGTGTGGCATGTAGTCATGTTGTTACATGACTCGCATGTCGTGATTATCCTGTTTGGATGCATCATTTACCTATGCCGTCCATTCGCGTCACGTAATACTCAGTTTGGTACATGTGAAGCTAGCGAAACAGCCGCGAGTGCATCATGAGCGTAGCATGTAGACATGTTGTTACATGACACGCATCTCATGTTTATCATCTTCGCACCAGTCACATATCTTTGTCAACCATTCACGTACCGTAATACCAAATTTGGTACATAAGACGCTAGCGAAACGGCCGCGAGCGCATCATGAGCGTGGAATAAAGTCAAGTTGTAAACGACATGCATGCCATTATGTTCATGTTAGGGTCTGTCGCTTGTGTTCGCCATGCAATCATCATCATCATCATCATCATCATCATCATCATCATCATAAGCCTGGCTACGTGCACTGCTGGACAAAGGCCTCTCCCATGTCCCGCCAGTTAACTCAGTCCTGTGCTTGCTGCTGCCAATTTATACCCGCAAACTTCCTAATCTCATCTGCCCGCCTAACCTTGTCTACCCCTAACTCACTTGCCTTTTATAGAATTCCACTTAGTTACCCGTAATAACCAGCGGTTATTCTGTCTACGCACTGCATGCCCAGCCCATGTCTATTTTTTCTTTATTTCAAATATATATGATATCCTGAACCACCGTTTCTTCCCTAATCCACTCTGCTCTGTTCTTATCTATTAAGGTTATACCTACCATTTTTCTTTCGTTGCTCGCTGCCGCGTCCTCAATTTAAGCTGAAACTTCTTTGTGAGTCTTCAGGTATATTATGACATGCAATCATGTCATACATGCTGTGTGAACGCTGTGTGCACATGCCATGTGAACAAAACCACCACAAGAGCTGCAGGACCTTTAAATGTAAATCATGGCGTTCATGGCGTACTTGTCATGATTTTCATGTTATGTTAGTCAAATATGTTCTTCGTACAGTCATGCTATGCCATATCAAGTTTGGTATCGATACCATTATGCAAATGACCAGAAGAGCTAAAAGACGTAGGCGGCCAGATTGATTAGACAGATAGATAGATAGATAGATAGATATATAGATAGATAGATAGATAGATAGATACGCTCAGAGTCGCCGAAGTTTGCTAAGAAATGCTTCGCAATTAATATGTTCACTTAGTTATTGCTAGTGCACAAGCGTATAAATTTTGTTATTTCCTTTTTCTATACCAAGCCCCGCCCCTAGTTTCAATTGCCAACGTTGCTTATACCAAGGCGGTAGAGCTTACAAGCTGCAGTGGTAGACTCTGGCTAACACAGAAGCAGTTCATATTGCACCATGGTTGGTTTTCCAGGCTTTTCAAGTAACTACCATGGGAGTGACTTGCTGCTCCCTTGTGCCTTTTCGCACTTCTATAGTCATATGAAGAGTTCTTCATTAGGTCGGGAGGAGGGGAGGGGGAGAGAAAGTTAAAGTTTGAGGCAACCAACTCCTCTTAACACCCTACGACAGAGGCATTCACGATCAGAACTTATATAGCGGAAATGAGTATTATGGAGGTTGCGGGCCCACGCATTTCGTACAATATTGCAGATTATGCCACAAGTGCTTCAACGGAGCGGACGTATCAATATTTGAAAGGAAAAAAATATGACAAAAGCTCAGGCCTCCGCGTAAGGTGCCACACAGTCACAGCGAAAGCTAGAAGAGCAGCCTATAAGAGCCTATTTTGAATACTCATTCAGTAACTGCTGCAAGCACACCTGCTAAGTACCTACTACGGCATTTATATAATTATTTTCTTGGTAGCAGGCCGGCACTATGCTATCTTTCGTAATTTTTCTGAGAAGCGTGGTACACGCTAAGCCCTTGCGAAGAACTTTGTGCCAATTGTCCATGCAGTGGCGGACGATGAAGAAGAATTAGGCCTGAAGTCTGTATGCGCCACAGTTAATAGGGGTCCAAGAACAAGCCTTTTTATTGGGTTGGAGCATTGGACGACCCACTAGTTACGCTATTAGCATTGAGTGACGCTTGGTTGTTCTCTTGCTGTTATAAAACGCTTTATCACTTATATTAACGTCATTCCTTTCCAGACACCCAGCCTGCTAAAGGCAAGTTAGCAATGAGTTACAAGCATCGGCGTCCCTCAGTGGTAGAAAACGTGGCTGGCACGTAGCGGAACCGGGTAATATTCCCATTGGATTCTTGATGTTTTATGTGAACTCAGTTTTCTTTTCTTTTTTCTTGAGATAGTGGTTACGGACACCGGCAGTGGTTGCGGCGAACAACTACGGTGCCACACGTTCCGTGTGGCACCGTAGTGCTACACGGAACGTGTTCCACACCCGTGTTCCGTGTGGCATCGGAACACGGGTGTGACACCCGTGTTCCGATCTCATAATAGCTTTGCCTTCAAAATGGGTGGCTAGTTTTACTTGTCGTGGCCTTCTATACGTTTCTCACAGGCTCCTTGCTTCTAAACGAGATTGAATCAATGTGGCATTTACCTACGAACCACAGTGGTCTCACACGGCATTGCCTTTTGTGTTTCTCACTGCGACACTAATCACCACTATGGCACCACGCTCCTATAGGTCTCTAACAAATTTTTTAGGAATTGGATTTACATACACCATATATATTAGGGTCAATGTGAAGGTGTTATCTTCGTTTATGATTACTAACTCCGCCATAGGCTCCTTACTAATTCAGTCCTACAAGCTGTACTTTTTGCTTGTAGACTAATTTTGTTCACGGTTCTCGCTCAGTAACAATATGTAGTATATATCGCATTACGTAAATAAAAACAAAACCTAAAACATGAACATTGACTGCCAAAGCTCGCAATGAGCATGTGTACTCCCCATACCAAGTTTCGCACCACAGAAAATAAGCAACACAAACAAATTAAACACTGTCGCGCGCTAAGCAAAAAAAAAATGCCAAGTGTTGCCAAAAATGAGAACCACATTTCAAACAACACAGGTGAAAGTACAAGATGAGTGGCTGATTGAAGTACAGCACTGATTTATGTGCAGTGTTTGTGCTGTCTAAAATGTCAGGGAATACTTTAACATCACTGCATCCGATTGAAAAATGTTCTAAAATCTGTTATGGCATTACAAATTTCTTAAAAATGAAGCTCAAGGAGAAACAGCGAGGCAGTGTGTTGGCTGAATATGACTTAGGCCAATGAACATCTCCCATCACTATCCTCACCCAGTAGCTTCGTTTGCGAGAAATGAACAAACTTGCATGTCTTTATAAAAGAATAGTGCAAGCCGATAATCAAGAATACAAACATTACACAATCGAATGCCCTGCCGGACATGCCACTCCAAAGCCCGCGCCGAGCATTTCAATGTTCGACAATGCACACTGAAATAATAATGTCATACACTTTGAATCACATGCCAAGTTAGCACTATTCGGAACCACCAAGGCATACTTGTTTCCGAAGCTTTTGTCTCCCGGAACTTCCAGAGTTTGATCTCAGGACAGTGAACTCCACAGCGAATTCTCCTCTGTTCTGCTAGCAATAGCAGCATGCTTGTCTCGTACGATGCTCTGGACATCAGTAATTCGAGCACTTAGCTGTAATTAAATTTAGAACTTCGAACTTCTTCGGGCCTGCTGTAATTGTGAAGCAAGCAAAATGAAACGCTATGCAGTTTAAGCTACATACAGAAGAACTTCCTTTAAGGAGCTAGTTGGCATTGAAGAAAACTTCTAAACTTCGGTCTTAAGAAATGTCCTCCGAAAGAACGGTCTTATTTTCTTTTTATATTCTCGTTACGCGGCGACAAAACATTTTCTCATCCGGCGAAACGCAACTCAGCAGGTGTACCAGACTCGAAGTTTTAAAAAGAGTAGTCTTCCACATCTCTCTGTTTTATGTCCCGGTAATTGATCTTACGACTTTCGAAGCAATGGCCAAAAATTTTTGTGCACACTTCTTTTTTTGGTGAGTTAACTTTTCTCGGTGAAGCCCCAGTAGAACATTAGGAACATGATTTTGTAGAGTTACGTTGACAATCAAGAAAAATTCTCGATCCCATGGGGACAGTGAGAACTTGCGATATGTGAAGCATGCTTGAGAAAAGTTAATATGTCATTTGAAATCACGAAGACGTTATGAGGCGCATGGATGTAGTACACAGTAAACACAAGAGTAAAGATTATGCGCACTTAGGTATCTGGAAAAGATGCAAGTATGTTGTACATAGTTGCATCAGGACTGCACGATTAACGTTTGCAATACCAGCCCTAGCAGGGGTAGGCATGCATGTATAAAGATAAGACGCTTGAAAACACAAACTGACAGATAGAAAAATGAGGAGAAAAACTTCGGCAGCAGGACTTCAAAGGAGAGACCTCTCACTATGAAGCACGCGACACAAACCACTAAGGCTCTGAACTTAGTTGGTCGAGCCTACTAATGACAAACCATTTATATACAACATACACCATTAGCAGCTCTCATAGGTCAGCAACTTTGTACCATCAGCAAAGTGGCGCTGCATTGGGCGCGCTTTAAAGGTCGTTGCTCTTTCTTTTTTCGCTCTTTCTTTTTTTTAGCCCGCGTTTCCACGGAGCATGGACCCTCAAGCACGCGCTTATCAGACTCGTTATTCAGAAGAGCATGAAGGTCACTCCTCTCGTTTCCACGGCTGCGTTTACGAAAGGAGCATGCTGCTCATGATGAAGTAACAGTGAAAGTTGCTCGTTCCTGTCCTGTGTATACTTGTTCATTACTTTCGTACGTCTTTCTTTCTGTCTGATCAGCCTTCTTGAATGGTCGAGCTGAACCACTTCTTTGTCCACGCTCGCCCGGTGTATGCTCGTTTCGTGTGTGTTTTCTGCATTAAGGGCTCGCTGTAAGTTTCGAGCTACTTGTCATTATTAAGATGACAATGCCACTCGCCGCAGTGGCACTCAATTGTTCGACATCATGGCGAAAAAAATGCATAATAAACGCTCACCTACCTACGTGAAGCCATGTTCCCCTTTCGTGTTATACCGGTTCCTGAAAAGATGTATCAACCACGTTTTCTTTTGCCTGTTTGGTGTCATGTAGTACGTGATCTTATTCTGACATGGCAGCTGACCAAATTTACTCGTATTCAACTTCAAGGCAGCAAGTCTGCTAGAACGACGCCCTCGCAATGATTCTAGGGATGTGTATATTTAAGGAGTCGTTTTCATTGTTAGACGCAATAATGTTGAAACCCAACACACATACATACCAAAGAAAGTATGGAGGATGATATTAAAAGTAGTAGTGTTGTAATTGTGAAGAAAGTCAAGTGAACGAAAATTTAACCTGATACCTCTGGGATCCAATTCCACGACCATCTAATAACACTACCAACGTTCTGCCACTGAGCTACAGTAACGGTCATCTCACAACCCACTTTATAGGGTAAATATGTAAATTGAAACGTGGGAGCGTTTCTCAGTTGCCACCGGTTGGCATTACGGTGAGTGTGGAAGCTACTTTTTTTTCTTTGTTGGCGTTACGTAGTACGTAATTCTATCAAGAGACAGCTGCTGGCCTCGTGAACCACCTGAAGGCACCAAGCCTGCCCTGGACGAGGCCTAATCACATCCTATATACTTTTCCAGCATTATTGTCCATTACTTTTCAGTGGAGTGTTACAGGTTATCTTGAGTGCCAGCCTTTCCGGTTCGAAAACGGTTAGAACCCTCATATGAGATATAGCATTACGTGAAGTGGCAGCTGTAAAACTTTATTTCGTAAACTCATCTATGCAGTTAGATAGACCGTTACTCCAAATAATGGGTGTGCCTAATAGGCAGTATACTTAACTAGACCTCATAGCTGGAACACAACGACCGTGTAGAGATACGTTTGCAGAACATAATCTTTCAAGCATAAAAAAGCTAGGAACATGAAAAATAGTTGTTACACTGCAGGTAGCAGGCATACTTAAAAACTACTACTAAGAACTGTTAATATATTGACCAAGGATCTCCTGCTTACCCCACAATAATTTTATTATATTGGTAGTACCACACAATATTTTTCTTATTACCAAAACTCGTGAAAGGGTCAAACATGCAAAACATGCTGATGATCAAACATGCAAAAGATGCACGACCCATGTCTTAGGAAGCTTCGCCCCTAAAAAAATTCAACCTGAACAACCACAAGGTAGTAGGAAGCCTGCCTTTTTCTCACCTTTACTGCATAGCACGTCAGCCCCAGGTTCAAGCGGTGGCTTTGTGGCATCTAATAATACATTTCATACAAATGATAGTCACTTGTTTTAGTAATACTGCTCTATATAACATCAAAATGGTGCAGCAGTGCTTTCTTGATAGAACAGTATGTTCAACCTTTGACCATCAAACGGCAGGTTATTGAACCGCTTCCTAGTCCCAAGGGGCGGAAGTGTAATGCAGCCGATGGCCATCAATACAGCAATGAGGCGCTGTGTTTGGCTTCTGATAATATTACACATGATTTTAATAATAATAAACAACATAAATGAAGTACATTTATTTTAGGCTCTATTTATGATGTTTCAGATATAGGCCCAATACGTGATCGCTGACGTCTACGTTATGGATGATTCAGTATCGTGACCATGAAGTATACTTTTGTCACTATTTCTGGAAACATTCTAACCTTTTCATCTCTCTCTTTCTCATTAGTGCGAAGGTGCCGAAAACATTTAAACTGAAAGCCCGTTTGGTAAGGGTGACGTTTTTAAACGTTTCAAACAACCTTGGATCACAAAAAATAGAAATAAAGTTTAAAAAACAACCATAAATGGCTAATAAATAAGATTTATGGACACGATAAGGAATCACCTCCAACGTGTGCATCTCTTCGTATGTGCTACATCACGAGCAGTTCACCTAGGAATGGTTTCAAGCATGACATTAGAAGCCTTTCTCCAGTGTTTTCTGCGCTTTTCAGCACGAAAGAGTCTACCTTGCGTATTACATTCAGATAACGCAGCAACAATTAGGATGATGTCGAGAGACTTGGAGATGCCCTTTCAGATGTTTTCCCAAGAGGAAGTATCGGCATACTTCGGTCACAGAAGGATCACCTGGAAGTTTATCCGTCCAAGCGTTCCATGGTGGGGTTGTTGGTGGGAGTATCTCGCACAGACTATTCAGCTTCCATGGAGAAATGTTCTTTGCGAAGCTCGACTGAACTTTGAGGAGCTGACTACTGTGCTGTCGGAATTAGAGAGGTGGCTGTATGCTCGAGACGTCCCACCTATATCGAGTGAGACAGTGGGGGACATTCCTCTTGAGATGATGCAAGATACACTTAAAGTTCGCGCACCCGACGTTTGCTATGCCCTCAGTGTTCTCTGTGGTGGGCATGTGAAACAGATTAAGGGAACATCAAGCGGGGGCTGCCAAAATCGACGCTGACAACACAGGCACGCGCAAGCTGCACTGGACAGGGGAAGAAGACGAGGGGCCGAACTGGGAAGAAGCAAGGGGGCTTCTAGTCGCAGACTTTTTTCTCTTACTTGTTTGTTTTTTGTAGTTTACAAGTTTAGACATTGTATTAAAGTCAATTTTTTAAAAACTATATATATATACATATATATATATTTATATATATATATACATATATATGTAATATATATATATATATATATATATATATATATATATATATATATATATATATATATATATATATATATATATATATATATATATATATATATATATATAGAAGAAATTGAAGGGAAGGCAAGACAGGTCCGGGTATTTTCTATATTGATATTGAATGAACTTGCAGATAGCACATTTGAAAAGGAAATTTTATTTACTAATTGTATTAGTAAAGACAATTGCCTTTTCAAATGTGCTATCTGCAAGTTCATTCAATATATATATATATATATAAATATATATTGCCACAAGGCAGTAGTGGGATTGGGGCATAAAGCGGTAGAGGGTCCCTGGCAAAAAGAGAAGACTACGAAGTGGATAGAGACTGGTTCCAGCCCGCCAGTGCGCCAGGCATTGTCATCGCGTGTAATCGTTGTAAATATCTGTAAATATACGTTTTCTCTTAAGATTATTGGTGGAGGTGCGGGGTACGCCTACCTGGCTTTTCCGGCAAACCAACACGGAACTTCGGAGTGGTCGCCACCTTCATTTTTCTGCAATGGCTCAACAGGCCCACCCACAAGAGCAACAGCAGCCGCAGCCGCAGCTGCAGCAGCAGCAGCAGCAGCAGCACCAGCACCAGCACCAGCAGCAGCAGCAGAAGCACCAGCACCAGCAGCAGCAGCTGCCTCCTCTGATTCTCCTGCCTCCACGAGACCCCGGAACCTTCTCGGGCACAGGCAAGGACAAGGTGAATGTTGAAGATTGGGTCGCTTTGTACGAGCGCGTGAGCGAATACTATAGGTGGGACCCTACGTTGCTGCTGGCCAACGTTGTATTTTACTTGCGGGATACGGCGCTCACCTGGTATGAGACGCATGAGTCGGAGTTGACCAGCTGGGACGTTTGCAAACTGAAGCTTCTCGAGTTATTCAGCAGGCCATTTGGGCGACAGCAGGCCGCGAGGAAAGACCTGGAATGTCGCGTGCAGACATCGACAGAGTCATATGTATCCTACATACAGGACGTATTGGGCCTCTGTCGAAAGGTGGACGAGAACATGAGCGAAACTGACAAAATCGCTCACATATTGAAGGGAATTGCCGATGACGCGTTCAATCTGTTGATCGTTAAAGATTGCGCCACCGTCGACGCGGTTGTGAAGGAGTGTCAGCGCTTCGAGCACGCCAAGAACCGTCGCATAACCCGCCAGTTTGCGCGTCTGCCTAATACTGCAGCCACTTCGACCTGTGAAGACAGCCCCAAGTTCACGCAAGCTACATCGTCCGAAAATGTCACCCGAATCGTTCGTCGCGAACTCGAAGCAATGGCTCCTGCAGCCATCGCCTCTGACGGTCCTCAAGACAACGCATCCACCGTCTCCCTCATCCAAGCCGTCGTTCGCCAAGAAATAGCAAATCTCGGCATCACACCTGTTTGCGCTGTTCGCACCACCGAGAGCTCGGCTTCTGTTAACCAGATTCCGGTGTACCCTTCACGCTACCCTTCCCGCTACCGGAACCCTGCTGAATGGAGAACGTCGGATGATAGACCAATCTGCTTTCACTGCTCTCGCGCCGGCCACATTGCACGCTACTGTCGCAATCGTTGGTCATCCAATTCATCTTGGAACACTGGGACATGGCGTCGCTTTGAAGGCAGTTCTCGCCGCTTTTCTACTCCGTACGCTCCACAGCCTGCTCCTACTAACGTTCAGGGCCGAAGGTTCAGCCGGTCGCCATCACCCCAAGGCCGCCAATCTCTCTCGCCGATGATTTCTCGATCCAGGTCCCCTGCACGACCTGGGCCCTCAACCTCGGGAAACTAGACCATGCAGCTCCCGGAGGTGACGCTGCATTAACGACCCATTCTGCAAATCCTCTGTTGACGATTCCTACACGCCGCAATATTTTGGACCTTTTGGTGGATGACGTTACCGTTACAGCCCTGATAGACACTGGTGCACAAGTTTCAGTCATGAGCGCTGCTCTCTGTACTAAACTGCGAAAAGTGATCACGCCTCCTATTAAGTGTGCAGTAATGCTTGCCGATGGGAGCACATCTGCCGTTCTCGGCATGTGTACTTCTCGCGTATGTATTGCTGGGCGCCAGACCGTCGTATTGTTCACCGTGCTTGAGCAGTGCCCACATGACGTGATTCTTGGCCTCGACTTTCTCTCTGCGCACTCCGCCCTTATCGACTGCTCGACAGGTCTTCTTCAGTTGGAACTGCCTTTTGACGCCGCTGTTGCCCATGACGCTCAAAGTCGCCTTTGTGCCACCGAGTTCCTGCATCTTCCGCCGCAAGCCGCGACTTACGTGCAGCTCGTGTGTGATCCGCCTGTGCGCGATGGTGAATATGTCGTTTCACCTATTACCGATGTTGTGCTAAAGCACTCCATTGCTGTCCCGCACACCGTGGTGAGAGTATGCCACAATCAGACCAATTTGTCTCTTTTGAACTTTGGTTTCTCCACGCATGTGCTGCCTGCTGGTATTAAACTAGGCGTCATGTCGTCGCTGCAAGAGTGTGATATTTCTGAACTGTCGGCTCAGCAACCTACTCCGCTTGTCAACTTGCTCACTGCGCCCAACCTGTCAAGCATTGACATTGCCAAAATGATAGCGCCAGATCTTTCGCCCTCCGAAGCACAAGACCTCCACCGTCTGTTGACATCCTATGCGGACATATTCGATCTTGACAACCGCCCTTTAGGCCAGACATCAGTTGTCACCCATCACATCAACACCAGCGATGCCAACCCAATTCATCGCCGCCCTTACCGCGTCTCCGCCGCCGAACGCTCTGTCATCCAGAAAGAGGTCGAGAAAATGCTCGCCAAAGGCGTCGTCGAACACTCATCTAGTCCGTGGGCATCCCCGGTAGTGCTTGTCAAGAAGAAGGAGAACACAAGGCGATTTTGTGTCGACTATAGACATCTCAACAAGGTCACTAAGAAGGACGTTTACCCTTTACCAAGAATAGATGACGCCCTTGACTGCCTTCATGGCGCAAAGTTTTTCTCGTCCATTGACCTTCGATCTGGTTATTGGCAGATCGCTGTTGACCCACGGGACCGAGAAAAAACAGCATTTGTAACCCCCGATGGGTTATATCAATTTAAAGTAATGCCGTTTGGGCTTTGTAATGCGCCGGCCACCTTTGAGCGCATGATGGACTCCCTTCTGCGCGGCTTCAAATGGTCCACTTGCTTGTGCTACTTGGATGATATAATTGTTTTTTCACCGACGTTCGCAAGCCATCTAGAGCGACTGTCCAGTATTCTCCAAGTATTTCGCAACGCTGGTCTTCAGCTGAACTCTTCCAAATGCCGTTTCGGCCGTCGCGAAATAACTGTACTTGGACACCTCGTTAACGCATCTGGGGTACAGCCCGATCCGGACAAAATTCGCGCATTGACTCAATTTCCCGTGCCCTCTTCTCATAAGGATGTCCGGAGCTTCCTTGGTTCGTGCTCCTATTTTCGCCGCTTCATCCGAAATTTCGCCGATATTGCGCGGCCTCTCACCGAGCTTCTTAAAAAAGACGTCCCATTTACTTGGAATTCGCCTCAGAGTGCTGCATTTTCGGCGCTCATTGCAGCCCTCACGACTACGCCAATATTAGCCCACTTCGATCAGACTGCCCCGACAGAAGTTCGTACGGACGCGAGTGGCCACGGAATTGGTGCTGTTTTAGCTCAGCGTCAGCATGGACGTGACTGTGTCATCGCCTACGCCAGCCGCCTTTTATCCCCTGCCGAGAGGAACTATTCAATCACCGAAAGAGTGTGTCTTGCTCTTGTTTGGGCTGTCGCTAAATTTCGCCCGTACCTCTTCGGCCGCAGTTTTACTGTTGTAACTGATCACCATGCACTCTGCTGGCTTTCCTCGCTAAAGGATCCCACGGGACGTCTCGGTCATTGGTCTCTACGCCTCCAAGAATACACCTTCTCGGTCGTGTATAAATCTGGTCACCTCCATCAAGACGCCGACTGCCTGTCACGGTATCCAGTGGATCCAGCAGACGCCACAGAGAGCTACGGAGGCTTGCGTCTTATCAATATCAGACTTTCTTGATATCGCTTCTGAGCAACGCCGCGACCCGGATTTACTTCCCATTATAGAAAGCCTGAGTTCCGCTACTCCACCCACTTCTCTGAACTTTCTACCGCGTAGGGCTCGACCTTCTCAGGCCATTTCCCACTTCTGCATCCGGGAACAAATGGGTTGCCGTGGCGACCGACTACGCGACACGTTATGCGATCACCCGCGCTCTTCCAACCAGCTGCGCTACCGATGTCGCCGACTTTCTGCTACATGACATCATATTGCATCACGGCGCTCCTCGACAGCTCGTTACTGACCAAGGCCGATACTTTTTATCTCGCGTCGTCCAGGATATCGTACGTTCCTGTTCCACGAACCACAAGTTCACAACGGCATACCAACCACGAACTAATGGACTTACAGAGCGCCTGAATTGCACTATCACGGACATGTTGTCAATGTATGTTTCTCCAGACCACCGTGACTGGGACGCAACGTTACCCTACGTCACCTTCGCTTACAACTCCTCCAGACATGACACCGCAGGCTATTCCCCGTTCTACCTTCTTTATGGACGGGAACCCTCTCTGCCTCTTGATACATTCCTTCCCGCTGGTTCAAGCTCCCCTGTCACATACGTCCGCGATGCCATAGAGCGAGCCGACGCAGCACGACAGATTGCCCGAGAACGACTCATGCTTTCTCAAGCCTCTCAGAAAGATCGATATGATCGTCACCACCGTGAAGTTTCCTATGCACCAGGTTCTCTCGTACTCTTGTGGACCCCATGTCGTCACATCTGCCTCTCCGAAAAACTTTTATTTCGCTATGACGGACCATACAAAGTCCTTCGCAAGATCAGCAACCTGACCTACGAGATACAGCGAGTCGTCGACGAAGCGCACTCAATGCAACCACCATCCACTGTTGTGCACGTCGTAATACTGAAGCCTTATGTGTCACCCAACACTCCCCTTTCGTGACAAGCGCCGGGTCGGCGCTTTAACGCCGCGGGGTAGTGCCACAAGGCAGTAGTGGGATTGGGGCATAAAGCGGTAGAGGGTCCCTGGCAAAAAGAGAAGACTACGAAGTGGATAGAGACTGGTTCCAGCCCGCCAGTGCGCCAGGCATTGTCATCGCGTGTAATCGTTGTAAATATCTGTAAATATAAGTTTTCTTGTAAGAATATAAATATTATGAAGTCTTGGTAGTCTGGGTTGCGACAGCGTTTAATTGAGGAAAGACCTCGCAAAACGAACGGGCAGAGCCAGTACACAGACGATGACGATGATGATGAACCAGAGTGGCAATGAGGACAAAGAGACAAGCGGATGATGGTGATTGTGATCATGCAGGGATGAGGACGATGCAAGTAACAAATGCCCACACTAATTCCCTCCACTTGGAAGCGGACACCCTGGCCGCCATAAGTCAAAGGAACGGGGAACGTCGCGTGAAAGGTTTCATGCGACAAACGTGGACAATCTCTGTGCTGCGGTAGCGGCGGTCTGTTGGGGCGACGAGTGGTGTCACACGATAATTAACCGGCGAAGTCTGTTCTAAAACAATGTATGGCCCGATGAAGCGTGGTTGGAATTTGTCACAGAGACCAGGAGTGCGAATAGGTGTCAAAAGCAGCACCTCGTCACCAGGTTGGAAAGACACAACGCGGTGGGATTCGTCATAGGTGATCTTCCGCTCGTGCTGTCTCGCTTCAGTATTGATGCGAGCCTGATGGCGAGACTGAGCCAGGCGGGAAATGTATTCTTCGCTAGAAGACTGACACGAATCCCCATGGCCTCTAAAGAAGGAGACGTCGAGAAAGGTAGTCGGGGTGCGCCGTACACGAGATAAAACGGTGAGTAGCAAGTTGTTCGCTGAACGGCGGTGTTGTAAGCGAATGTCAGGAATGGTAAAAGAGTATCCCAGTTTTTGTGGTCGGGTTGGACGTAAACGGCTATCATGTCTGCAAGGGTTCGGTGAAATCTTTCTGTAAGACCATTTGTCTGAGGGTGGTAGCTTGAAGCAGTCTTGTGAGTAGTTCCAGAAGCGCGGAGTACTTCATTTACCATTTGTGACAGGAACACTTTGCCGCGATCACTAAGCAGTACACGAGGAGCCCCATGACGCAGTATTATTGCGTGAAGAATAAAGTCTGCAACTTCCATAGCTGAGCCTGTAATAACAGAGGAAGTCTCAGCGTATCGTGTCAGGTGGTCCACGGCGGTCACTATCCATCGTTTGCCAGCAGATGTGACGGGGAAAGGCCCGTAAAGGTCAACACCTACAACCTCGAAAGGCATTGACGGGCACGGAAGTGGCTGTAGAGGTCCAGCAGGTGCAGACGTGGGGAGTTTACGACGCTGGCATGGGTAGCAGGAACCGACGCACCGCGCTACACTAGAAGAACGGCCAGGCCAGTAATAACGACATCGAATGCGGTCAAGAGTTTTTTTAAAACCAAGATGACCAGCAGTCAAGTCGTCGTGGAAGGCTTCGAGCACCTGAAGTCGAAGAGAGCGTGGCAGTACAGGAACCCAGCGCTCACCGTCAGGGTGGTAGACGTGGCGGTAGAGAACCCCATTGTCCAGCTTAAAGTGCAGGAGTTGACGACGGAGTCGCGCGTTTGGTGGATGAGAAACTCCCGAAAGGTGGTCCATCATGCGTCTGCAGTATGAATCGGACCGCTGGTGGGAGATAAATGTTGCCTGTTCGTCCGAAAAGGGTTGCGTTATTGATGCGAGCGTATGAACTTTGGTAGATGTGGCGTTTGAGTTCTCACCAACGCTTATATGGGTGGTCGGAAGCGGGCAACGAGATAAAGCATCGGCGTCTCGATGTTTTCTGCCTGACTTGTAAGTTATGTCAAAGTCGTACTCCTGCAAGCGTAGTATCCACCGACCCAAGCGTCCGGACAAGTTTTTCAGTGTAGAAAGCCAGCATAAGGCATGGTGGTCCGTAACGATTGTGAAGTGACGGCCGTGGAGATAGGGACGGAACTTCTGGACCGACCAAACCACAGCCAGACCCTCTTGCTCAGTTATAGTGTAGTTCTTTTCAGCAGGGGTGAGTACGCGACTGGCATATGCAACAAATTTCTCTAGGGAAGACTTGTCGCGTTGTAAAAGAACGGCTCCTATACCAAGGCCGCTAGCGTCGGTATGAAGGATAGTCGGGGCGGCTTCGTCAAAGTGGCAGAGCAGAGGTTCAGACGTGAGTGACCGCTTCAACAGCTCGAATGCCGTTTCACATTCTTGAGACCACAGAAAGGGGACGTTCGAAACGAGTAGTTGGTGTAATGGAGCAGCAATAGAAGCGAAGTTCTGTATAAACCGGCGAAAATAGGAGGCGAGGCCAAGGAAACTGCGAAGCTCTTTTGGTTTTTCGGGACGCGGAAAGTGAAGGACTGCAGAAATCATGTCAGGGTCGGGCCGGATGCCATCTTTGCTAACGACATGTCCTAAGACCTTGATAGATTTGCTAGCGAAAGAGCATTTCTTAATGTTTATTTGAAGCCCGGCGCCGGCAAGGCACGTCAGAACTTGATCCAGTCGTTCTAGGTGCTCAGGAAACGTTCACGAAAAGATAATAATGTCGTCCAGGTAGCACAAGCAACTTTTCCATTTCAGACCGCGCAGCACGGTATCTATCATGCGCTCAAAAGTCGCGGGTGCGTTGCAGAGCCCAAAAGGCATCACGTTGAATTCATATAGCCCGTCGGGGGTTGCAAACGCCGTTTTATGCTTATCGTCTTCATGCATAGGAATCTGCCAGTACCCAGAACGCAAGTCGATGCTTGAAAAGAATTCCGCGCCTTGTAGGGAATCAAGGGCGTCGTCAATGCGTGGCATAGGGTACACGTCCTTGCGTGTGATCTTATTGAGCGCCCGGTAGTCCACGCAAAAACGCACAGAGCCATCCTTTTTGCGGACCAAAACAATGGGAGACGACCAAGGGCTAGATGAAGGACGGATGACTTCCCGTTTAAGCATGTCCGCAACGTTTTCTTCTATAATTTTTCTTTCAGTTAGAGACACGCGGTAGGGTCGGCGGTGTACGATAGATGTCCCAACAGTTTGAATTCGATGTGCTGTAGTATTAGTGCGGCCCAGCTTAGACGAGCAAATGTCGAATGAATTTTCATGTTTCTGTAACAATGTGAGCAGCTGCTGCCTCTGTGAATATGTCAGTTCGCTGCTGATAGCTGTGGTAAAGGCGGAGGAAGAAACATGCTCACCGAGGCAAGGTTCTTGGGATGTGATGGCCTGAAGTGGTGTGACAAATACAGGCTCGAAGTCAGCAACATGGGCCACAGTAGTGCCCTGTGGCAGTAAGATCTTCTCCGGTGTAGAGTTGACAGCGGTGACAAGTGCCGAGCCATTGCAAAAACGAACGACATCGGACGGAAGAACTATACCTTTGCGAACGCAAAGTGGTGACGGTGAGACCAATACATCCCCGTGATAGATGTCATTGGACGTAATGCTGACAATTTGCTCTTGTAGTGGCGGCAGTTCGATGTCTTTCGCAGCGACCAAACGAAGTGGCTTCTGATTGTCGTCGTCAAGCATGTAGTCCGTGTCAGCAAGGCGAACGACGCGTTGTCCACAACAAATCGCCGCGGAAGCCGATGATAGAAAATCCCACCCTAAAATTAGTTGGTGAGAGCAGCGGGACAGGACAGCAAACTGGACATGATGGCGGATGCCGTCGATGAAAACACGCACAGTACAAAACGCGGAAGGGCGAATGACGTTCCCCTGGGCAGCAACTAACGTGGGGCCATCGTAAGGCGTCATTACTTTCCTTAAATGTTCACACAAATCAGCACGTATCACAGACAATGTCGCACCTGTGTCCACCAAAGCATCGACTCGCACTCCTTCCACTTCCACAGAAACCATATTACACGGGCCCGATGGAGGAATTTCAGTTCTGATCCCGAATGCAGTTTTTCCTCCACAAACTGCATCACTTAGTTTTCCGAATGAATTTCAGAGGTGAATGAGGCGGGCCGAAGTGGAGAAGTGGAACGGCGGAAGGGCGAAGGCGAGCGGCGTCTCGTGTTTCGGCTGTTTCGTGGTGCAGTCGATGCAGGAGTAGATGGAGAACGGTGCGGAGGAGACGAATAACGCCGACCTTGATAAAACGCCCCGGCGTACAAATCCCGTTCACGCACGTCGTTCCGACGCTCATCTTGCTGGCGCTTTCGGCAGAAACGAGATATGTGGCCGCGATAGCCACAGTAGTAGCAAACAGGGCGAGACGAGCGCCACGGTGGGGAATAGAAGACATTCGGGGCACCTGTAGATAGCGCGGTCTGGTGGGCCGGAGGGTCAGGGGGCACGGAATGGTAGTTGACCGGGGGAGCGGCAGCAACTGACGCGTAGGATGGACGCGGCAATGTCGTGTGGGCGTCGCTGGGAGGCACGGCAGCAACTTCAGGGTACGTGGTTATGGGGCGTGAAGCATGTGGCTGTACAGGCGCAACGCCGGTCAGCGTTGTAAGTTCCTCCCTGATGATGCCACGTAAGGGCATCCCCGAAGGCTGTGTAGGTCGTGGTGTAGGAGGTGTGAAGCCCATGGACCGCAATTCTTCGCGTATAATGTCCCGGATAAGGTCGCGCAGGTGGCCATCTGACGTGGAGTGGTGGTCGCCAATGTCTGGTTGGAGGCGAACGGAGTCCAGCGCATCAAGGCGCTGGCATGTCGTCACGACATCAGCGATGGTAGCTGGGTTTTGCACAGCGAGTGCATTAAAGGCAACAGGCCCAATGCCTTTCAATATGTGGCGCACTTTGTCCGATTCCGGCATGGATTGATTGACACGCCGGCACAGTGCGAGGACATCCTCGATGTATGAAGTGTACAATTCACTGGGATGTTGTCGGCGAGTATCAAGTGTCCTCTTCGCGACGGCGGATCGAACGTCCGGGGTGCCAAAAACGTGTCGCAGCTGCTGCTGGAAGGTAGCCCAGTCGGGTAAGTCAATGACGTGGTTAAAATACCATGTCTTTGCGACTCCGGTCAGATAAAATGGGACGTAACGCAGTTTGGCGGCCTCGTCCCACCGATTAGCGACACTTACGCGGTCGTAGTCGTCGAGCCAATCTTCTACGTCTTCTCTACGACGACCAGCGAAGAGCGGGGGTTTCCGCTGATGTCCGTGAATGTAAATAGGAGGTGCAGCTTGCGTCGGTGCGTGGTTGATGACATGAGCGCCGGTAGGCTCGGTCTGGGACATGCTGCCTGACAGTGGGCGCAATCGGCGGCCTGAACGAAGCTCCAGCGGGTAGAGCGGGCTGCGGGAGGTAAGAGGACCGAAAATCCACCTCCACCACGTATGAAGTCTTGGTAGTCTGGGTTGCGACAGCGTTTAATTGAGGAAAGACCTTGCAAAACGAACGGGCAGAGCCAGTACACAGACGATGACGATGATGATGAACCAGAGTGGCAATGAGGACAAAGAGACAAGCGGATGATGGTGATTGTGATCATGCAGGGATGAGGACGATGCAAGTAACAAATGCCCACAATATATATATATATATATATATATATATATATATATTAATAAGATCTAACACACAATAAGGCCAAATAATGTATAGGGGAAGGTATTAGAACCAATGTAAGGTAAATACAGAAAAGAGGCTGAAAAAAATAACTTGCCGTGAGCAGGAATAACGCGTTCAATGATCTAGCCACTGAGCTATCACGGCGGCTATCCCTCCAGCCACTTTATTAGATTTATATGTCAATTTCAACGTGAGAGTGTCAGTCAGCGCCATCTGTAGCCGCAGCGGCGAGTGTAGAACACCCTTTTATGAGCCTGGGTGGCATCACGTAGCACGTGAACTTATTACGAGCGGGCAGCTGACCAATAGTCCCTCGTATACAACCTAACGGCACCCAGTCTGCCAGTACGAGACCCTCGTTAATGAATAAGGGAAAGAAGTGTATACCTAAGGGGTAGTTTTTCCGTGTTTTGACACCATAATAATGAGATCTAACAGACATTAATCCCAAGGAATGTATAGGGTAAGGTATTAGAACCAATGTAATGTAAATAAGAAGGAAGAAAAGTAGCTGAAAAATAACTTGCCGTGAGCAAGAAAAGTTGCTGAAAAAATAACTTGCCTGCTCATGGCAAGTTATTTTTTCAGCCAGTTTTCTGTCTTCCTATTTACATTACATTGGTTCTTATAACATCCCCTATATACATTCCTTGGCATTATTGTCTGTTAGATCTCATTAATATTGTGTCGAAACAAAAACAAGCCCTTAGGTATACACATCGTTCCCTTATATATATGTATGTATATATATATATATATATATATATATATATATATATATATATATATATATATATATATATATATTGTGGTGAAGCCTTCGAACAGTGGGTCGTCCTCTCCAGCGCCTTCTAGTGGGTTGCCCTTTTTAGCAAGAAGAAGAGCAGCTCGTGCAGAGAGTCGGTACCCGCATTGACTGTCACTGTCAAGCATCGTCGACAACCGTCCGCCAATAAACGTCTCAACAATTTGGTGGAGAGTGCTGTGCCCTTCTAACACCTTTGGTTAGCATCTGATGCCCCTGGAGCTACGATCCCGCACCGTGCCTTCTACCATGCACCAAGACGCCGCACAGCAAACGCTTCCTCCTGCGCCGACGCCATGTTCCGGTGTTCCCCGCATCCGGGACCCTCCTGTCTTTACCGGCGCGGATGGCACCGACGTCGAGGACTGGCTTGCTATGTACGAACGCGTCAGCGTCCCCAATCATTGGGACGAGGCAGGTAAACTCGGCAACCTGGTTTTCTACCTCGCGGGTGTGGCCGGCATGTGGTACAACAACCACGCATCCGATTTCCCCACTTGGTTCGCTTTTAAAACCGCCGTCGTCGACGTGTTCGGCCGTCCTGCCGTTCGTAAGCTCCAAGCCGAACAGCGGTTACGTGAACGAGCACAGCAGACCGGCGAGTCCTACACAAGCTACATAGAGGACATCCTAGCTTTGTGCAAGAAAGTGGACGCGAGCATGTCAGAGGCCGACAGAATTACCCATGTTCTAAAAGGCATCGCCGACGATGCCTTCACCATGCTCCTGGCCAAGAACCCTCGCACTGTGGCGGAGATCATTACACTTTGCCAAAGTTACGAGGAGCTGCGACGGCAGCGCTCGATGACCCGTCGACCACCCTCACGTGACGCTGATCTCTCGGCCTTGTCAACACTTCCGGACCACACCACCTTGCTTGCTGAAATCAAGTCATTCGTGCGTGAAGAAGTTGCCCGCCAGGTCTCTTTACTGGCCTTTGCTTCCCCGCAACGTGCTGAACAGTCGTCAAGCACACTTCTGCCTCCCCTCCGCCGAGCCAATCAGCAGGAAATCGCGGAGGTCGTTCCAGAATATCACCAGCCGACTCCAGTATCTACACCACTCAGTTACGCCCAAGTTGTCGCCAGGCCACCCCCACCGATTCCTGTGACTGGCCCTCTTGGTTACACCGAAACCATCGCCAGACCCCAGGCCTTCGGAGAAACTGTGCCGCCTACATATACCGACGTCATCCACGTGCCCTGTGTGCCGCCGCGTATCTCCCACAGAACGCCGTGTAATCAACGAGCAAGTGGACGACATGCTACGCCGCGATGTTATTCGACCCTCTAACAGCCCCTGGGCATCTCCTGTCGTTCTCGTCGCGAAGAAGGACGGTTCTGTGCGGTTCTGTGTGGACTACCGACGTCTCAACAAGATCACTCGTAAGGACGTGTACCCACTACCGCGTGTGGATGACGCGATTGACAGCCTGCTAGGAGCCGAATTTTTTTCATCTCTAGATTTGCGCTCAGGATACTGGCAAGTACCTATGGCTGAGGACGCTCGACCGAAGACCGCTTTCGTCACTCCCGACGGCTTGTACGAATTCAACGTCATGCCGTTTGGGCTGTGCAATGTGCCTGCCACCTTTGAGCGCATGATGGATACCGTCCTGCGTGACCTGAAATGGCACACGGGCCTGTGCTACCTTGATGACGTCGTCGTTTTCGCTCCGGACTTCTCAACGCACCTTCAACGCCTGCGGCATGTTTTAACGCGTCTGAGTGACGCCAGTCTGCAACTGAACCTGAAGAAGTGCCGATTTGCAGCTCGGCAGTTGACAATACTCGGCTACGTCGTGTCCAAGGACGGAATTCTCCCCGATCCAGCCAAGCTTCGGGCCGTGACCGAGTTCCCCAAGCCGACATCCATCAAGGAACTGCGCAGTTTCTTAGGACTGTGTTCCTACTTTCGGCGCTTCATCCGAAACTTCGCGTCTAACGCATCGCCGCTGACAAAACTCCTCGGTAGTAACGGGCCTCTCCATTCGTGGTCATCACAGTGTGACGACGCATTCACAACGCTCCGTCGTTTACTGACGTCGCCTCCCATACTCCGCCACTACGACCCTACTGCCCCTACAGAGGTACACACGGACGCCAGTGGTGTCGGTCTCGGCGCTGTCCTTGCGCAGCGCAAACCAGGGTTCCCGGAATATGTCGTGGCGTATGCAAGCCGTACGCTTACAAAAGCCGAGACTAATTACACCGTCACTGAGAAAGAATGTCTGGCAATCGTGTGGGCCCTTACGAAGTTCCGACCTTATTTATATGGTCGCCCATTTGATGTAGTCACCGACCATCACGCACTATGCTGGTTGTCCTCATTGAAAGATCCCTCAGGCCGTCTCGTCCGGTGGGCACTTCGCCTGCAAGACTACGACATCCGCGTGCTGTACCGCAACGGAAGGCAACATGCTGACGCCGACGCCCTGTCGCGCTCTCCCTTGCCTGACGACAATGCCCACGACTCAGCGTCTCACCTTGCCGTTTCTTCCATTAGCATTCATGCCGTTGCTACTGAACAGCGCAAGGATCAATGGATTGCCTCACTGATAGACTTGCTGACTGATCCATCCGCTCCATCCACTCGCGCGTTGCGTCGTCAAGCCCACCATTTCGCCGTTCGCGACGACCTTCTCCACCGACGCAATTACAGCGGTGACAGCCGCCAGTGGCTACTAGTCATACCCCGCAGTCTGCGCTCTGACATATGCGAATTATTTCATACTGATCCACAATGTGCGCACTCCGGCGTATCCAAGACTTACCAGCGCATTCGCCAACGGTACTTTTGGCGCGGCATGTACCGCTATGTGCAGAAATTCGTTCGCTCCTGCATAGAATGTCAGCGCCGCAAAACTTCAACGCACCTGTCGCCGGTAGGTCTGCAACCTCTACCTTGCCATGCCAGGCCGTTTGGGCGCGTTGGCATTGATTTGTATGGGCCACTTCCACTAACGTCGGCCGGTAACCGCTGGGCCATTGTTGCTGTGGACCACCTCACGCGATACGCCGAAACTGCCGCTCTCCCCGCGGCTACAGCGAGCGATGTGGCCTCCTTCCTGCTCCAACGATTCATGCTGCGACACGGTCCACCTCAGGAACTGCTCAGTGATCGAGGCCGCGTCTTCCTGTCTGAAGTCGTCGAAGCCATTCTCAGAGAGTGCAACGTTGTTCACTGCAAAACTGCTGCTTACCACCCGCAGACGAATGGCCTTACTGAACGCTTCAACCGTACGCTCGGCGACATGCTCTCCAAGTACGTCGCCGCCGATCACACAAATTGGGATTCCATTCTACCCTTCGTCACCTACGCATATAACACCGCCCCTCAGAGCACTACTGGCTTTTCACCTTTCTTTTTATTATATGGAAGGCACCCGTCACACACCATCGACACTATACTTCCGTACAAGCCAGATCCGTCAGAGTGGGCGCCTATTTCTGCTACAGCCAAGCTTGCTGAAGAGTGTCGAGAGCTCGCAAGGACCTTTACAGCGCATGATCAAGAGCGGCAAAAAGGCATTCGCTCTGACACCAGCACTACTGCGCCCATGTTCCTCCCTGGAGCGCTCGTCTGGCTCTCGATCCCTACCACTTCAGCTGGCCTATCTTCAAAACCATTGCCCAAATACGAAGGCCCCTACCGTGTCGTCGAACGCACTTCCCCTGTAAATTACTTGATCGAACCCATCGAACCATCTTCGGACATGCGCCGTCGAGGGCGCGACATTGTCAACGTGGAGCGCCTCAAAGCCTACCACGACCCGCTCATAGTAACCAGCTGCTAGGTCGCCAGGCGGCTCCCTCTTCGTACCCGGGGTAGTTGTGGTGAAGCCTTCGAACAGTGGGTCGTCCTCTCCAGCGCCTTCTAGTGGGTTGCCCTTTTTAGCAAGAAGAAGAGCAGCTCGTGCAGAGAGTCGGTACCCGCATTGACTGTCACTGTCAAGCATCGTCGACAACCGTCCGCCAATAAACGTCTCAACAATATATATATATATATATATATATATATATATATATGCGAGGACTTGGCCTTTAATAGTACAAGATTTTCACGTTTTGTTCTGTTTTCAAATTTCTTCAGGGGCAGACAACATAAGACAGATGGTGGTTATACTGTAATCAAAGACCTACTTACCTTAATAATTAGTGGTTACAGACAGCAGGATCAAAAGAGAGAGTCGCGAACATTCTTGCGAAAGGTCCATCCGCATTTTTAGATTGTCGTGAAGCGGTTGATATGCGGCGTCAGGGATTCTCTGCTAAAAACTGTCCTGAGGTTAGATGACGTAACAGACGTCACCTATCAGCGAAATAAGAACTTGCTTTTGATTTCAGTTTTTCGCTGCTTCTAACACCTAAACATTTGTCAGCTCTTCGTATGCATAGCTGTTTTGTGTTCATCTGAGTAGAACCGCAAGTTTGCATGGGATATATCGTAGTGTGTGCAGGTGGTGGCCTATCTTGTGCACCACATTGCTTCCGGCACGCACGTCATTGAGTATTTTTTGCGGTATCACACCGCATGTACAGAATAGTTCAGGTTTCCATCGTCTACGCGCCTCAGTCGAACCACGCCTCACATTATGACGTGTATGACGTGACAGGAATGTTCTACCAATGTACGTTTTAAACGATGGCCCTTGGGATGGAAGTCTTGACAAGCAAGCGTGCTTAGAGCATAAGATGCTTGCTGTACACTGCATTATTTTATTACTGTGCTAAACCCACAAGAGATCTGTAATAAATCACAGTTCCGAGTAGAAAAATAATACTGTATGCTACACAACTGAGATCAATCTAACCTTGTATGTCTATGAGAAATTTGTTTTTATGATTGGGTAAACTTCTCTTTTCTTCGAAGTACCATATGGATAAAACGCCCGTACAAAAGAAGAAGTTTATCTTTAGGCATCAAGTTTCCTTCCGTTTCAAATCATTTATCACTCAGTGATTGCCTCTGAGCGCATTGTCCAAATTAAAACTTTTTCCTGATAGAGATAGACAAGAAGAGACCCCTACATTTGGACACCTCATATAAGAACATCAGATAGCATACACAGAATCTAATATTTGAATATTCTTGATGATATAGCTACTGACTGTGTGAAAAAGAATGAAACTGCGAGAGTTGGTAGTATTAGTATGGCTGCAAAATATAGCCTACAAGAAAAAATCACTAGTGCATGCATATACTTAAATGTTACTTGTGTAAGCGTTCCGTAGTTTCATTTTCTCTACGCTGCCACTGAGTGCAAGAATGAATGATGTAATGCCGAACGTAGTTTTTATTGCGAATTGCGAAGTTTGAAATAAGAGAAAATACGTTTGGTAAATCAAACAGCAGCTATTTGCAGAACTTTACGGCTAGAATTGTCAGTTAGGGCGAACGTAACAGTAAGGCATAATATATAAAAAAGAACATGTTTTGGGAACACAAGGAAGAAAAGGAGAATGTGTGTTGTATACTAGTTCAACTTCGTTGGCTGGCTCAAAATTAAAATTGTGCACATTACCACCAACCTGTTATTAGAAAAAACGCATGGCTACGCTCAAGAAATATATGGTAATTTTTTGTCTATCTTTATAGTCGCATACGTCTCGGCGCTGTCGATGTTGTCCGGTGAAGTCGTTATGCGCCACTATATGCACAAGCGGACATAATTGTTCGATGAACAAGAATTGAAAAATGACTTCTCATTCGCATCCTTGATGAAATTCCTTACAGCGGTCACCTGCGGAACATAGAATATCCTAAAGCAATAGCACGAAAGAGCCCGTATGACACAAAATGCGCTTCCGCCGTCTAAGGCGTTCTAGACAGGGAAAATATATACCCGACGGAAAAGAAATCACAGCCCGAACCGTAAAATAGCCAAGGCCTTGCAGCCAAGCACTTGACAACCGATCAATACTAGTCCTCCAAGCTGCTGTTCAAAAATATCCTACATGAGTATAAAGTAAGCAAAAGTCCTTTTTGGTTACATTTTAGCTATGGCAATTTAAGAACGCAATAGATAGCCATTTCATATGCGCTACTATATCCGCAAGCTGCAAGGGAGCGTTGTGAAAATACACTATGTGTATACGACAGTTAATCTGGTATGCACAACATCACGTCTTAGCGTGCATTCACTCCCCATACAGACAGCGTGCCTTTCTAACGTCCGAGCCCACATATAGGAAGGAATGTGTGGGCATGCTCGGTGTGCCTGAGCATGCCCACATATAGATTCCCACATATACAAACTAGCATGCTCGGTGTGTCTAGCCAGACACCAATAGGCGCAAAAACTATACCAAAACCATACTAACACGCTTACACAGCCTATTCTGCTTGGCTTAAAAGTGACGGCTTTGGCCGCTACTGAAAGTAAACTTGGTATGAAAGTGATTCTTACAATGTCTCATTTTCAATGTGATAGTGACTGGCCTCGAAATATGTTTCTTTTGAGTTTGTATCAGCGCGTCCTTGAGTGCGCCATCATGAGCAGGCGATGGCCTAGTGGTTACAGCATCCGCCTCGCATGCAAGAGGTCCGTGGTTCAAATCCCGGTACCACGCAGTTCCCAACCGGATTTTAAAAAAAAAATCCGCGTGTTGATGGATCTGCATTAAGAGGCCTGGGGTGCGGCCTCACCGGCAAACACCGCCGAGAACGCACTCCCTCACCAGAGAAGGATTGGCCACCCTGGTGCAGTATCTGGCCACTACCTCCCACATGATTACGTCAAATAACTCACGGCCCTCAGTCCCCAGCAGCTGCGAAGCAACTGACCACGGCGGTGGTCAGATCTGCAACGCAGCAGAGGGTGCTAAGAATCTCTTGATCCGGACAGGCCGCCATTGGAACCTGAACTTGGCAACGTTTAACGCTAGAACCTTATCTAGTGAGGGAAGTCTAGCTGTACTATTCGAGGAGCTAGAGGGTGTTAAATGGGATATAATAGGGCTCAGTGAGGTTAGGAGGACAGATGAGGCCTATACGGTGCTACAGAATGGGCACGTCCTTTGCTACAGGGGATTGGCAGACAGAAGAGAACTGGGAGTGGGGTTCCTCATTAACAGAAACATAGCTGGCAACATAGAGGAATACTACAGCATTAATGAAAGGGTGGTAGGTATCGTAATTAAACTGAATAAAAGATACAAGATGAAGGTAGTACAGGCTTACGCGCCTACATCCAGCCATGATGACGCTTCAGCTGAAAGCTTCTATGAAGACGTGGAATCGGCAATGAGTAAGGTAAAAACACAGTATACTATAGTGATGGGCGACTTTAATGCAAAGGTAGGGAAGAAGCAGGCTGGAGACCAGGCAGTAGGAGATTATGGCATCGGTACTAGAAACGCCAGAGGAGAGCTACTAGTAGAATTCGCAGAACGCAATAATTTACGGATTTTGAATACCTTCTACCGAAAACGAGAAAACCGCAAGTGGACATGGAGAAGCCCTAATGGCGAAAATAAGAACGAAATAGACTTTATAATGAGTGCACACCCTGGAATCGTGCAGGATGTGGAAGTGATTGGCAAGGTACGATGCAGTGACCATAGAATGGTACGGTCTCGAATTCGCCTAGACTTGAAGAAGGAACGACAGAACTTGATACACAAGAAGCCAATCAATCAGCTAGCACTGAGAGGGAAAGTACAGGAATTCAGAGTGTCACTGCAGAACAGGTACTCGGCTCTCAGCGAGGAAACCAACCTTAGCGTAGATACAATGAATGATAATCTGACGAGTATCATTATGGAGTGTGCAGTGGAAGTTGGAGGCAGGGTAGTTAGACAGGACACTGGCAAGCTTTCACAGGAAACGAAGAACCTAATTAAGAAGCGTCAAATCATAAAAGTGTCAAGTACAACAGACAAAATAGAACTGGCAGAGCTTTCGAAGTTGATTAATAGACGTAAAGTATGCGATGTAAGAAGGTACAACATGGAGAGAATTGAACACGCTCTGAAAAACGGAGGAAGTGTCAAAGCATTGAAGAGGAAACTTGGGATAGGCAAAAGTCGGATGTATGCACTAAGGGACAAAGAAGGCAAAATAACTACCAATATTTATAGGATAGTTAAGATAGCGGAGGAGTTTTACAGGGATCTGTACAGTAGCCGAGACAACCACGACCTTAATACTATAAGAACTAGCAGTAACCCAGATTACACCCCACCAGTAATGATAGAAGAAGTCAGAAAAGCTTTGGAGAGCATGCAAAGGGGCAAAGCTGCTGGTGAGGATCAGGTAACATCAGATCTGCTGAAAGATGGAGGACAGATTGTGTTAGAAAAACTAGCCACCCTGTTTACGAGGTGTCTCCTGGCGGGAAGAGTACCAGAGTCTTGGAAAAACGCTAACATCATCTTAATACATAAGAAAGGAGATGACAAGGACTTGAAGAATTACAGGCCGATCAGCTTGCTCTCTGTAGTATACAAGCTGTTTACAAAGGTAATTGCTAACAGAGTATAGAAAACATTAGAATTCAATCAACCAAAGGAACAAGCAGGATTTCGAACAGGCTACTCAACAATTGACCACATTCATACTATCAATCAGGTAATAGAGAAATGCTCAGAGTATAACCAACCACTATACATAGCCTTCATAGATTACGAGAAGGCGTTTGATTCAGTAGAAATATCAGCCGTCATGCAAACACTGCGGAATCAGGGCGTAGATGAAGTATATATAAACATTCTGGAAGAAATCTACAGGGGATCAACTGCTACCATAGTGCTTCATAGAGAAAGCAACAGAATACCAATCAAGAAGGGTGTAAGGCAGGGGGACACAATTTCCCCAATGCTGTTTACCGCGTGCTTACAGGAGGTTTTCAGAAGCCTAGAATGGGAACAGTTAGGGATAAGAGTCAATGGAGAATACCTTAGTAACCTGCGCTTCGCCGATGACATTGCATTGCTGAGTAACTCGGGGGACGAATTGCAACTAATGATCACGGAGTTAGACAAGGAGAGCAGAAAAGTGGGTCTTAAAATTAATCTGCAGAAAACGAAAGTAATGTACAACAACCTCGGCAAAGAGCAGCGCTTCGAGATAGGTAATAGTGCACTTGAAGTTGTGAAAGACTATGTCTACTTAGGGCAGGTAATAACCGCAGAGCCGAACCACGAGATTGAAGTAACTAGAAGAATAAGAATGGGGTGGAGCACATTCGGCAAGCACTCTCAAATTATGACAGGTAGATTGCCACTATCCCTCAAGAGGAAGGTATATAACAGCTGTATCTTGCCGGTACTTAGCTACGGAGCAGAAACCTGGAGACTTACAAAGAGGGTTCAGCTTAAATTGAGGACGACGCAGCGAGCAATGGAAAGAAAAATGGTAGGTGTAACCTTAAGAGACAAGAAGAGAGCAGAGTGGATTAGGGAACAAACGGGGGTTAAGGATATCATAGCTGAAATCAAGAAGAAGAAATGGACATGGGCAGGGCATGTAGCGCGTAGACAGGATAACCGCTGGTCATTAAGGGTAACTGACTGGATTCCCAGAGAAGGGAAGCGGGTTAGGGGGAGAGAGAAGGTTAGGTGGGCCGATGAGATTAAGAAGTTTGCGGGTATAAATTGGAAGCAGCAAGCACAGGACCGGGTTAACTGGCGGAACATGGGAGAGGCCTTTGTCCTGCAGTGGACGTAGTCAGGCTGATGATGATGATGATGACGTTATATTTCGCATGGAAGACATGGCCTGCGTGTATAAAAGACCATAAATAAATATTGCACCCAACAAGCTGGTATGCAGCTGCTGAATAAAACGAATAATGTCCTTCGTGCTACTTTCAGGGCGAATATTTTTGTTTCGGACGCATTTTCTTCCACCTAAGAACCCAAATGGTGAGAACTGTCAGAACCCAAAACAAAAGTTTTATTGACCTCTGCTGGCTCTGCCGCTGGGGGCTTTGTTGCAGCGCTGAGCAGCGCAACAATTTACATAGGGTTGTAATTGTAGTCTGGAAGAAGCTTAAAATCAATTTATTTGAGCACCATAAGTCAATAGCAATATCTGTTTAGTACAATTGCACTACACTTTCTGGAAATTTAGCACACACGCTTCCTCATTTCTTGTACTCAGAAAGTATAAAAACGGGCGCCATGTGTGATTCATACGCATAAAGAAAAGCTACACGATCACAGGCTAATATACGAACTCGCGTGGTAGAGCGGCCACAATGTAATTTGTCACTGCTATGAAAACAGTTCCAGCTTTCCCCCATTTTGGCTACCATACCTACGAAAAAGTATGGTCACAACTGTGAGAGACAACGTAGGTATCTCACATTATGTAATCACAGGGCTGAGCAACTGATGCCTCAGAAGGAAAGCATGTCACTTCTCATTTCGTGTATTCTCATCATAAGTAAGAAACAAAGATTTCCGAAAAGGTACACTTCAGTATTCAATTGGATAATTTCGTATGCAGTTAAATGTTCACGTTCGTTTCTTATTTGACTAAATGTGCATTACGAACGGCATAACAATGCATTTTTGGTTCTCTTTTCATGGTAGACAGATTGAAAGAATTAGCATTCGTTGGAGGACAGCATGACCCACGTTGTACAAAAATCAGCGCAGGCGCTTATCGCGCAGCGCAATCCTCGAAGCAAGAATAAAAACAAATTTTGCTAGATTTATTCTCCAGATATACACGCGTTTCACTACTTGTTGTACATTCACTTTACTTGTTATATGCTTTTCAAGCGTGCTGTACCCTCATATTAAACTTAATAGATACACCACTGCGCAGTTAACCATGGCGCATAGGTTTTTTGAAAATTCTGGCTGCAACGGCGCACGTACATCACCTTGTCCAACTATGACAGCCCTTCATGTTTTTGTTGTAGTTTCTTGCTTTTTTTGATTTCTCACCCGCAACACTCTAGAGGATGAACGATCTGTCAGAGGGTCGTGGGGGAGAGCCTAGTTTTCATCTATAGACTTTTTTTCTTGCTCATGCCCACTTTTCTCTTTAGATTCCTCTGATGTTTTATTGATTCAGCATTTCCTCTTTGTCTGACAACTCACGTACACTTTGTTCTTGAGTGTCCGGCTTGCTTGTCAAAGTTCCCGAAATTTCATTACAGTTTGAAGACCATTTGTGTATCAGCGAGTGTATGCGTGTCCCACCCCAAACAACTGCACTGCGTAAGGCTTTGGACTTCGCGTGGGGCTGTGGGTTTTCAAGCGACACGTATTCTAAGAGAAAGGTTTACTTCGGGAGGCCAAGTTAGGCGACTCCGTTCCTTAGTATCACAGTAGGCAACTCTCCAACGTTGTTTCTGTAACACAACTGCGTTTCTCTACAAAAACAAAGCAATGTGAAAAGAAGTGTACAAGCAGTTCAGTGATCAGAGCTTGAGAACTTTTAGTAGATTTACCCGGCTAGGAAACAAAGCAGTATTGTAGCTTACACCTCCAAAAGTAGAAGACGAGTCCGCCTGCTGAATTGGATTTCAACGAACGAGAGCGGCTTGCCTCAGCACACCAAAAGCAAAAAAAGAAAGAAAAATAAACCGGGCTTACGGTGAACGACAATATAAGGCTCATTTTCGTAGAGTGAGTTGAAAACCCGCCATAAAGGTCTAGTATATTTTTTAACGGGAGCTCCTTTGTGGGAATACTTCAAATTGTGCTTAGTTACTTTAGTGTGCAGTTCCACATTACAGCGAACCACGGGAAGTTCCGACCTCTAAACTTAATTACAGGTAAGTGCTCAAACTACTGGTTCTCCAAGCACAGGACAAAACAAACACGGCATTCTTACATGAACAGAATGTCAGCATAATGCTGTGCCAATCAACAAGCTGGGTTCTCACGTTGCATGTTGTAGACCCTACATTTTGGGACACCCTACCACCTCAAACCTATTAAAAGTGGACAGTTCTTGCATGCGGTTTACAGGGAGTGAAATTGCCATCGTAGTATGTCATATGCAGTATTGGGAGGCCCAGTATGGCCTTCTGATTACTGAGCCTCACAGGAAACATGCTTGTTATTGTCCTTCTACACTGCACTTGTCGACTGAATCACCTATTTGCGCCCCTTTTTAAGTAAGATGACCGAATTTACTAATCACAGTATATAATAAATGTCATGAACATCGTGGAAGACCTATTCTGCACGTTGATAAGGTTCCTCAATTTTCCCCAACATTAGCGAAAAGCCGACGCAAGACAGAACTGTTCTTGGTAGGAACAGATCGGTAACTTCAGACGGACAATCATAAACGTACTCAGGGTTCCCCATAAGAGGAAATGAGGGGGGGGGGGGGGAGGGGCAAAGATTCACTGCAGCACTCCCCGTGTCTCTCTTAGCGAATGATGGTTAATATTAGAGGTTAATAATAGACCCAAGAGAACTACTATATCTTGTGCAACAACCAAAGTGGCGCAAAATAATTAAGCGACAAAATTTTATTCAAGCATAGTAAAGGGTTACTGAGCAAGCAAAACCGCGAGGTTAAGGCTATGCCTGAAACGGGTGTACTATATTTTCTAATTCTGAGCTGGAAGGCAGAACTTTTGAACTAGAAGGCGAAATACAAAAAATGTTAGATGTACAAGGCATGACACTGCTTGTTTTGGAGAGTACAACATCCTCCATTTCCTCGATAGGCAAATGCGATGTGGTCTAACAAAGTGCTTGGTTGGGCTGGTTGGTGCTGCATGGTAGACGAACAAGGTGCTTAACAGCGCAAACGACAGAAGGGGATAGAAGAGAGGAGAAGAGAGCACTGAACTAACAACCAAACTTTATAGCAAACTAACTGCAATATATAGGAAAACAGAATCTGCGCATAACCACGCAACATCAGCGACATCGCACATACATGTACCAAACGGCCTACCTATCAACAGCCAGTCATATAAGTGGACCCTAGAAAACTAATTTTACAGCCGTGAAAAAAATTGGAGGTACGCTAACACAGCATGCACCAAATTGTTGAATATGGAAGGCTTCGCTAATCTCGCGCTCGCGCTGATAATAATATCGCCCCATAATCACACGCTTGTCGAAAATTGCCTGACAGCCGCACTTTTTGCAATGGTCCGCCAAGTGACTGGGAACGAAACATTTTAGAGAGTAAGCGCGCTCCCTTAAGCGATTAATAATGCATTGGCCTGTTTGGCTAATGTAACAGGGCCCGCTTGTAAACAATATCTTGTATACAATCGCTAAAACAGATCCAACATAGCGCGTAGCGCGTTTCTTAGTGCGTGTTTCTTTCTTAGGTCCTTCACTATTACTACTGCGACATAGCACAGTGAGCTTGTCACGTGCGCAGGACACAATTCGTACACATATTTTGCCAGCGACCTTCTTTAGCCTATGGGAAACCTCGTGTACGTAGGGAACAGCAGCCGTGCTGGAATGTGGCTTGTTCAGTAGGCTGTTGCTTTGTCCCTCTTCAGGCACTCTTAGTTATGTAAGGAGAGTCTCGGCGATGGAAGTTAGCAGGGAATTCGGAAAACCTGCTTGATGAAGGCGATTAGCTTGATGTGAAAAACTACATTCTAACACCAAGTTCATCGCCTTCTTCGTTTACCATAATGCACCTTCTTCGTCTACCATCATGTGGTCTAAAATTATATAATGAATGTGCAATGAATTCGAGTGCAAAGAATTTTAAAGAAGCAAGAGTGCGTCACATTAAAAAAATAAAGAAAAAAGGCATGGGTTGCGTTGGTGGACATAGCGCTGACTTTCAGCCTATTCCATCGCGAAAGAAAATAAAATAAAAAAGACGCACGGAGGGCAACATACGCTCTCACAATAGTAGATCACAGTAATTACAAGCGAGATTATTTTAAATATCAAGGATACGCGTGTCGCAACTCACGTGGGGCCAGAAGCTTGTACAAGTGAAGCTTACATTAAAGTTTTCTGCGGTCCAACCTACCCCATGCAATTCCAAGTGCGTCAGAGGTGCAGCGAAGTAAGTCCACTGCCCTATTTCTGCAGACTGTACCACAATACACGTCGTCTACTTTAAAACTGTCTAGGCTAGATAAATACGAACACATTTCGAGAAAAATGTCTTCGATGCTTTCCGATTTATGCACACTGACCGAACATTTCGCGGTAACAAAGCGGGGTAACACAAAATAGACACATCTTGTAAAGATAGACAGAGAGAATAAGGACAAGAAACAGACCGGGAGTTTAAGCATGGCCGAGCTTGGTAGGCTATCTTAAACTGGGGAGGGGATAACGCGAATAGAAGTTAGAGAGAGATAGATAGAGAGAGAAAGAATGAGCGAAATGTCACTCATGCCGTCGACGAACCGGCAGTTGTTTGCTTAACATCAGAGACGGTGAGTTACACCCGTGTCTTATTCAAATGAGCAGAATTTTTAGATTAACTTGTATGCGTGGTTCCATGCACCCAAAATATTGCAGATGGTGAAGCCATGATGATGCCACTTGCGTTCTCAAGCAGCAGATTTCTGGAGGCTTGCAAGAACTGGAGTAAGGATGTCAAGCAGTTGCAACATGCTTCGAGCAGTCGGTGTCTGCATCTTTCTCAGCAGCACCCGCATAACTCTGAACAGGATGCTGACCATGCCGATAAATTGTCCTTCGTCCGTCAAGTTATCAGCTATTGATGAAGTGTCCCTTACTGTTGAAGTCCGATGCCTCTTATCAGCCACATATATCTTTGGGAGTTGGGGCCAAGCGTCACCTGCATTGCCGGTAGATGCATCACTGTCCTTCGAGATGGCTGCGTTCGAACTGGGTAGTAAGAATGAAGCGTCTGCTCCACTTCTAGCAGAGATGTCTATTATCTTAAAACCAACAGCGCTTGGCCTGAGTGGGAGAGGTGAAGGTGGTTTTGGACGTGCTTCAATGGAAGATGAAGCTTTTGAGGCTTTGGTGCAGCGCCGGCGACAAGACCGTCGTCGAGTAATGGGTGCAGCTGCTTCTCGGTGTGAGATGTCATCTCTAGCCCTTTTCTTTAGTATTGTTAGTTACCCTCGAATAAGAGGCGTTATTCGAAGAGGCATCGGGGTCTATCGCAATTTCAGCACTTCAGTATCATGTGGTGGCACGTGCCCTTGTGGTGCCCAGTGCATCAAAAACAGATAATATAGTTCGTGCGCACACCACTTACGTCACCTAACTTCACGCACTTCCAGTACTGAAGTGGTTTTGGTACAAAAGGGCTAACTGCGTGTCCGAAGTGTCCAACTTCTACGTGTAATGGAAGTCATTCGCCCTTAAATGCAATTCTTACGCATCGTGTTGTTGCAATACGACACAGACTTGTAATGATGACATCTTCCGAACCCGGCTTAATGGAGACTGGTAGGTAAGAGTTGGTAATGGCTTCGGCCACATCATTAGTGCCGGGTGTACTCACTACCCAGTGCTCATTTCGTTGCCCAGCAGTATATGAGAGTGGACTTTCATCCCATTAGGTTTCGTAACTTCGCGCAAACTGTGAAGCGCAGTCGCATGATTAACGTCAATCGCCTGGATGTTCTTGCTGCTGTTTACTCGGAATTTTTCGTTCAGCACCAGTGCCTCTAGCTGTACAGACACGCCTTGCTGGTTAAGGCGTCTCATGCTGTCACTAGTGAGAACTGGCATGAAGAGGATGGGTAATACCTGAGTATTCCGTGAAGATTGCATGGTTGGCTCACTCGAATCGGGTGACGTCCTCAGAAATCACCTTTTTCTCTTGTGGTGTCTCGAAAGCTCTAAGCTGTCGTCCCCTAATTCTTCACTGCTGACGTAGCCGGCAGTGGTGTCATCACTGTCAGTGCCGCTCTCGGAGCTGTAGCGCTTCCTGGAAGCAACACCAGCGGTCATTCCGGTGTCCTGTAGTCGAGCGCAGGGCTAAGCCTCCATCGCACACCAGCAGGAGACCGCGCTTGACAGGTGAAATGAAAATTGTTCACAAAAAAACTGTTGAACTGAAACATTCTGCATTCGGCCAAAGTGGCACTTTATTGTCGTCTTTCTGCAGCTTGTAAAAAAACACAGAGATATATAGACAGGGAGCAAGAGTTCATTTGCGAAAAAAATGTGGGCACACCTGCTCTAAGAGAATGCTGGCAAAGTGTAATACATCACCAGTATCGTTGTTTCTCTTTCTGTAGCATCTTTTTGCAACCACTCTGAAATAGGGCTTAATACCAGCGTTTAGCTTGTGTTTCTCTGGCTTTCTGCTTTGGAATTTCTTCACTTATTACAAGTTCTCAGGCTTTCGAAGCATCTTTGTCGGTGCCATTGGTGAAGTCCGGCATGACATTGAAGATAGTTCACACCAGCATGTTTTCATGAACAGCTTCCCATTAGCGTGCGAGTTGGTATGGCAGAGCACACGTGAAGTGGTTAATGATGAAGGCGTGTACGTGCCTCCTGTTGTCTCCGTTCGTCATGCTTTAATTATAGCAGGTACTTCTCCTCACTAGTCTCGCTTTACTCCATGATATGTGTTTGACTAAAGTTTAGATCATTAAAAGATTGAAACAATAAGTTAGCACATCTTACGTACTGGGGGAATCGATGATATGTGAAATACGCTACGACTGGATATTCATGTTTGGCACGTACTGTTGACGCACCACACTAATCTATGTGCAAAATGAACGCAGTGAAACGGTAATCAGGGAAGAAAGTGAACGTCATGTTAATCATGGTTAACACGATGCGCATGTCACCGTTTTGATTTACGAACCGGCACAAATTTGACTGAAACACACACCGCCCGCAACACCGATTTCGACTCAAATGCGTTAATGAAACGGCTGCGAAAGCACCAAGTGTGCGGCATGCTAAGCCTGTCGTATTTGACATGCATGTCGTGATTCACATGCTTGGACTTGCTAGGACCTGTAACTCACCTTCGCCATGCAGTGACGTCGCTTGATGCCGACTAAGCTGTATATAGGGCTAGCAAACTGGCAACAAGCGTAGCATGAGTGTGGCATGTAAATCCTGTAATACATGACAAGCATATCATGATATTCATAAGATTGATTACCTGTCATGTACGTTTATCCTAAAGACACATTGCTCTATACAATTGGTGGTGCACCTCAAGCAAGCAAAGCGGCTATGAGCGCATAATGAGCGCAGCATGTTAGGCAGGCCACACATAAAACGCATGAAATGGTTGCCATATTAAGAAGACCTGTAATTCATGTTAGGCAATACAGCGACGTCACTCGATGCTTACTGAGGTGTATATCAAGAAAGCGCAGCAACTGCAAGAACCCCATTAGCGTGCTATGTAAATTACGCCATACATGACTTCCATTTCATTTCAATTCGTTTATTTACTCTCAAGGCACTGGGAATTACAGAGAGGAGTGGGACAACAAATATCAATAAGAAGTAAAACAAAACATGCCATGCCATAATTATCATGTTTGCGCCGGGAATTTGTGTTCGTCGTCTATTCACGTCACGTAATCTATATGAAGCTAGGGAAACGGCCCCGAGCACAATGTGAACGTAGCATGTAGTCGTGTTTCACATGACACGCATGTCATGATAAATATGTTTGGCTGTCTCATTCACCTCAGACGCCCGTTCGCATCACGTAATACTGAATTCGGTATGCGTCAAGCTAGTAAACGGCGTAAGCACATCATGACCGTCACATGTAGTCATGTTCCTACGTGATACGCATGTCATCATTATCTTGTACCAGTCATATACGTTCGTCATCCAATGGCGTCATGTAATACCGAATCAAGATATATATGAAGCGAGCGAAACAACCGCGAGCGCACCATGAGCGTGGCGTGTAGTAACGACTTACAGGACAAGAACGTCGTGATTTCCACGTTAGGGTCTGTCACTTATGTTGGTCATGTGATAACGGGACAGCGTTTAAGAACTCGTTTGGCAGATTCGGCGTTGGAATCGGTGTCGTTGCTATGAGCGACAAATCATCATCTTACGTGTGAAAGAAAAACCAAGAATGATTTAACTAAAATTATTAAATAATAAACATTCTTGGAGACAAGTGGGGACTAAACCTGGGTTGTTTGATTTCAAAGGGGGGTCGAACCCAGGTAGTTTGCAGGGCAAGTGGATGTTCTGCTACACGACCACGCCTATGCTCGCAAAAACAGTGAAAAGAACTTTGTCTGCTTGGAAACGCAGTGAAAGTAGCATTTTTGCTTCACAAACACACGCGTTATGTATACATGCTTCACATTGGAACATAGAATATTGCGGTAATAAAGCGTAGTACAAGCGTCTATTGCCAACAGGTGTTAAAATATGTGATCAACCTAATAGCCTTGTGGTTGAAAGCCGGCACCCACTACAAAGCTACACACGCTGCTGTTCCTATTCCCTAAATCCACATAGTATGTGCATAGTGAATTCGAAAAAAAAGGGTTGTTTCAAGTACGCGTTAGGAACAGGTTGTCGCTATTGCGTTCAACTACCAAAGGCGAAGCTTTAGGGTCCCCTATTTTTTTATGCCATACCATGCCAGTTTTTCAATATATGTCATGTGAACAAAACCACCGCAACAGCAGCAGGACCTTGACATCTAAATCAGGACATTCGTGACATACGCGTCATTATTTTCATGTTATCCCTAATCACTTTATGCTCTTCTCACAGTCATGTTGTGTCATACAAAGTTTTGTGTACGTCCCTTTATCAAAACGGCCACGAGATCTAAGGAAGGAAAATAGGAGGAAAAAAACGGCAGGGAGGTTAACCAGCCTATGGGCAGCCGGTTTGCTACCCTGCGCATGGAAGGGGTTGGAGGAGATGAAAGATAGAGAGGAGAGAGGAAAGAGAGATAAACACAGCACATTAGGCAGCACACGCGCGCACACTTAGTTAAAGAAAAGAAGGTGCCATCACACGAGATCTAAAAGAAGTAGGTGGCTATATAGACATATAAATATACAGACACAGTTAGTGTCGAACTCGCCGAAGTTTGCTAAAAAATGGTTTCCATTTACACATGGTATTGCAGTATTTTGTCGAAGTCACGCACTGCATGATAGAATAATTTAGATCACGTTAAATCAAACGTCTAAATATGGCTGCATACCCAGACAATGATCTTTACGGATCTATTCAAAAAGACTAAGATTTTGGAGTTTTGAGCAAAGCCCTCATCTGCAAAGAATGACACACAACGAAAGCGCTTCGCTTTTTCAGCCTACAGTTATCGGGTTTTAGATGATATTAAGCATGGACGGACTGACGTATGCTTCGCCGTACTCATCGTCATGAATTTTGTGGATACGGTGTGATTTTTTTTTTACCTTCTTGAGCCCAACTCAAAAATAACAGCATATAAACGGAGTGCATGATGATGAGTGGGGCGAAGCGCCAATCGGTCCGTCCGCGCCTCCGTGTGTGTGACTGTCCGTCCGTCCATTCATCTATCCATGAGTTCATTGGTGGGTCCGTCTGCGCGTGCGCCCGTCTGTGCGTCCATCATTCTATGCGTCCGTCCGTGCATCCGTTCTTGCGTTCATCCATCCAAGCGTCCGTCCGTCTATCTGGGCGTCCATCCATCCGTCCGTGCGTCCATGCATCTGTCTATCGGTCCGTCCGTTCGTCCGTGCTTCTGTCCATCTGTCCGTCCATCTAGTGACCACTTGAAGTACCACCATATCACATCTTTCGATTATATATTCATGATATAGAAGCACCGCCATCCAGCGGACACTTCAGGGAACAAACGAGAGGTCGCACGGCTGTTCTAGAGGAACGGCCTGCGCTTCATGTCAAGTTCCCACTTAAAATCGACACTAGTTCATGGCACTGCAGCCCAACCTCACAACACCTTGCTAAAACCAAGGAGGTTACGCCCAGAGAGTTTAACGTGGCAAGCTTTCTGGTCAGATAGTACTCAAAGTGCATCCTTCGTTTACTGGTTATTTTTTATAAGCATCAAATTCTAGGCAAACTTATATGAGATTATGTCACCGATACTAGGCGCTGCAGGTTAGTTCACCATAAACTATTATTTTTTATTTATGATGAACGGGCGCGGGTGTCCACCTCAATTTCAAAGTACGGACGCGTGTCACAACTGCAGCCTGGCCGTAGAGGCGGCTACCTACTACTACTACTACTACTACTACTACTACTACTATTACTACTACTACTGCTACATACACCACGTACGTATGGCATCCGGTTAAAAAAGCTTCGCCCCTACTGTGTCGATTGAAACCAGCAGCCCTCCGGATGGCTCCTTAAATGAGAGATCTAATCGTTCTTCCTACATTTATAGGCAATGATCTTTATGCACGCTGCATTAAATTGAACATTGCAATAAGCTTTGCGGCTTTTCCTATAACATGCATGTCCTTCACTTTAAAATACGCCCCCGCATACACGTTTCATATAGATGTGCAGCGTCTGCGCATTCAGAGCACAAAAACTTTGCTCACGGAATATCGTGCTAACTCCGTTCTCACAGGTCCTGTTAAGCCGTGGTGGTCTAGTGGCTAAGGTACTCGGCTTCTGACCCGCAGGTCGCGGGTTCGAACCCCGGCGGTGGCGGCTGCCTTTCCGATGGAGGCGGAAATGTTGTAGGCCCGTGTGCTCAAATTTGGGCGCACGTTAAAGAACCCCAGGTGGTCGATATTTCCGGAGCCCTCTACTACGGCGTCTCTCATAATCATATGGTGGTTTTGGGACGTTAAACTCCACATATCAATCAATATATCAGGTCTCGTTAATTAGGGAGGCGATCGCCAGGCTAATTCCAAGGACCGAAATATCGACCCCCCGAACTGCACCCCGAAAGCGTGGACAATTTAGAAGTGGTCCTATTTGGCGCGCCAGCGGACGCCGGCTGTGGCCCAAAGAACAAGTCAAAGCCGAGAGTTGATAAACAAAACGAAACTATATTCTCAATTATGTCAGATCAAATCGATACACAAGTATGCACACTCCACAATAGTTGAATACAATATGTCACCAATCAAACAACGTACTACACAGTACAATCAGCCACACTCGAAACAACGGACACAGACAACAATACGCACTACGTTGCAGTCGCATGCATCGATTAACCAAGACACTTAAAGAATAAGAGTTAGAAAACTTGTTCAGTCCAAAGTTCTTGGAACAAAAGTCTGAATGATACTCTTCCGAGAATCACTCACTCAAAGTTTAGCGTTGTTGTCGTTCCACTTCCCCCGAAGTTTGTCTTCCAGGAAACCTCGCGTCTTCAATTGGCCGCTCTCCAAGCTTCAAACTTCTTCGCCGGAAACACGTCGGCTTCACACACGCAGCTGTTGCCACGCGTCTTCGCTCGATATCGGTAGACACACACTCTTGCCTGTAGCTCGAGTCTTCACCCCTCAGGTGGAAATCCCCTTCTTCTCCTCCTTTGTCACGGAAGACAAATGGCTTCGCCCATAAGGCGGAAGACCCTACGCACTCTGGCGCATACTTTCTTCTTCTCCTGCTTTGTCACTAAGGACAAAACCTTCACCGGCAGACGCGGCGGAATAACCCCACGCACACGAACACCATAACCTTCTTGCCCGCAACTTTTCCAGGCAGCGTTGGTATTCTCTTCGTAACACCAGTTGGCTGTTTTGTCATTACAGCACCCACAATAGGAAGTTTCTCCCCATTTTCAACTCTATGAATCCGTCAGTGATGGCATTATCATCGGATTTCGGTGCTGCTAGCACACAGGATACCTGGTGAGTTTGACTCACTCCGTTACGACAAGCGTTTGCTTTGTGCCCAGTCTCACCATACCTGAAACATTTTACGACCGTGGGACTCGTAAAGTTAGTTCGACTGTTGTTAGCGCGATGACCCACTCGGTTACACAGAAAACATCGCGGAACACTCTCCGGAGCACGCTTCTTTTGTTCGGGTGCCGATTTCTCCGAATCTTCAGGACACTCCTTCTTGACCTTGGCCAAATTGGTGGCACCTTGCGCTTCCAAGAATTGATCAGCTAATTCAAGCATGTCTTCAAGTGACTTAGCTCTCCTCTCTTTCAAGTACAGCGACAAGCTTGGGTGGCAACTGGTAAGAAATTGCTCTCTAATGAGGAGCCCTCTAAGCTCATCGTACTCCTGCGCTGTCCCTGACAGTTCAATCCATCTGTCGAAGTAATGGCTAAGTCGGGTGGCGTACTGCGTAGCCGTCTCACCATCAGCTGGCTTTCCTTTCCGAAATCTGTCCCGGAATCCTTCCACAGTAAATCTAAATCGCTTCAGTAAAGCAGTTTTCACCTCTGCATAGTTGGCTGCATCGGTCGGCGTCAGCCTACCGTACACACTGAGTGCTTCAACAATCAAGCAAGTACTCAAAGCAGTTGCCCATTGATGTTCCGGCCAATTCTGGCTCCTCGCAATCGTCTCAAATTGGTGAAGGTATGCGTCAAGGTCGTCCTTCCTTTCATCAAACGCTACGAACAGCTTGCTTGGGTTCAAGCGGAAGCCGTGGTCCTCCCATTCGCTGCTTTCAACTCTATCTTGGACCGGAGTTTCGCTTCGCTGTTGCAAACGGAGCCGCTCGAGTTCCATCTCGTGCTGTCGCTGCCGTTTCCTTTCCTCTGTTTCTTCTTTCGCCCTCTCAGCTGCCGGTCTTTCTCTCTCCAGCTCTAACTTCCATTGTTGCTCTCTTTCTTCTTTCAGCTGTCGCTTCTTTGCCTCTCTTTCTTCTTTCGCCATTTCAGCGGCCAGCCTTTCTTTCTCCAACTCAACTGCTTTTTCTTCCTTGGCCCTCTCAGGTGCCAACCTCTCTCGTTCCAACTCAGCTGCTTTTTCTTCCTTGACCCTCTCAGTTGCCAACCTCTCTCTCTTCACCGGTTTTTTCTCCTTCTGGCTTACCCACTTCCGTAGTTCGGCGCCAGAAAGACCGATCTTCTCACCAAGAGCTACTAACTTTTCGAGATCTATTGTGTCTCGCAAATGAAGTCTTGCCGCATGCAAAAAGTATCTGCCTAAATCAGTCTATCGGAACACTCCCCTGCACTCGTTAACGAGAACACTGAAACAACACACAAAATCTTTCAACAACTCGAGGCTCTTTCTCACTACTTTTGACACACTGTGCACCAAAAGGTTCTTGTCGCGGACGCCAGATTGTCACAGGTCTGTTAATTAGAGAGGCGATCACCGGGCTAATTCTAAGGACCGAAATATCGGCCCCCCAAACTGCACCACGAAAGCGTGGACAATTTAGAAGTGGTCCTATTTGGCGCGCCAGCGGTCTTCGGCTGTGGCCCAAAGAACAAGTCAGAGCCTAGCGTTGATAAACAAAACGAAACTATATTCTCAATTACGGCAGATCAAATCGATACACAAGTATGCACACTCCACAATAGTTGAATACAATATGTCACCAATCAAACAACGTACTACACAGTACAATCAGCCACACTCGAAACAACGGACACAGACAACAATACGCACTACATTGCAGTCGCATGCATCGATTAACCAAGACACTTAAAAAATAAGAGTTAGAAAACTACACAGTACAATCAGCCACACTCGAAACAACGGACACAGACAACAATACGCACTACATTGCAGTCGCATGCATCGATTAACCAAGACACTTAAAGAATAAGAGTTAGAAAACTTGTTCAGTCCAAAGTTCTTGGAACGAAAGTCTGAATGATACTCTTCCGAGAATCACTCACTCAAAGTTCAGCGTTGTTGTCGTTTTACTTCCCCCGAAGTTTGTCTTCCAGGAAACCTCGCGTCTTCAATTGGCCGCTCTCCAAGCTTCAAACTTCTTCGCCGGAAACACGTCGGCTTCACACACGCAGCTGTTGCCACGCGTCTTCGCTCGATAGCGGTAGACACACACTCTTGCCTGTAGCTCGAGTCTTCACCCCTCAGGTGGAAATCCCCTTCTTCTCCTCCTTTGTCATGGAAGACAAATGGCTTCGCCCACAAGGCGGAAGACCCTACGCACTCTGGCGCACACTTTCTTCTTCTCCTGCTTTGTCAATAAGGACAAAACCTTAACCGACAGACGCGGCGGAATAACCCCACGCACACTGGCGCTAACTTTCTTTTTCTCCCGATCTCCTATCTCCGCTGCTTGGTCAAATACCTTCCGCGCGCGATTCCAAAAAATGTCATCATTTCGTTGGCGCGATGCGCAAAAGGCTGGGGGAAAGCGCGAGACGGTTCGACAGTCGTCCGCGACGGATGACGCAACCCGGCATCACCACGCCCCTTTCCATCGAGAAATTTCCAAGGCTTGCTCGGCCGCCGATGTGAGGTGAGGAGGTTCATCGGCGAACTATACGCTTCCGAGAGGGGAGAGGGACGCGCGCCCGGGGAGTCTTTGGATGCTTGTTTTCTTTTTTTTATCGTTGACCTCGAGGCGTCTCTCGGGAGCTTCGTCGCGAGAATTTGGAGGCGCGCCCTTTTTTCAGTGGTCGTTTTGTGACACTGCCCCCACTTTAAGAATATTATCTCATAATATTCAAAACCACACAAACGAGTGCGAACAGTCTTGTCCCCACACTCTAAAATACTCTAACATAGTCCGTCGCTCATGACACGTCACATTCACAATAGATCACTCATTACAATTCTACATTGCAGTTCAATCTCACAACACATAGAATATAGCCACAGGTACATGAATACAACACTCCATCACATACTTCAAGCAATTCAAATGTACAAAGGTCTGGCTTTACAACAATTGTAAAATACTATACATCACATCACCGCAACAAAACTTTGATCCGCTCGACATACAATTGTGACCCAGGATAGCAACAAAATTAACACAAAATATGGCTCTCAGCACTGCCAAACCCATTTCGATTCGACCTCTGCACCCATCCTGCGTACTTTGAGCGGCGCTTGCTTCCTTTCTTGCGGTGTTCGCTTGATCTCTTCTTGTTTTCCCTCGCTCTGTTCTGGCGAGCCCCTTCCAACGACGGTATCTGAGGCGGCGTCTCAGCCATCGTTGTCACTTCATCTCAGCCGTCTCAGCCATCGGGTCATCACGCTCAACCGATCCTGCCCGGTTATTCACCCGCTTGTTCATGTCACGACATTTGGCCTGGCTGGCCGACTCCATCACCTTTACACTGTCGCTCGGTTGAGGTCGTGCCGACGTAAGTCCAGCTGCCCAGCACGTGAACTCATTCAACACGATCATCTCCTCATTCACTGTCTCTTGCCCCACGGCTTCACCTTGGGCTCGGGTGAAATCCTTCACGGAATTGTTCTCCGCTGAATCTCGCGGTCCCTGTGCCACCGGGGGCTACTTTTTCGGGTCTTCCCCCAAACATTCTGAATCATTCGGCCCTCGCGCCCTGTCGATGTTTCCGATGACGACGTCGTACAGGGGGGTCGTCACGCATAGAGCAGTAACCTTCCCGCTGAAGTACGGGGTTTCAACCTCAATTTCTGCTTCGGGAAGCATTCGAACCGTACTGTCAATTAGGCAAACCGGTTTCGGTTTGCCTGTTAACTGACTTTCCCGTACCGAAATTGTCCACACGATAACAGTGGAGCTACAGGTATCTCTTAACACCATAACCTTCTTGCCCGCAACTTTTCCAGGCAGCGTTGGCATTCCCTTCGTAACACCAGTTGGCTGTTTTGTCATTACAGCACCCACAATAGGAAGTTTCTCCCCATTTTTCAACTCTACGAATCCGTCGGTGATGGCATTATCATCGGATTTCGGAGCTGCTAGCACACAGGATACCTGGTGAGTGTGACTCACTCCGTTACGACAAGCGTTTGCTTTGTGCCCAGTCTGACCATACTTGAAACATTTTACGACCGTGGGACTCGTAAAGTTAGTTCGACTGTTGTTAGCGCGATGACCCACTCGGTTACACAGAAAACATCGCGGAACACTCTCCGGAGCACGCTTCTTTTGTTCGGGTGCCGATTTCTCCGAATCTTCAGGACACTCCTTCTTGACCTTGGCCAAATTGGTGGCACCTTGCGCTTCCAAGAATTGATCAGCTAATGCAAGCATGTCTTCAAGTGACTTAGCTCTCCTCTCTTTCAAGTACAGTGACAAGCTTGGGTGGCAACTGGTAAGAAATTGCTCTCTAATGAGGAGCCCTCTAAGCTCATCGTACTCCTGCGCTGTCCCTGACAGTTCAATCCATCTGTCGAAGTAATGGCTAAGTCGGGTGGCGTACTGCGTAGCCGTCTCACCATCAGCTGGCTTTCCTTTCCGAAATCTGTCCCGGAATCCTTCCACAGTAAATCTAAATTGCTTCAGTAAAGCAGTTTTCACCTCTGCATAGTTGGCTGCATCGGTCGGCGTCAGCCTACCGTACACACTGAGTGCTTCAACACTCAAGCAAGTACTCAAAGCAGTTGCCCATTGATGTTCCGGCCAATTCTGGCTCCTCTCAATCGTCTCAAATTGGTGAAGGTATGCGTCAAGGTCGTCCTTCTTTTCATCAAACGCTACGAACAGCTTGCTTGGGTTCAAGCGGAAGCCGTGGTCCTCCCATTCGCTGCTTTCAACTCTATCTTGGACCGGAGTTTCACTTCGCTGTTGCAAACGGAGCCGCTCGAGTTCCATCTCGTGCTGTCGCTGCCGTTTCCTTTCCTCTGTTTCATCTTTCGCCCTCTCAGCTGCCGGTCTTTCTCTCTCCAGCTCTAACTTCCATTGTTGCTCTCTTTCTTCTTTCAGCTGTCACTTCTTTGCCTCTCTTTCTTCTTTCACCATTTCAGCGGCCAGCCTTTCTTTCTCCAACTCAGCTGCTTTTTGTTCCTTGGCCCTCTCAGCTGCCAACCTCTCTCGTTCCAACTCAGCTGCTTATTCTTCCTTGACCCTCTCAGTTGCCAACCTCTCTCTATCCACCGCTTCTTTCTCCTTCTGGCTTACCCACTTCCGTAGTTCGGTGCCAGAAAGACCGATCTTCTCACCAAGAGCTACTAACTTTTCGAGATCTATTGTGTCTCGCAAATGAAGTCTTGCCGCGTGCAAAAAGTATCTGCCTAAATCAGTCTATCGGAATACTCCCCTGCACTCATTAACGAGAACACTGAAACAACACACAAAATCTTTCAACAACTCGAGGCTCTTTCTCACTACTTTGGACACACTGTGCACCAAAAGGTTCTTGTCGCGGACGCCAGATTGTCACAGGTCTTTTAATTAGAGAGGCGATCACCGGGCTAATTCTAAGGACCGAAATATCGGCCCCCCAAACTGCACCACGAAAGCGTGGACAATTTAGAAGTGGTCCTATTTGGCGCGCCAGCGGTCTTCGGCTGTGGCCCAAAGAACAAGTCAGAGCCTAGCGTTGATAAACAAAACGAAACTATATTCTCAATTACGGCAGATCAAATCGATACACAAGTATGCACACTCCACAATAGTTGAATACAATATGTCACCAATCAAACAACGTACTACACAGTACAATCAGCCACACTCGAAACAACGGACACAGACAACAATCCGCACTACAATGCAGTCGCATGCATCGAACAACCAAGACACTTAAAGACGAAAGAGTTAGAAAACTTATTCAGTCCAAAGTTCTTGGGACAAAAGTCTGAATGATACTCTTCCGAGAATCACTGTCTCAAAGTCCACCGTTGTTGTCGTTCCGCTGCCCCCGAAGTTTCTCTTTCAGGAAACCTCGCGTCTTCAATTGGCCGCTCTCCAAGCTTCAAACTTCTTCGCCGGAAACACGTCGGCTTCGCACACACAGCTGTTGCCGCGCGTCTTCGCTCGATAGCGGTAGACACACACTCTTGCCTGTAGCTCGAGTCTTCACCCCTCAGGTGGAAATCCCCTTCTTCTCCTCCTTTGTCACGGAAGACAAATAGCTTCGCCCACAAGGCGGAAGACCCTACGCACTCTGGCGCATACTTTCTTCTTCTCCTGCTTTGTCACTAAGGACAAAACCTTCACCGACAGACGCGGCGAAATAACCCCACGCACACTGGCGCTAACTTCCTTCTTCTCCTGATCTCCCATCGCCGCTGCTTGGTCAAATACCTTCCGCGCGCGATTCCAGAAAATTCTCATCATTTCGTCAGCGCGATGCGCAGCGAAGGCTGAGGGAAAGCACGAGACATTTCGACCGCCGTCCGCGACGGATGACGCAACCCGGCATCACCACGCCCCATTCCATCGAGAAATTTTTAGGGCTTGCTTGGCCGCCGATGTCAGGTGAGGAGGTTCGTCGTTGAACCTACGCTTCCGAGAGGGGAGAGAGACGCGCGCCCGCGGAGTCTTTGGATGTTTTTTTTTATCGTTGACCTCGAGGCGTCTCTATGGAGCTTCATCGCGAGAATTTGGCGGCGCGCCCTTTTTTGAGCGCTCGTTTTGTGACATCCGTTTATAGATAACTCTTCTCTGACATAATTATTAGTAAGTAAGTGTTAGTTAAGATGCTGTAGTATTATATGGAAGGCGTGGTAATGATGAGATAAAGAAATTTTGACCACCAGAGGTTCTTTAACGTGCGCCTGAAGCTAAGCAAATGAGCACAAGCCCCGCCACGGTGGTCTAGTGGCTAAGGTACTCGGCTGCTGACTCGCAGGTCGCGGGATCAAACCCCGGCTGTGGCGGCTGCGTTTCCGTTGGAGGTGGAAACGTTGTAGGCCCGTGTGCTCAGATTAGGGCGTTTGTAAAGAACCCCAGGTGGTCAAAATTTCCGGAGCCCTCCACTACGGCGTCGCTCATAATCATATGGTGGTTTTGGGACGTTAAACCCCACATATCATCATCATCATCAAGCAAATGAGCACAGAATTTTTTAAAAATCTAAAAGGTGGCTGCCGTAAATCGGATAATATTCCGTTACATTTAAATAGCAGTCAAACATTATAACCAACAGACTACTGCTGTCAACGATATGTCTTCATACAAGCTGCCTTTCTGATGCACTCGTTGCTTGCATGGCTTTCTGAACAGTAACTCAGAAAGGCAACAGATAGGCTATGAATATTGGTGCCTCCTATATGTGATGGTTGATATGAAGAGTAATAAAATAATAGAAAGAAAGAAAACAGGTATGTCTTCAATAGCGTCATCTACTTCCATGTAATACAGGCATCATTTCATAGATGTCAACTTTTTACTTGGCTGGTCTCTCACCATATAATGCATTTAAAATTCCTTCTTTTCTTCCTTAGCCACTATATTCACGCAACTTCGTTTGAGAAAAGCTGAGAAACTGCATGTTTTCCGCGCTGCATCAAGGAAGAAAGCGCATTGCATGGCGCGCTCGAGCCGTGCTATTACATTAGAGGCATTTTCGCCGCTATATTATCGCTCGGGAGTACCGGTGCTTGCACAGCGACTGCAGAAGTGACACCTTGCACCATCCGCATCGTTTTGAGATGCGCGCCGTTGTAACGAGCGAAAGGACAGGTTGCCGGGCGATATGGGACGAGCGTGCGCAGTACGCGCTCCCGGACAGAGCCGAGCAGCTACCAGAAGGCGCAGCGACGCACCTCGGCACGGGCTCCCGTCGTCTCTAAAATTATGCACTCGAGTGTACACCGGTGGCGGTGGACAACTACGGCGCAGGCGACCAGTGTTATGTTCTCATAAGAGCTTTCGCTGTGAAAAATAGCAATAAGAGAATGCAGGCGCAACAAATACGAATATCATTTATAAAACACGACTGCTGAATCAAGCGAAGCTACCTCGACGCAGTCTGTAGTTTAAGTATCTCGGGAAATTTATAGGCGTATAGTCAATGTTTGTGAAGGCCATAAAAATGAGTGAATCAGCGAGTGCATCAAGGCTGGCCTCATCAGTGATCCTATAATGTTTAATCATCAAGATTACTTCTAGGTCTCAATAGTTAGCCACTTGTTCCTCGAATATGATTTTGAAATATTTTATACACAAGTCTTTGCCAGACATAATAGAGCTCTGGGATTCAGTGAGAGACGCTTTACAAATTGAAACAAGTTTTGAACTGTGTGCCTGCCGAATTTCTTTCAAACGAAGAGAGTATTGGTGGTGTTCACGCATCAATCCCATTTTTAGTGTAGAATGAAGTGTATGCAATCATACTGGAGCTGGAAACTAGAATGCGTCATGTTAAAATACAATGTGCGTTCAAAGTGTCAGAAAGAGACGAAATAGGTGAAAGTGGGACTAACCCAAAATTAAACGATTACACAGAAAAAAGTCTCAATAACCCTTAGGCACTCTAAGAGAACAAAGAGGGTCATCACACGTTGACGCTTTTCGGGTGTTCATTGGACCCCTCTTGGAAGGTAGTCACCAAAAGGAAAGTCGCAATTAGTACAGGATCTACAGAACTTCTGCGAAGCATGTCCTTATTGGCTTCAATGAAGAAGGTTACACCATATGCACCATACATATCACGCATTTGCCGTAACTTATGACGTGCGCACCCACTCACTTGGCTCACCCCAGTGCTTCTACTCCTCTCTCCATAATTTAGAATGCATTGCATTTGTTGCACCAGTGCGGGGTCACGTGTCCTGTATTTTTTTTAGTCGGAGCTAGATTGCGCATCTGTCGTGGTCGTCCGGCTGGGCTCGTGCTCAAAGTGATGCTTGGAGTGAGGAATACTGAAGGAGCTGCGGACTCGGACAAAGCGCGCCTGTTAGCGATGAGTGCACACGTACTGGTTTCGTAGGTACTGAATGCAGAATGCTAGCTTGGCGTCGGCAGCAGCTTTGAGGAAGTAGGATGCCAGCCGTTTCCAACAGTAGCATGTGCCTGCGTAGCAGTTGCAGATGCCCTATTTAAACTGTCACTCAACGAATGGAGACCACTATGCGCGTTGTTGTGTATCTGATTGAGTCACCCATAATATGAGCGATCACTTATCGAAGGCGATTACTTGCTCATCGGGCGTTGTGCCTGCTTTGCTCAGGATGCTTCATACCGTTTTGAGATGGAGTTTACGCTACGTCATAATAACATGACTATAGATTTTCGGATGTACAGCGTGCTCCTTCGCATAGAAACGTGAAAAATAAAAAAACTGTGTACCTACTACAGAGACGCACTCTGTATAATACATTTTGTTGGCCTAAAGACGGTAGTTGGAGCTGCAGATAAAGTACGATGCTATGCGACTGTCACTTCAATCTTTGGGACACACCTCGCCAGGGGTGATGCTACGTGACTGTCAGGTAAATATTTAGGACGTGCCTCGCCGGTAACGGGATTAGCGGTAGTCTTCCAGCGGCGCTTGCTGTTGGGGCTGCTATCGTGCACTTTCTTGCTCGTTTATTTCCTGTCTTTGCACTTTGCCTATACCTGCAATTACGCTCGGTTCTATAACTCAATAGAGTTTGTCTATGGAACTTTGGTAGCTAGGTTTGGCAATTTTAGCATACGCGATGTCTGATGGTAACTTTGATGGCATGCGCACGCGGTGATGTCGTTCGGGGGTGTTTCAAAATACTCTGAAAGGCTCCTCTTCCAGCTCCCGCTGTGACTGTGCTGCGCGTGTTGTGCACACCTGGTCTTGTTTTTAAGCGATTTCTCAGAAAAGAAGCTCTTTCATTCACGCGAAACCAGTGCCCATTGCGAAACGAGATCTTCACCTTCTTTTATAATACTTCATTCTCGATTACATTTTAGTTGTGCTTGTGCCTACTTGAGCCGGTGGCGATGAACAAGTTGCATTATGTACATTACATTTGGTCAGATCACTCATATGTATTTAGGCTGATACATCGAGGCGTGATCTTCTTAGGCCGCGTTCACACTGAGCATTCCGGTCGCCGAAAGTGCTCCGAATCCGGTTCGGCGGCGGCGAAATCCGCCGAAAGGGCCCTCTCCGCGCCGATCGCTCTCGGAGCGATTTTCACGGCGTCTGCCGCCGAATCGGTTACCGTGGACCAATAGGAGCGCTAGTCAAGGAATTTTAAAAAATGGCGGCCGAGCCTTACTCACTTGTTATGCCAATTCACTCACTTGTTATGCCAAAATGGCAACTCACTTGCTATGCCAAAATGGCGGCCGAGCCTTACTACTTCGCGTCCGTATTTCGTGAAAGAGGTGACCGAGCTTGCTGTTGGCGCGACCAAGCTTGTTGCGGTCTTGCAGAGAAAAACGAACCCACCAACGCCGCTGGCGTCGGTGGTTTTTTCTGCTCTTCGTGCATTACAAGACAGTCACTTGCCAGCAAAGTAGGCCATACTGTCTTTTCTTGCTTCCTGCGTACGAGAATTATCGAAGTATATGCCACCAGATAGCGTAGTGGCATTTGCGAGCCGCGACAACAACCGGGTGACATCCAATCCATCCGGCGTTCGCCCCGTGGTAGATGGCATATTCGGCGGCGCGGGGCGCGTCCAGTGCGAACGACGCTGCGTTTCGGCGGCAGGGCAATTTCGGTCACTGTAGAAAGCCGATGTTTCAGTGTGAACTAGGCATTAGAACATATGGCGATGTGGAGCGGTTAGAATATTAAGAAGCCATGTGCTCGAAGGAGAAAAAAAAAACGTTTTACTGACCCTAAACTATTCTATCAAAAAACACTTTCCAGAACAAAAAAAAAAACATTCGCTCACTTTTTTAGAATAAAAGTAGAAATAGCAAACATCATTAGGCACCACCGCCAAAAGTGGCAAAACTGTGTGCCGGGAGTAACAGGATTTGGAATTACGATACCCAATATAAGAGTGGAGTGGATAGTGCTATATCTCTATTATTCCGAACGCGGAAGAGAGACGTATTCAAAATAAATACTGATCTTATTCGATAGCTTGATGGTTCGGCACTCATTTCATTCAATTCACAATACTAAACTAAATAACCTGTATAAAGGAGGTTCCTCCAATCCCACTTAGCACATTAGGTCATGTTTGCATTCACCTATACTTAAAAATATGCAGCGGTTATCTGCCACTCTCTCGAGCAGCTTAGTTGCAGAAACGGCAATAATGAGCTTTCTAAGTGTGCTTACTGCAATCACTATATATTATTTTTTCGATTCATGTAACAGTTCACCGGGCCCCAAGTAAATCTCGTAATGTTATGTGTGACTTTGCAGTAGAATCCCTTATAGGCCGGTGTATCGAGTAAAGGGCAAGCTATCGAGGCGAAATAAAAATTTAGTTCTCTCTGTAACATTCTATGAACAAAAAATAAAAGTCTTATGAAAGACATATCACCGTGCACCAATAGATATTGAAGCAGCTTAGGGAGTGAGTCGACGAAGCCTATAGCTCAAAATATTTGATGTTTTCAAACATACGAATTATACTTCTCCACACATTCACCTTCATGGCACCCCATCCTTCTCTTTAATACTTCGTACATTTTGAGTAGTGGGTTCTTACATGTTTATGTTCGACGATGCATAAGTTCGAGGAGGCATGGTAGTAATGGGCTCTTGCATATGAGTAACATGTTCTTACACTTTAATGTGAAATCAGTAAAAGGAATAAGAACCCTTGCATCAACACCCGCCTATACAACCAATTTTTTCATCCTTATTTTTTCGTCCATATGTCCTTGAAGATGAGAGAAATACGTAATAGCATAAAAAGTAAGCTCTCAAAATGAGAAGGTGTGTCAAAATAAAAAAAAGGCGCTGAATGCCATGAGCACACATCAGGACAGATGCGAAAGCTGTGGTCTGATGTCACAACACGCTTTTCAAGACGTCAAAGGGCCTAATTTGTATTTATTTGGGACGTATTGACGTGCTGTTCACCTCTAACAAGATTTTCCCAAAGCCAGCAAAGTTCTTCGTGGACGTCTCTTTGGGTGGTTCAAGCGATGACACCAAACAATCGAAGAAACAGTATGAGGAGATTTAAACGTTATTTTCAGTGAGCACCAGCAAAAACTTCTTGAGCGTCGAATATCTGCCGATCCCTCGAACAGCAGTTGCAGAAACGGGACAAGGGAGCCTTCCAAAGGTGCAAAGTGCAATCATTACATATTATTTTTTCTACTGCTGTGAATCTCTCACATTGTTTGAAGCCTATTAGTTCCTTGGCTGTTCTAAAATGCTTTATCAATCATACTAACGTGGTCTTTTTCCGACATCAAGCCTATATTCGGTCACTAGAAAACTCTGAAGACCAAAGCCATGACCGCGACGGCAGCAACGATGACAGCCGTTGGGCCGAAGCCCACGATCGTGATGCCAGAGCCAAGGGAACCACCAAATTTCTGTGGGTCATCGTAGGCACACCCGGATAACTGGCTGGAGACCTACAACCGTGTGGCCATCGTCAACCACCGGGAGACGGAAGCGAAGGTTGGTGGCTTGTTCTTCTTCCTGGAAGACGTCACAAAAACCTAGCCCTAAAATTGGGAGTCTGCATTTCAAACCAGAAATCTCTTCCGCGGGAAATTCCTGAAAACGTTCACGAGCGCTGCCCGCGAAGAGATTGCCGCTGCTTTGCTGAAGACCTGGGTGCAGCTTTCAAACGTTAATGACACCATTTTTACGTAAGAATCTTCCAAGAAACTCACTAGATTTTCGAGCGTCTTTGGTATTAACATATGTGTTCGTGATAGTTTTATACCGCGTCTAACCAGAGTGTTGAAGAAGAGAAAGAAAGAGAAAAAATTGAGAGAAAGGCAGGGAGGTCAACCAAAATGGTGACGTTGGTTTTGCTACGCTGCCCTAAGGGGAGGTGGAAAAGAGCGGGAAGATGAGAAGGAAAGTAGGCATGTGTATCTTAACGTCCCAAAACCACCATATGTTGATGAGAGAAGCCATAGTGAAGGACTCCGGAAATTTCGTCACCTGGGGTTCTTTAAACTACTCCCAAATCTAGGCAAACGGGCCTACAGCATTCCCGCCACCATCGAAAATGCAGACGCCGCAGCCGGAATTTTATCCCATGACCTGAAGGAAAGTATAGAAAAACGTAGACGCACAAAAAAAACGAAAGCGCGGTTTTCATACAATAAGCCACTACCACGAAAAAATTTCAATAAGGCTTTGATTCTCTGTGCGAACAAGGATCGTGTTGGCATTCCAGAGCTGACTGTAATTTCTTTCTTCGCATACGAGAAAGTTGCTTAATGTTCAGCAAGAAATTACTGCCGTTTCTTACTGATGCAACTGATGCAACTTACGGTGTAAGACACTTCAACATAGAAAACGTGTCTGTCATTCATCGAAGCTTTTTTTTTACAAGGTTTAGATTGTAACAAACAGGATGGCACACGGATTGCTTATGAGACTTGAACAGTAAGAACATCTGAAGCTGTTTAAATACTGATAAAGTGTTAAGTTGAAGCACATATTTAAGCAAAAAGCGATGCCTTAACATCACCAGCGAGTGCGTTGCCTAGAATACTAGAGTGTCTATACAAACCATCATTATGTAATGAAGACAGGAGTATTGCAAATAACCACAATCTCGAATACAACGAGAATATTTTCCATGTGACATTAAGCTTGCGAACATAACACTGGCAAACATGACCCAGATAAACGCCAACAAAAACAGCCGCAGGTGACTCTCCCCATTTCGCTTCTTCTATTTCATATTCAATTCGGCTGTTGAATTACATGAATTTAATAATTACCAAGCATGTTCGAATGTTAAGCATGTGAATATTCAGTCGCAACTGAATAATCGAACAAGCGAGGATGAATGCTACGTTTTTGTTGTTAATATAGTATTGGTGGTTTTTCAGAAATTCAGAAGTCGGTAGTGTTGTTTGTTAGCAAAGAGTCGAGATGAACGCAATAAAATAATTTTAGTTCAGTCCTGCAGGATGCGCTTAGCGCGTAGCGGGTGTCTCCCACGTATAGAGACTGACAGGGAGTACCTGGCGGCCGCGTAGTGGGCCTGCTGGACGGCCCACTGCTTGTCGGCAAGAAGTGAGCTCCTGAGAGACCTCTAGTTAAAAATAATAAGAAACGACCCGCCCCGGTGACCTGCGGCCGTAAGGCACTGGGCTTCTGTCCCGCACTTCGTGGGATTGAATCTCGGCCGCAGCGGCCACATTGTCGATGCAGGCGGAATGGCTTAAGCCCCGTGTGCACAGATCCAGGTGCGCGTTTAAAAAACCCCAGGGGGTCGCCATTTCCGTAGCACTGTATTATGGCGTCTCTCATAAGCACATGGCGGTTTCGCAACGTTAAACCTTAACAATTTATATATATATTACGAACGATGGCTTTGAAGAAATCAACCGTGGGCATTATGTGTAACAGTCAGTTCTTCCCCGACATATTCACGTTACTACGTGAAATTGATACAGCCCGCTTCGCATGTATAACATCTTACCACTGAACCCAGAGTTAATACAGAGACCCACACTGCAGAAATGACTAAAATGCTTTACAAGGTAGTTTTGTGTTTTTTTTAATAATGACATCTGCTTCAGACATCGTGATGATTATTGACGTAAACATATATTTACCACCTAACGTGAAGGTTATATATTAGTTTACCGAAAGTCTGTCGCGACTCCTAAAGTGGTATAGGGACCTACTGATATCTTGACTAGAGCTAACCACAGAATACGTGTTCTTGAAATGAAGAACTCTCCAGCAAGTTTTTCACACAAATTCAGCTTAAGCTTCTTTTCGTGCCTTCTCGATAAGACAAAAAATAATGGCTACACAAGGCCTGTGAGGGGCTCGTTACACAAAAATGTGTTGTCAATATTTGCGTATTGAAATGACTTACGCAGTATGCCTCCAATGCTTTCATGAAAAAAAATATTTGCTTCCACTCTGTCAAAGGGAAACTTCCGCTCATTGTGTGAACAGCAAAACCTAAGCCTGACTAAGGCTTGAAACTGGTGTTAGGTAACTCATTTGAACTGAGCTGAGCCTAATAAAAATTCAAACATAGTGAAAGAGCTCGTACTGACAATACACGTTTGCGCGCTGCAAAATTCGTCTTTGAGCGTGGCTCACACAGAACTCTTAGAATAAAGTTACCTTCTCCTTTTTGTACACATATATAGGACATTTTGGAAGAAATCAAGGACCTGCCTTGTTTGCTCAAAAATGCGAGAATGCGTTGGCTATACATATTCATCGAGTCTTGAAAGCAATAAAGCAAATATTCGTAAAGCAAATAAAGCAAATAAGCCTTTCTTCTCCCGCATATAAGATGAAAGCATCGAATGAGGATTGCTTTTATAAGCGAAGCATTTGTTAGTGAACTTCAGCGACTTCGATCGTATCTATCTATCTATCTATCTATCTATCTATCTATCTATCTATCTATCTATCTATCTATCTATCTATCTATCTATCTATCTATCTATTTATCTATCTATCTATCTATCTATCTATCTACCACTTTTAGCTCTCCTGACCGTTTCGATATTCGTATCAATACTAAACGTGGTATGGCATAACATGACTGTATGAAGAACATATCTAATTAGTCGTAACATGGAAATCATGACATGTATGTCATGAATGCCATGATTTACAATCCATGATCTTACACCTTTTGTGGTGGTTTTGTTCACATGGCATGTTGCAAAACTGGTACGGTGTTGCACGATTAGATGGCGAACACAATTGATAGACCTTACCATGAAAATTATCACATTCCTTTCATGCAATACCATTACTACATGCTACGCTCATAATGCGCTGTTGGCCATTTCACTGGCGTCACAAATGCCAAATTTGATATTACAGTACGTGAATGGATGAAAGTTATGATACCGGTGCAAACACAATAAACATAAGATGCGTATCATGTAACAACACACTACAATCTACGCTCTTGATGCGCTCGCGGCCGTTTCGCTAGCTTCGAATGTACCACACTCGGTATTACGTGACGCGAACAGACGACATAGGAAAATGGCACATCCAAACATGACAATCACGACATGCGTGTCATGTAACAGCATGACTACATGCCACACTGATGATGCGCTTGTGGCCTTTTCGCTAGCTACACATCTGCTAAATTTGGTATTACGTGACGGCAACGGCTGACGAAGGTATGTGACTGGTGCAAACATGATAATCATGAGATGCGTGTCATGTGAGAACATGATTACATGCCACAGTCAAGGCGTCAATACATTTCGACGTGATGTTGTGCGCGTGCTTGCTGGCGTTCATTTTGTGGAGTCACGCCGGCGTCGCCACGCCAGGCACCCGTCCTGCCATATACTCGCAGGCGCACGCCGCGCTACGTTGCTGTGACACATGCGCGTTTCAGCGCGTCCGGCACCCCTCCCTCACGAAAAAAAGGCAGACGCAGTGGGGTCTGGGTAATGCATCGGTGTGCGATGCAGCATGTTGCATTTCGCGGCGGTTGCGGTCGGGTCGCGCCAATGGACGCTGGTCGCGCCTGGCTTCAGACTATATAGAGTGCTCGCGTTTTGCTTACGTAGCGTCGTTGTGCCTAGCGTGCGCGTGCGTCAACGCTACGATAGAGTATATTGGGTCCTTTACTATGCACTCCCGGCCGTTTTGCTAGCACTACATATACCAACGTTGGTGGTACGTGACGTAATGAATGACAAAATATACTACTGGTGCAAACTTGATAATATTGACACGCTTGCCGTATAAAAACATTAAAACATACCACGTTCTTATTGTGCTCGCGGCCGTTTCGCTAGCTCCACATATACTAAATTTGGCATCACGTGACGTGAATAGTTGACGAAGGTAAACGACACATCCCAACATAATAATTTGGACACGGAAGTAATGTACAGTGTCATTTACCTTCCCCTCGTAACGTTGGCCTGATTTTAAAGTGGCATATCAACATTTTTCATTCGTGCTTCGCGTATCATCGATTCCTACTGTACATGGGATCTGCTAATTTTTTGAACATTTTAATATTTGGTGGTAAGGGGGGGGGGAGGGATGGTAAAAAAGCGTAAGAAGTTTTAAAAGCCACTGAAGCGGCAAAGCCATGCAGCTGGAGATTAGAATAGAACTGAATCAATTGCGTTTCCTGACGCAGTGCTTCATTCTCAATAATTTTGTTATAAGTTTACGAAACTTGATTAGAGTGTTCAAACAGGTACTTTGGCTGCTGGCACTCCTAATGAGGCGGCCTATATTAGAGCTGCGTTCTGTCGAAAGGACAGCAAGTTATAAAAGAGAATGATGCAGAGCGACATAACAGGAAGGGGCTGTGTAAAAACTCTGTACGCAGAGGGTTTTCTGGTTAGCTAAGCATTGCAAACAATTCTAAACTTACTTAAAAAGACTAACATATACGTTCGTGAAGTTATCCGACCGGAGGAGTTTGCTTCTAAAGAGCGAGTGGAACTGGCACTGGTGGCACAAGTCTGGAACCATCGACAAAGGTCATGCCAATTATTGGCTAGGGTTGCTAAGTTTTCGCTAGTAGTAGTAAGTGTGGCTAGCATTCCTTAGTCATGACGTCTAAACAGCTGTTACGGGGTTTGTGGGTGGAACGAGTCACCTGACTAACTATTACACCGTGTCGAGAGATTTCAGTCATGCGAAAAATTACGTGATGCCACGTGATTCTAGTCATGGGAGTAGCTACGCGGTGTTACGTGGCCCTAAATCACATGAGTGTAGTTTGGCAATTCAACTTCTGTTATTATTTATTACTTGACAATACGTTAGTTTAGTCAGGTGACTACTTACCACGAAATATTAGCTGATTTTCAGTAGCCTGACTGTATATGGATTACGCTAAGAAAAGGCAAGAAGGGGAAGATGGAAACTCGAGATGGTGAATTCGTAAATAGTGGCTGGGTGCTGTAGCTGATGTATAAAAAGAGGACTTGTCTTTTCAAGACAGCAACTTGCACTTTCTTCTAGTCTAAACAAAAGAGGTGGAGCGGGCCACTGTGAAAGTAAGGGACGGGCTGGGGGATAATCAGTGGCAGCTGTGGTGGATAGGGTGAGTGATAGAGAAGAAGGTATTCCTTGAATAACAAAAGCATAGTGCATGCGGTTGTGGTAGCAAGTGTACGTTGGTTAGTAAATTATGGTTGTCAGAAGAAAGCACCGCTACACAGCGGCGAGTTCGGAACTCCTAGAAGACGGGCTGCACACTTGTCGGTACCCTTTGAATACGTACTATCCTATACGTGCTGGCTGACGCGTAATGAACTTTTGAATAACATAGGACTCGGTATATTATCTTTCTCTTGGGGAAGTTTAGCTCACAAAATCTATTAACATGCTATCCTTAAAGCTTCGTCAACTTTTTGGTAATTTCTAGGTCGTGTTCATGTGACGCCCTTTCAATCTAACATTAATATGCCGTCTTGTATCGCCAATACACCACTTATGACACTATGAACACTCGTTTGTGTAGCGAATGATCCAAGTAATGCATCTAAAGAAAAAGTTTACTTGATGTGCATAATCCCTTCCGACGCTTTCGCCATAAGCACCATCGTAAAGAAACCACGTGCCGGGACTGTGAGCATAGCGGCGAAGTCCCTCCTTTTGTAGTGTCTAGCTAATGCTGTAACGATGCTGGTTCAAAAGAGGAAATTTATCTAAAGTCTTGTTTTCTTTGTTAGACACAATATTATCAGAAGGAAATGTCAATGATGCGGAAAAAATATAGAATATAGGGTATTTGAAGGTACTGTACTCTGAATGTGTTTCAACAAACTGTTTAACAATTTCGAGTACTTCGTACTCAACTAAGAGAGACCAGTGAGCTGCCCCTAGTTTGGCTTTGCGGCACGGACCGTGAAGAAAAAAGTGGAAAAAAGGCGAATTGCCACTAGCAGGAAACGAACCTGCCATCTTCGAATAACACAACCGATACTCTATTACGGAGCTACAGCGACAATGAGAACGAAAGCCAGCTCTGTCACTAGCCACTACTCCGAGTGTGGAACATTCTTCTTTTGCGTGTGGCTATTTATTCTTTAACACACATCTTTTAATGTCATGAGCACACATTACTGCAAAGTTTGCGTCATTTAAAAACTATGAGATACCCGGTTGTCCCGCATAAGTGTTATCCTAAAACAAAGTAAAGATGACGTCAATGACGTCAGCTTGAAGAATGGAAGCTGGCCGCACAACATGATTCTTTTTTCGCAGGTGCTAAAGCACTATAAATATCTAAACACGCAGTATTTGATAGGAGAAAAGCAAATCCAATCGTAGCGGCAGAAACAGGCACAGCAACTCAACGCCTGGAGCCTTTCATAAATTTGGACATGCATTAAAAGGAAACTGGCGTGAAGAACAGCCCTGAAAAGGACAATAACACGTCAAACTCAGGTCCCAGTTGTTTGATGGGCAAACACAGCCCTATTCATAGTACGAAACGTCCAGGCCGTCACAACGACGCAAAAACACATATACAAGCACTGGTAAACTAACTTCAATCACGTCGGTGTAGAAGGTGCAGCACGCCTTCCTGGCAGCCCTAATAAATGGCCCTACAGTGAGGCAACTTCTGCTCTTCATGCGCTCCCATATCAATATTTTCCTTCCTCTAAGTTGATTAGAGAACAGCCCCTGGAAAAAAGAGGTGAACGAAGTATAGGCGTCAATGACAACCACTTTGGTAATAACCGTTATCCGCGACCTTCCGTCACCCAAGACAAAATACGAAAACAATAAACAAACCAAGACAGCACAAGCTCCACCTACGAACAGAGGAATAATTCACAAAAGCGGAGATGCACATCACTAAACAAGACCTTTGCTTGAGTTTTTCGTAACAAGATAATTGCTTCGAAATGATCCCTCAGTGCCTCTCCGGTGTTGTTCCTTCCATTACAGACTCTGAAACGCTAGTGACGTTACTACCACGTAGCAGCCAATGTTGCTGCCACTGTTGTTGCCTCAATATCAAGAAGTTTTTTTTGTTTTTTTCCAAGAAGAAGGCGCGATGATCTTACAGCTTGTTCCCGCAGAAGTGGGAGGTGTTAGGAGAGACTACGTGAACATCTGGCACGCTAATGAGGGAGAAAGTAACGCTCCTATGCTCGTCAACAGAGTGCACGCACGGCACACAAGCGGTAAACCTTTCTCAAAAGTAATGATAACGGAGAGAACTCAGAGAAACGCGGAAAGAGCTTCTGCCCCTTATTGTTGTCTATATACTCTTCGTGCGTGGAGAAGACGAAGAAGTGTGTTTTGAATAGGAGCTGCTTCTGCTAACTCCGGCGTATTTCAGTTGTAATTTAAGTCTGTTGATCAGTTTCCGCTGCTCCCTTGGAGGGGATGGAAGTAGATCACCCCGGGCGCTTGCCGGCACCAGCAGCGTCAGCGGCGACCGCCTCCAGGAAGCGGATGGGACAAGCGAGCGACAGCGACAGTGAAGATACTCATGCTTACTATCTCAGCAGTGAGGACTTCTCAGATGACGGTTTTCAACCTGTGCTGAGCCGCAAGGCGAAGAGAAGGAACATGAGGACATCCTCATCCTCAACTACTCAAACTGTAAGTGAAGCGCCAAAATCGAACACTTATACCATCCTGTTTCTGCCTGCACTTCTTACCGTCAGCATGAAATGCCTTAACAGACAGTCTGTATCGAGGTCTCTGGAAACGCTCGTGCCAATTGAGATCACAGACATAAGAGTGAACGCCAGAAAGAATATACTGGCTGTAGACGTTTTGCACGCAAGTGCGTTGGGCGTTTTGCGCAGTGTAACTGACTTGGACGGCAACCAGGTGCGCTCTCATATTCCCTTGGGATGTGATGTAGTAACCGGCGTGATCTATGACATTGATGTAGCTATTTCCAATAAGGACTTACAACTTCTTGTCAAGTCAACAACTGATACTCCAATTGTTGATGTCACCCGGCTAGGCAAGTCTCGCTGTGTAAAGATTGCGTTCAAGAGCACATCACTCTCCTCTCATGTGAAGGTGGGGTACTTCAGACATGCTGTGCGGCTTTCATTCTAAAGCCTCTCCAGTGCCGTAAATGCATGAAACTTGGACATGTGAGCAGCGTCTGCGAGAATTCGGTGATATGCCACCGCTGCGCCGAGCACCATGAAGTGGATAAGTGCGTCGCAACTGTCAAGAAATGCTGTAATTGCAATGGATCCCATGAAGCCACATCGAAGGACTGCCCGCGGATTCAGAAGGAAATTGCCATCTTGAAGGAGATGGTGCGCGATCACTCATCTCATCGAGAAGCCGCAGCTAAAGTCAGAAGGCGTCGTTCACGTCGACGTCGGTCTTCGAGGACGCCCGCTACCTCCTCGACACGTTTGCGTGATCCCTCATGAGTACCACCTCCTTTGCCTCCCAGACCACATGCCTCCCAGACCACATGCCGGACAAAGCCAGTGAGCATACCCTAACTGCGACAGAGTGGCCTGCACTTCAAAGGGAAGCAGCATCAAGCGAAATGAAGGAGCTTTATGACGGCCAGTCTGCGCTCCCGGTTCGAGATCTTTCCAACCAAGACGGGCAAGTGACTGCAATCGTTCCGGTTCGAGATCTTTCCAACCAAGACAGGCAAGTGGCTGCAATCGTGCAATCGTTAGTTGCCACGATTCGCACGCTACTGAGCAGCATACAATCTTCGTCTGCTAAGAGTGCACTGCAAATACTGGATGCACTGAATCCAGTTCTTACTAACTTCGTATAAGCACAATGGCTCAACAAAATCTCCACTTCCGCACTGAAGTTAAAAGTGCGTCGATTTTTCAGTGGAATGACAGAGGCGTGAAGTCCCGTATCTCGGACTTTCGCTAGTTTGTTCGGCCAATCAATTCCTTATACTTGTCATATGTGAACCGAACGTATCAACGCCTTATAGATTGTCCGTTTATGAAGCTTTTTGTTCAGCCGCTTGCGAAGAACGAAGCAAAGTAATTGTTTACATTCGCACAGACTTGACTTATCTTTCGCACCCAATAAGTTCAAATGACGACAATCAGTACGTGTGTCTTCGTGTGAAGAAGAATGCAGTTTCGTTCACGCTTATTGGTGGATATATATCTCCATCATCGCGATTTGACTGCGACAGATTAAAACACATCCTAATGAGAACTGATGGGCCTTGGATCATCACCGGTGACTTCAACGCCCATCACATGCTTTGGGGGAGCACTAGGATGAATGCCAGGGGCCGGAACATTGTTACATTGGCTTCCGATTACGACCTTTCCATCATGAACGATGGTGCCCTCACATATCTGTGGGGTCTCACGTATGGCAGTTGCCTTGACTTGACATTGGTGTCACGGTGCTTCTCTCACAAAGTTAAGTGGTTTTGCGATATTGAGACTCATGGGAGTGATCACATACCCACCTACGTGACGATCGATGGTATCATAAAAAATATCTCTTCCAGTGTTGCAATTGGCACTGCCTGGTCGATGTTTGCATTGCGTGTTGAGAACGCTTGCCAAGAAGGCCTCGCCTGCAGCCTGGAAAATACCATAGTGGAAGCTATGCAAGCGTCCAAATATAAATTACCATTTTCGTCTAAAGTAACACAGTTTGACATCGAACTGGAAAAATTACGAGCTATACGAAGGCGTGCTGAAACGACGATACAGACGCACAAGATCAATTTACGATATGAGGGAGGCAAGGCGGCTCCAGAAAAAGATTCAACGACGCATTTACAAACTGGAGAGCGAACGCTGGAAAGCATTCTGCGAATCTCTAGACCCTCATAAACCGCTGTCATATATCTGGAGAACAGTTCGTGGTCTTCGCTCCTCTCCACAACAACGGCACCCTTTTAAAGCTTTGGCACTCCATCATGGAAAAACAGAACTCGAGGTGGCTGAAGAATTTTGCACGAGAGTTGCCGGGAATATTATGAACGAGAGCATTGACGCCATCATCGTTCCTGAGACGCGATTACCAGAAATGGACATTCCATTCACCATGGAAGAACTGGAAGGTGCGTTAGTCACTTCTAAGCGCATGTCATCGCCAGGTCCTGATGGTATTACTTATAGTGCGTTGGGACACCTTGGACAAAAAGCTAGAAAAGAACTTTTAACATGCTTCAACAACTCCTGGCTCAGCGGCAGTGTTCCCCGAGAATGGAAAATTAGTCGATTAATACCACTTTTGAAATCGGGAAAATTACCATTGGACTTGGCAGCGTATCGCCCTATTGCCCTCGCAAGCTGCCTCGGAAAAGTGATGGAAAGAATGGTTCTATTTCGTCTCGAGTGGTACTTGGAACGATACACCAAATACCCTACTTGCATGGCAGGCTTTCGTCGGGGCCGCTCCTCCATTGACTGTGTCCTTGATTTATCGACATTTGTTCAACAAGAAAAAAGTCGCAAGCGCATATCAGTGGCACTCTTTCTTGACGTGAAGGGTGCATATGATAATGTAGCTCACGATGCCATCCTCACTTCTCTCGAAGCGATGGGCATTGGTGGACGAATGTTTCAATGGATAAAAGATTATATAACTGGCAGGGGTTTCTTTGTACAAACATATGAGGGTAAAACTGCCCAACATTACACCTACTGCAGAGTACCTCAGGGAGGTGTTTTAAGCCCCACATTGTTCAACGTGGCCCTCATTGGTCTCGTGAAGGTTCTGCCAAAGTCGGTGTGCCTATCCATATACGCCGATGATATTTGCCTCTGGAGTGCTGCAGTTACTCGCCCTCAGGTGCGTGCACGAATACAGCGGGCAGCAACCCTCACAACAGCCTACCTTCAGAAACAAGGCCTAAATATATAAACTGTGAAGTGTGCGTTGATGGCGTTTACACGCAAACCAATGACGCCATACCCTGTTTTCATCAATGGGCAGAGTGTCAAATATGCACGAACGCATCGTTTCCTGGGCATAATAATAGACAGAAGTCTTTCGTGGAGCCCACATTGTGCGTACTTGAAGAAGAGACTGCTATCTATTGTGCATATCATGAAATTCTTGTGCGGTAAAGCATGGGGAACTTCTGTGGCCTCCATGCTACAGCTGTACAGGGCCCTATTTCTGGGTCTATTGCGCTACAGCTTGCCGGTATTGGCTAACACTTGCAAATCGAATACTCATTCATTGGAGAGTTTGCAGGGTCAGGCACTGCGTATCTGCCTAGGACTGCCCCGATGCGCTTCTACTTATGCCACAATCATGCTTGCCAAAGACCATCCGGTCAGGATATATATAGTTGTGGATTGCCTCAGATCTTACATTTGACATGCTAGCCGTGTCCCCGACCACCACTTGGCCCTTCTACCTTCCGGAAGACCACGTGCTACGTTTTCAGACGTCATAGCCAAGCACCTAAACAGCATTTCATCAGGATATACGCCAGCTGCGAGAACGGCATGCCCTTTGTGGTGCCTCGACCAGCCGCAAGTACGTCTAGAAATTTTGGAAATCAAAAAGAAAAGCAGTCACTCCAGAGTAGCATTGAAGCAAGCAACACAACTATTATTACATGAGTGTGAGGGATAAGGCTCGAGTAATCTCGGCAACTTAAATAATCGTTGCCGAGACTGACGAAGACATTTGCAACTTGAGTTATAAGGCTTTAATGCCACGAAAAAAAAAGAAAAAAAAACGATAAAGAAGCTTAGCGTGTTACATGGCAACAGCGAAGAACTGCCTTAAGTACGAGCACGACACACGTTCTCGAAAGACAAGGTCTGACGCTTAGTGTAGTCCCCCACTGCACTACACAAGGTTTGAAACACTTCACCGTGTGACGTCGAAGGCAGATGAGTCGATGCGTTGCGTTGCGTCTTACGCCGACATCAGCGATGCCTCAGGCATGGTCGGAGCGGAGCGTGAGGCAGAGTCGATGTGTGGCAAGCACGTCCCGGACAGCCAGTAGTAGGCCCAGGTCTGGAAAACGCCCGGATCCGAGTACAACGGACCGGCGCCGGCTGCTGGATCACACGGTAGAAGGGAGCCAGGCTCGTGCGGACCACAGGCACAGGTAAGCTTCGGGACCACGACCCGACGAGCGCTTCAGCCTGCCACTGTTTCGTTCGAATCCTTCTTCTCGAACGCCCCGTCGTCGTCTTCCTCTCCTCTCTCCCCATGGCTTGGCTTGACTTTGACGACACGATTCCGCCTTTTCCTTGTCTCATCGTCATCTTCGTCGGCGTACGGCACAGCACAAACTCACAAACATCGCGCACCAGATGAACCTACCGCGCATATCATGACAATGAGTTATACTTAGACCGAACGCAGATATACACTGATGGGTCCGTCTCATCCAGCAACTCATCAGGTGCCGCTGTAATTCCGGCTGCAGAAACGACAATCAAGTTTAAGTTGTCGCATATGACTACATCTATGGCATCAAGACTTGCTGCTATAAGGGCTGCTTTACAATATCTCGTTCAAGAACGTCCAGAAAAATGGGTCATATTCTGTAATTCGAAGGCAGCGCTTCAGAGTTTGCAGTCTGCCATGCGTAGGAGGAGCCATGACCAACTGGTACGAGAAATAAGACATTGCCATCATGAAGCTCTAGCACGAGGGCATGATATTATATATCAAAGGCTGCCTGGACATATCGGTATTACCGGAAATCAATTAGTCGATGATGCAGCCTGCTCAGCCCATGAAGAAACCCGTGTAGTCCCGATTCCTCTATCAAGGAATGATGCAGCAAGACAACTTTACCTGCTGGCTCGAGATCTCACACGCACGTTCTGGTCGTCTACCAGCTTCCAAAGGTGTCAATTTTATGAACTGAATCCTTCGCTCAAGCTAAAGCTACCATCACAACTTTCCCGCTCCGATGCGACACTGTTATGCCGCCTTTGGTTGGGTGTTGCATTCACAAAGGTGTACTCCTTTCGCTTTGGTATGGCAGACACTCCTAAATGCGACTACTGCGGAAATGAAGAGACCATCGAACACGTCCTGTGCAGCTGCGCTTGCTACGACACACAGCGATGCCAGCTACGGATGGTTTTGAATCGACTTGACCCAGGACCATTTTGTGTGCAGAAGATACTAGGACCTTGGGCATCTGCCGCAGTTGCGCAGAAAGCATCTAAAGCACTGCTACTTTACCTTAAGTTCACAAACCTGAGCGACCGCCTGTAAACTGTGTGTGCTCCCCGAGTGTGCTCGTGATTGTGTGTACCTTCTCATCTTTCTACAACCTCTTTTGTCCCCTTTATCCCTTCCCCAGTGCAGGGTAGCAAACCGGATGTGCGTCTGGTTAACCTCCCTGCCTTTCCTTGTATCTTTATCGCTCTCTCTCTCTCTCTCATCGTGCGTGGCATCCGTGGGAAAGTAGTTCAGAGTAGCTTCAACAAAAGCATTTGAGTGACAGATGGGGCAATCATGGACAATAACTGAAGTCGTTCGTTGTTCAATTACTTTAAGGCCTAATCCACTTTTGTCTTGCGCAGAACGCATCATCAAAAGAGTAGGGTTCGAGTTAGGCACACACTGAGGAGTTATGAGTTCACATCTGCTGCCTTCGCGCTTTTGGTGAGAATACAAGCAAAAAGTGGCAGACTGAATAGTGAGAGGACTTCTCGACATGCAAGAAAAATAGCTAAAAATGTTCTTCTTTGCCACTCCGGTGATCCGCATCAGAAGTAAATGAATATGTCTATGCTGGCGTTAAATTTACCCCAAAAAACTAAGATTTAGGGGGAAGCCACTGACTCGAAATAATACAAATTTGGAAGACTCAAAGCCTTGTGAAAATATCTCTCATGCGAAGCCGTCAGCGAGAAGCAGTGTGTGCAGATTTTTTTGGGCTCTGAGCTAAGCGTTGCAAGGTTGCTCGCAGTGCTTTTTAAACGCAGTGGTAGTTTGCACAACACGGGCACATCCGGAATGTTAAATACATATTTTAATTGGGCACAGTGGCACAATATACGTAACTTTTGTCTACACAGTGGCCATCGTCGGACTTGGATGGATTATTCATGCCGCTGCAGTAGCTTATTATTAATAAAAATAATAATATTCTAAGATTACTGTGATCTTGGGTTTTCCTAATGAAAATCACGATGTGACAGCTGAATGAGTTGGTGAATGGTACACTAACCCACAAACGCGACATCATTGTTTGTTGCTTCAGCTCATGAAATATTAGATGGTAGTTGTGGTAGCAGAAACGATCCGAGGTTCCATGGGCGTCGAGAGGAGTTAAGTGGAGAATTGAAGCACGTAGGCATGGCACTATACATGGTATGACGAAGTTTTCTTGCAATGGTTAACTCTTAGCAGTGATATAATTAGTGCAGACACTGCATCGTGGGCATGTCAGGCAGCGTCGTCAGTGAGGTGTCAACAACTGACATCATTGTGACCGCGTCAGCAGCCATTCAAAGACTATGTCGTGTGATTGATATGTTGTGCGATGACAAATTTCATTGGTCGGAGACACCACCTGATCGTGGTTTTCACGTCATCGACATCGCACGCGTTATTGAGGGGCTGCCTTGGCATTGCAGTATATGGCCCATTTACTAGAGCATTTTTGCATAAGAAATTTTATTGCTTATAGAAGGGCGCCAACTTCGGAGCTCACACATGTCATGACATGTGGTTTTGAACTTGACGGTGATTGGTCTAAATGGTGCCACAAAAGCACTCATTAAGCTTGCCGAGACCAAACCAGCAGTGTAAATATGAGTTGGTTTAGCATACGACATGTAAAAAAAAAGTTTACTGAGAGCTGTTTGAGGGCTTCAGATGACAAGCTAGTTTTCTTTGAATTCTTTTCGGGAGAGGGGGGGACACCTCCTTGATCTGAAGTGGGGGCAGCAATTATTTTCGGGAGGGGGGACCCCACCTTAATCTAAAGTGGGGACATGGTAGGAAAATATGGTAAAGGGTCATTATGCACTCAGTATGCCATGGCAAAAAAATGTAGAAAGAGGGAATGGGTTTGGTGGAAATACTACTGTTTTGCAACGCCACTGCTTCAATGGTACAAAAAGGTCTTCGCTCTAGACATTGTGATATGTCGGTAGCTTAGAACATTCACGAGTTGAAACACTGGCAGCAAAAACTTTAGAAAATGCCGCCAACAGCCTCCCTAGTGCGGAACTATCAGGTATTTTAGATGTGCGACAAATATACGTACACTAAGTGTCGACAGTTATATATGTCGTAATCAGACATTATTTTTCAATAGGAATCACTGCGACCGTGTTACCACACTTAGGTAGCCCTAGGCAACGCCTCCTCAAAAAACAATATCTGGAACGTCGCTGTCTTTTTGATTGGAAGCCTCCTGTCAACACGCAATGTCGGAGGCCATGACTCCTGCCTTGTGTTGAGACCGGCCACCGCGTGAGACCACTCGCCTCCGTACCGCTCAGTCACGCGACATTACCGTTCCGCTCTGTCACGTGACATGACGGCTGCTTGGAGGAAACTGTGAGAGAATTGCTGTGTTCGCAGGGTGCGGCCGTCGATACTCTCGCCTTCGTACCGACGGAGGACGGTAAAATCACAGGGTTGGCAGTGCGTTGGGGGCCACGTTCCAGGCATTAATTTTTAGGAGGCGTTGCCCTAGGAATATGCGATAATTTAACCGAATGTTTCAGAAGTAGATGGATGTTAGTTTTCACGGCTTTTGAAAACGTGGGCGTGCTGTACCACAAATACCTGAAGAAGGATGCTCTAGAAGATTCAATAATTGCTGATACAGACCTGCGTCACGTTTAACCGGTGAGATATCCCATTCCATGGGCGATAGAGGTGAGGCGCTTTTTCAAGCGCGAGATATGAGCACTCCACGAAAGATATTTGTCGATAATGACGCCCAATAATTGGCGCTTCTCATATACAAAATTACTACGTTGGCGATTGAAACAGGATGCTATTTCAACCGTTTTCCTGTAAAATGCACTAAATCAGACTTCTCGGTAGAAATTATGAGGGCTGTAGCAGGGATGCACTGGGACTTGATCAAAAGTAAGCATTTTACAGAGTTATTTCTAGTTGAGATTGAAATGAGGCAATTTGAAAACTCGAATCAAGGTGAGAGGTTTCTTATTGCTTCATTGCGGCTCAATTCTGCGTTCATTTGTGGAGCCATGCAGGTACCTGAGATCGTGTTGCTGCCAAAGCCCAATTGCATGTATCATCAGCATCTACAGAAAGCGTCACAGATTGAGGTAAAACTCGAAGTCGAATGAATGTGAGATTAACCAAAGTACACCGCTCCAAATGTCAACACCGGAAGAGTCCAGTACGTATTCAGCCGTTGCCTTGTTAAGCCGTTGCTTTCATTTTCTGACCTTTAGATCGCATCCTAATTGATTTGCGTAGCTCCCATCCGAACACACCTGACAAGAACCACTGGGTGATTATCGCGATGCGTGACTTCACATTGTATTCTGAGATTATGCTGGAGGTCACACTGTGTAAAGCCGGAATATTCATATTACAAGCTCTTTCATTTGAATGCATTGTTTTGCTTCGAACGACCAGCACCTACCATCTACAAACCAATGACATAACCTAGCGCTTCAAGCACACTCTACATGACAAACTGTCGATTTATGTCTTCGCTGACCACACAACTCAGACCACATACTACCATTTGTTACGTACGCTTACGACAACGCCACTTAGTCTACGACAATATTTTCTTCCTTCTTTATTCTTTTGCGGCCATGGACCCTCCACATTTATAGACACCTTCTTCTGTATCACCCGTACGCTTCAGGGTCCACAAATATATCTGAAGTTGCTACTTATGCCACGGAATACCGGCAGTTCGCAAGCACGGTAACCACAAAATGCCAAGGACACTAGAAGCACCATCATGGCTCTAATCTGCCTCCTTAGTCATACTCGCTTGGAAAGCTGGTGTGACTAACCGTTCTTTCCTAGGGGTCTGCCCTTTCCACAAAGTTATTGTCTAAGTACAAAGAACCCTACCACGTCCTACGTCAAACATTCCTGGTCAGCTATGGTGTCAAGCCTATTAAACCATCCACAGAGCACAGTCGCCGTAGCGATGAGGCTATTCACGTCGTTTGCCTGAGGCCGCACTATGGCCTGCCAATTACATCTGTTCCTTAGGTTTTCAGTATGACTTCTTTTCCAAAGTACAGTGATTTGTAGAATGGATATTGCACGAACAGCTGTCCCAGCGACAGGCGAGGATGAGGACTATTGTGGAATCATTTGCTTCCGTCGTTTCCGACCACTGATCGCTTCACCTTTGCAAGTTTTTCAATAAACCCATGATGGACTCAACACGAAAACGCACTATCGAAAGTAGTGGGAGATTTGCGCTCGGTGGAATGTTCCGAGAGTTGTAATGGTCACTGGTGTGAGTTTCTGAGGTACGCCTAAAGAAATATCTCCTCAATAGTGAGCTCAAAATTCACCAAAACATTTCTAAACCGATTCTAATATTCTTCGAAGCATTTGGAATAGTTTAGTGTGCAATGTTATCGTAGGTCCCATTCTCATTGAGGGACAGTACAACAGGTCTGCAGCGTAGTTTTCTTTTTCAGAAATGTCGTAGGACCGATGACCTTGTGTATAAAAGAGTGGCCTTGTGGGAAAGCAGCCATAGCTTCCAAATGCATGTTGTAGTGATGAAAGTAATCGGGAAGTGTTTGACGACGGACGTGACGAGATTGTGAAAATATTTGAATCCTGACTAGCGCATTATATTTATTTGCCTATTTTTTGATACTATAAACCCTCTCTTGAACGTTCCCACAGGGAGAGTACAACCAAATGCAAACAACCAGTGTACAGCTATGTAAGGTGCCATGGCAATCAATTATTAAATGTATGTGCAACACTTTATCACATCAGAAAACACTGCCTGCATTTACAGCAATTCCTGGCTACGCTTTTCAAGGTTTAATCACAGCTGAAAAAAAGAAAACAAAGAATCACAAACCAAGAAAATGTGTAGGTATATCACCTGGGAGCTTACTCACTCCAATACATGTCCAACAATTCTTCGAATTGGCAAAGATTGCTTGCATTTACTACAATGCATGACAACTCATTCGAAAGCTCAATCACAGCTGCAAAAAAAAACCAATAACGATACACATCACTGTGATGATAGTATGGTACTAAAACACAGACGGGATTAACACGACTGCCTCGTTTCCCTGGCACTTTTAAAAACCTAGATTTGTCAATTTTCAGTTGTCCTTGCAGTATCCCGATATATTCGTGAAGCCATCTTAGCCCCCATACTGAATTTGATCTACGACAAGTTGAGGCGCTGATTACGAGAGCGCCTAGTCGTAAGCGGCTAGACATATAGATAGATAGATAGATAGATAGATAGATAGATAGATAGATAGATAGATAGATAGATAGATAGATAGATAGATAGATAGATAGATAGATAGATAGATAGATACTCATGTATATGCCAAAAGTGCTTCCAGTACGCGAAACCGTGCTCTGCATTTAAAAGCAACCGAATTCAAGCCCCCTCTTGACCCGAACAGTTGCACAATAATGAAAGCAATACAAATAACACAAAACAAGAAAAAATAGATAATCGAGGCCAGTGTTAGCTGCACTTTCAATACAATACAAATATACGATTACGTTTGTTGTGCAAGGATTAGTTCTTCCTAAAATGCTGTAGGCATGTGTGCTCAGATTTGGGTGAACGTTAAACAACCCCAGGCGGTCAAAATTTCTGGAGCCTTCAACTACGGCATCACTCATTTCATTTGGTGGTTTTGGGACGTAGACCTCATGTATCAAATCAAGGACTAGTCTTTCGCAGTACTTTTTGTTTGCAGTAAACGAAATTATGTATGAATATGAACACGAATTCATTAAAAAAGCCATAAGTAACCTACTGAATGTTCAGTAGATTCGAAAAGCCAGGTAAACATGTAAACTTTTTTCATAGAATACGAAATTGCAACGTAATTGGCACGAGTGCAAAGAAAAACTTCCATTTTAATTTGTTGATCGCATATCTCATTCGCATAGTTAGGAACACCATTTCATGACCATATATGCCTACAAGTGCCTGAACTTATGGGTTGCAACACATATTGCATTGTTAACAAGAAAGAGTTTTAGTACTGAGTTGATGTTTCTTTGAGGTCGAGTGGGCTCCTCAACCTGTTGCGTTAGATTAGTAGATAAAACAAGGTCAACAAGTGCCTTGGAAGCACTTCAGAATGGCTATGAAAAATATTGACCTCAGTTTATTGAAGACATATTGAAGCCGCCGGGTATAGTAGCAAATTGTACTCATTGTTTTCATATCGCCGCCAAATTTTGTTTATAATCTTACAAGGAAAGTGGCTGGTGCAAACATGATAATTATGAGATGCATGCCATGTAACAACATGATTACATGCGACGCTCATGATGTGCTGGCGGCCGTTTCGCTAGCTTCAATTATACCAAACTTGGTATTACGGGACGTGAATACATTACGATAGTGTGATACTGGTGCAAACATGATAAAAAAAATGCGTGCCCCGCCGTGGTCGTCTAGTGGCTAAGGTACTCGGCTGCTGACCCGCAGGTCGCGGGTTCGAATCCCGGCTGCGGCGGCTGCATTTCCGATGGAGGCGGAAATGTTGTAGGCCCGTGTGCTCAGATTTGGGTGCACGTTAAAGAACCCCAGGTGGTCAAAATTTCCGGAGCCCTCCACTACGGCGTCTCTCATAATCATATGGTGGTTTTGGGACGTTAAACCCCACATATCTATCAAATCAATAAAAATTGCATGCGTGTCATGTAACAACATGACTACGTGCTACGCTCATGATGCATTCGCGGCCGTTTCACTAGCTTCACGTGTACCTTAGGCGACGCGGACGGACGACATACGTAAATGACACATTAAAACTTGATAATGACGATATGCGTGTCATGTTACAACATGACTACATGTCACACTCGTGATGCGCTCATGGCCGTTTTGCTAGCTTCACATATGCCAAATTTGGTATTACGTGACTTCAATGGATGGCGAAGGTATGTGACTAATACAAACACGATGATCATGAGATGCCTGTCATGTGAGAACAAGACTACATGCCACAGTCAAGGTGCCAATTCGAAGTGACGCGGTGCGCGTACTCGCGAGCGTTCATTTCGTCGCTTCACGCCAGCGTTTCCACGACAGGCACTGGTCCTGCCATATACTCGCAGGTGCGCGCCGCACTCCGTTGCTTTGACACATGTGAGTTACAGCGCATCCGGCGTCCCTCCGTTACAAAAAGAGGGAGACGCAGTGTTGTCTAGGTAACGCATCGGCTCGAAATGCAGCATGTCGCATTTTGTGCCAATTGCCATCACGCCGCACCGACAGACGCTGGTCGCGCTCGTCGCGCCTGGCGTCATACTATAGAGCACTCGCGTTTCGCAAACCTAGCGTCGCTTTGCTCAGCGTGCGCGCGCGTGAACGCCCGTCTGAGTATATTGGGCCCTTCATAATGCACTCGTGGCGGTTTTGCTAGCTCCAGATATACCAACTTTGGTGTTTCGTGACGTAAATAGATGACTAAAGCATATGACTAGTGCAAACATGATAATTCTGACACGCGCGTCATGTAAGAACATGACAACATACCGCGCTCATAGCGTGCTCACGGCCGTTTCGCTAGCTGCGCACTTATACCAAATTTGGTGCCACGTGACGTGAACAGATGACGACGGTAATGGCACATCCAAACATAATAATCGTGACACGGAAGCCATGTACGGAATCATTTAGCTCCACCTCGTAACGTTCTGCTAACTTTAAAGTGACATATGAACTTTTCTCATTCGTGCTTCGTATATCATCGATTCCCTCTGTACGTGGGATCTGCCAATGTTTTCGTAACGAATTCCGTGTAAAAAAAGTGGTTGCCATGAACTAGAGCTTAAAGTTTAGGCCGACTGTACATGCAACGAATATTACAACGTTAGCCACAAGCGCTTTTTGATGTTTCATAGTTCTCATATGGTGAGCTCAAATGAAAGAAAATGTAACCTGCCTAAACAAACGACAAAAATCGGTGGTTTACGGAATCCAGAAATGCACAGGAAACTAATCGCACTTCCCGTAACTAAGTCCGTACCTCGAGCAACGAAAAAAGGAAGTTGCGATAACATCATGCGCACAAGCCAATCAGCGCACTTTTCCGACGGGCACCTTCCGGGACTAAATCTAACCATCACTCAGTTGCTCTAAAGAGCATTCATATTTGCATTCGAGTTCACAAACTTCTCACGCAGCTATGTGTAGTTTATTCATGGTGGTGTTCATAGATTCCATGAATCACGACACAAACACGAAACAAAGCAATAATTGGCACAATCAGAGAGCGCTACTTCAGATGCAAAATCGACGATCCTAACAGACATTGCAGATGCAACAGTCGCGCGGATAAATACAGTCAGCGGCAAGATTTGTGAGGTAGTTGGATGGCTATTGTTGTGAGTAAATTACGTAAAGCGTACTGGTAATGAACTTCAAAGTCTTCTTGACCATTGATTCAGTCTATACACCAGACACCTTTATACTATTGCGTGTTCCGTTCCTTATCTCAAGTAGAGGTGGTATGCGCAAGCTCGCGTTCAAATTGTATAATTATCCTTGGTTTGTGCAGGCCCGTGCATGCATCGACCACATGACACGTGCTTTACAAATCGTTGACAAAACTCATTATAAAGTAAAATTTCTAGACAGCTTTTGTGTGGTGCCCTTAAAACAAAAAAAATGTTTAAAATGGAATGTTTTGAAATTTCTCTTTGCAAGACGTTGCACGAAAGATGCTAAAAGGTGCGTTCTACTCATAACCAGAAATCATATAATTTACGACTTTTTTGTGGTAATCTGAAATGTGGAAAAGGTTTCTAAGAAGGCAAACGTCGTTACATGGTCTTCACAAAGTGTGTTTTCCAGACGACACTAAAAAGAGATATAACACAGCTTTTCCTTGAGGTTTTTAAAACGTCGTGAATGTTTTGAATTTGATTAGATTGATCCCTAAAAAACGCTTTCTAGAATATGTGTGCTACCTGGAGTGGTGGCCTTCTAGGCCCATAACGAGTGGTAGGTTTCGGAGAACCATGAGAGATCGCAAGGATAATGTGGAGTACTGATATGATATCATTGCTACCCGAGCACCACGTACAGATGGGGTTAAGCAGCGAAACGGAAATATGCGGTCACAAGCAGCTGAAGTCATAATATATCAAACTTGAAATACTTGCTCGCAGCCTTCCTAGCTGTTTTTGTTTTGCAGGGGCAGGAACGTAAGGCAGATAGAGCGAGTTTTAAGTAAATAAAGACGCAATATAGATCATTAGTGAAGACAGGTGGCAGAGTCTGATGGGAGAGCTGGAGACTTTCCTTCATGCGAAAGGCCTATTTGTATTCAGAGGTTTTCAAGACGTGGTCGATGCTGTGCAGTCTGGGTGTCTGTGCTAAAAGACAGTTCCGAGATGAGACGACATAACGGACGTGACTTATTCTAAAAATAAAATAAGCCTATGAGTCTTTATACTTTTCTCAGTTCTTCTTACATTTCAACACGTGTCAGCTTTTCGTATGCATAGCATTCATGTGTTCATCTGAGTAAAACCATGAGTAGGGTTCTATCATGAGCGAAGCGTATGCACATGGTGCTGGATTTAGCACGCCATAGTGCATGCAGGCACACGGCGGTGAGTAATATTTGTGGCATCTTACCTAAAGCGTTCAAGCTTTCTTCTTACAGGCATCGCATTCCACGCACGTACTATATTGTGGCGCGTTTGACGTGACAGGAATGTTTTACCATGCGCATACTTCATACTGCGATTCTCAGCAGTGGAATGCTGCACATGCAAGTCTGCCTAGAACAGAAGAAAGATAGTAGGTATACTATGCTCTGTACATAGTAACGTTACCAGGATAATGATGCTGCTTGTGACCAGTAATACCTCAACGTTCAAAACACAAAGTACCAAGAGATATATTTCGTCGTTTGGTTCATGACTATACTTTGCAGCACCTCATCGGCTTGTCTTCCAGAAAATTATCTTTGTGACTGGATCGCAGTAGAATAGAAATTGCTGCTTGAAACATACTTTTTATTAAAGAAATGGAGAAACTTGCGAAATGATTTCTTTGTAGACGTCGCGATTTTATTCATTGAAGCCATTTCTCACCTAGTGGTTGCCTGCAAACATAATGCAAGTTCAGAACCCTCTTCACTAATGAGGCTAGGCAAGAGGGGACCAACATACTCAGTTATATATTATCAGCAATGCACATCGTAGCCACATTCTAATTCATATTGATGATTTCCTTGAAATAGCTGTTCATTTATACGAAAGAGCGGGAACTTCGAGATCTTTTAGTAGTATACCAGGAGCATTCAGAGCATACAGAAAAAAATACTAGTGCATGCATAGTGAAAAGTTTTTCGTGTCAGCGTTGTGCCAATTCATTTGGCTACGTTGACACGCAGGGCAAGAAGCAGTGTTGCAGTGCCAAGAAATATTGTGAATTGCGGGTTGCCACGTTGCAGTTATCAAGAAATTTTGTTAAATGAATCCATTGTTATTCTTTATGTAACTGATTCACAAAACATTAGGGCATCAGTCGTTCGTTGGATACCGTGATAGTACGACGTGGTAGAAAACATCGGGGGGGGGGGGGGGGGTTCGAGACAAAAAAATATGTTTGCTGAATGTTTCACTCCAGTTGCTCGCTCATGATTACAATTGCTCACGCAACACAGGTTCGTAATTTTGAATGCGATTAATTGCTTCGCGAATCAAAAGCACTTTCACTGTTTCTATCCAACCGCTTGTGTCTCGGTGTCCTCGTGGTCATTACATGAACTACGTAGACACGAAACTTGGTATAGCGGGAACTTGTATAGCGGGAACGGTATAACGGCTACCGACTTGCCAGGAAAAAAAACTGGTGGAGTTAAAAAAAACACAAAATTTTTTCAGCAGACTTCGTCACAACAATGTTGTTGCAGGAAAGAACACGAGGGTACGAAAAATATGGTTGGCTAGTCATGAGATGAATAAACTGACTTCCCTGCAGTATGCCTCATTACATAGATTACGACAATCATGTGGAGGACATTAAAATCTTAACATAGCAGCGTGAACGAGCCTGTGGGGCAGACAATGCATGTAGGCTAACTGCGGCGTTTTTGATTTGCAAAGTATGCCAATAGAAGACAACATCACTGCTCGAGCTGGAATACAATCCCGACCTGATGCTAGGTAGTCTATCACAGGGCAACAGCAAAGGTTTAAGCTCCTGGTGAAAAAGATCTTATACGAGTATGAAGCGAGCACAATTCCGGATTGGCAGCAGTGCTCGCTAGCGGCATTTTATGGATTTAGTATTGAGAGATGATTTGAAAGAAGGCAGAGAGTCGAACTGAGCCAGTTTGCTCTAGCCTGCTACTCTGCGCATAGACAGAAGGACAGGGGAAAAATTGGCAGATCCAACGTACAGTGGAAATCGTTGACATGCGAAGCACGAATGAGGAAGGTTGATATGCCACTTTAAAATAATCACAATGTTACATCGCCGAGCTACATTGTTCCGACATGGCTTGCAGGCCACGATTATTATGTTTGCGCCTGACATTTGTGTTCGTCGGCCATTCACCTCACGTAATACCTGATTGGGCTCATGTGTAGTTAGTGAAACGACCATGAACACGCTATGAGCGTAGCAAATAGTCATGTTTTACATGACACGCGTGTCATGATCATCAAGTTTAGATGTGTCATTTTAAAGATAAAGTAAAAGTACTTCTTTAAAGCAGAGTTGACAAACACCCAATCATTATTGTTGAGCAAGATTTCTGTTCAGCTACCCAACTTGCCAGAAAAAAAAACTGGTCGAGTTAAAAAAAACACAAAATTTTTCCAGCAGCCTTCGTCACAACAATGTTGTAGCAGGAAAGAACACCTACGTGTATGACCCAGTTGGGCAACAGGTGGTTCTTCGCGGCACGTAGCAGTTAGCCAGTGGTCGCCCTAATGGTGCCAAGGACTATTTTTCCTTTCTTTTTACTAACATCAGAAGTGTATTACCAAAGCTTGATATCTTAGCCAGCCTAATTGATTCTGCCGATTCAAACGTTATAGTACTAACGAAAACGTGGCTAAACTCTTCAATCAATAGCATAGAAGTATTTCCTTCTCATTCTGATTTCAGTGTTTTTCGTACTGACCGTGACAGCCGGTGTGACGATGGCGTGCTCATTGCTACTCACCGAAATCTTACCTGCTTTCACATCAATATACCTACCTCACTTGAAATGGTGTTTGTGTGCTGTAAAGCCGCTCATCCCCCTGTAATCTTAGGAGCATGCTATCGCCCACCAGATTCTGACAGCACGTTCATTCCCATAATTTATGACGCACTAGAATTCCTGAAGACTCAATTCCCTATTGCCACAGTTGTCTTATTCGGCGAGTTTAATTTTCCGAACATATATTGGTCTGATCTCGTCTTCGTCGCATCGAAAAAAATCATTGAAAGCAACTTTGTCGATACATGTTTAACGCTTGCCCTAACTGAAATGTGTAATGCAACAGCAAGGCAATCCGAAAATTCAGCCAATATACTCAATCTTGTATTAACCACTCATCCTGACAGAATCACCTCACTTTCATATTTTGATGGAATCGGCGATCATAAAGTCATTCATGGTTTCTTCTAATGTAGACTGAACCGCCCACGAAAACAACCAAAAATCTCACCTTACACGTTAAGGGCGACTGCATCACCTTCAATAAAGAATTAGAAATATTCTGGCAATTAATATTCAAAGATTTTAATGAAAGTTCTGTTACAACAATTTGGTTGATGTTTAAATTCCTAATGCTTAAGCTGATCAGTACTTACATCCCAGCCATCACAATTCATGAACGTAGCACCTCTTGCTGGTTTAATCTGGAACTTAAGATCTTAAAAACAAAAAAGAAGTGACAATTTCGTTACGCAAAAAGCACCATCAATGTTGTGGCGTGACAAAAGAACCAGGCCACAGCAAAACTGCACTGCTCTGTTGTAGATAAAGCGAAACGGCTCCTTTATGAAACCACCGTACCCAATTTACTCCGCACTAACCCAAAACAGTTTTGGCAAGTGATTAACCCATGACACGAAAACAAATGCATATCAATATTGAATTATACTGGACAGCCTATCGTCAATAACGAAGTAGCTGAAGGACTGAACCTTACTTTTTCTTCTGTCTTTACCAGAGAACCGATTGATAACTTCCCTGATGTATCCCCCTTCAACAACCCTCCCATGGCCAATCTCAAATTTTCCCTCAAGGCATCCAGAAAATCACCGAATCGTTAAAACTTACTTTATCCTGCGGATCGATGGCATCAGTGCTAAGGTGCTCAAAACACCAAAGAAAATAGTAGCGTCATTCTTTCTCATATTTTTCAGCAATCGATCTCATCCGGCATTGTTCCTCAAGACTGGAAAGTGGGTAACAAAGTTCCAGTTTCAAAACCGGGTTCACCTAGTTACCGACCCATATACCCTAACCGGCATATGTTCAAAAACAATGGAACATATAAATCATTCACACATTCCTAAATTTATTGTCTCAGTTACGTTTTTTCACCTTAACCAACATGAACTCCAAAAAAGACTCTCGTGAGATACTCAGCTTGCATTATTCATCCATGACTTAAGCGCTAGTGTTGACCTTAACATACCAGCGGACGCGATATTTATAGATTTTGAGAAAGCTTTCGACAATGTTCCCCACAACCGCCTACTACTAATGCTCTCGCAATTGAACCTTAACCGACTTGTCTACAATTAGATTAAAGTCACTTTCTCACTAACCATCAGCAATTCATAGAAGCTAATGATACGTCCTAATCCTTTTCTAACGTCATTTCCGGTGTACCACAGGGTACAGTTCTGGGCCCTCTCCTATTGTTAATTTACATCAATGGCTTACCCGATAATGGCTTACCCGATAACATTCGCCTCTTTGCTGATGACTGTGTAATATACTGAACCATTACTAACGTTTCAAATTCTAGTAGGCGGAAAAGTTTTAGTAGGCGGAAAAATGTTTTTATTTACAAACTATACAAAAAGTACACAAGTGCGAACAACAACGTTACCCAAAAAAAAGAGGAAAGAAAAACACTCAGGAAATTAACCGGCTTCTGTGGGGCGATCCTATGGAAATCGGCAGAGCCGATGGTGCCTAATATTTCATGCCCGGTTCAGAACCCTTGGCTGAACTTCGTGGCTTCTTCTTATCCCCTCGATGCTCCGCCCTTACACAACTCTCAGCAAATCGTGGCCTGTTGGTCCTCTGTTACGACAGTACACACGGTCGATCAGAAACTTGCCACAAGGACGCCACCTTCATTGACGTGAAGCGCTCATGCGCTTCTCCCCAAATAACACAACAGCTTAAATGTAAATGGAACAGAACTAGAAAAAAAAACAGTCCTAGAGTAGTGGGCATGCTCTGCGGTGCGCATTATCTAGATGGAGCTACACGTACTGGGGTTGGTGGCCATAGGACCACTTCCCTGTAACACGTTAACTAGTTTACTACGGGGCAATACTCCGCCTGACACCTGTGTGCTCTAAGAGGAACCGCCAGCTGCTCGCACGTGGTTCTACTTACGAGCTGATCTGTCAGGATAAACTTGGAAACAGTCGAAGATATGCCGATTCAACAATAGGCACCCCAGGCACAGCCTTGTCTCGAGCCCGCCCACTTCCGAAAGCTACCTCACCAGACCGGAACGACAGATTCACGGCAATCACTGCACTTTCGCAATGCGCGCTGCCGATTTTGCAGGCGCGCATACAGTACAAGGCCGTGCCATACGCCGAACCGATGTAGGGAGTCGCCGTGATGCGCTTGGTCTCGATAGAGGTCCATTAATGTGACGGCTGCCAGTGCCGTGAGACAATTATGGGGACGTCACAATGACGTTTATAATCCAACTCTTTTTAAAATGAAATACGTGGCGCAAGGTTGCTAATGAAAAGAACGAGAAGAGACAGAAAGAGCGCCAACTAACAACTGAGTTGTGAGTAGGCGCTCTTTCTGTCTCTTCTCGTTCTTCTCATTAGCAACCTTGGGCCACGTATTTCAACTTAATATGTACCAACTAGCCCAACATAACGTATCCTTAACCCACCAATTTTGCTACCCACGTGGGGGTTGGTTTCCTTTCCCTGAGTTAACAGTAACTGGAAATGCCCGACAGTCTCTGGCGCTACCGAACTACGAGGCGTATCATGCTGGTGCCCTACTGTCTGCACGGTCACAACAAATCCTATCGGACACGCTCTGACTGAGTGTCAGAGCGTGTACGTTGGCAGGCAGCAATGCAGCCTGCCAACGGCTGACCTGCCTCCCTAAGATTACGGCACAAAAAAATATTGCCGCGCAACCAATTCCAACCATGGTTCTACAAAAGTCAAAATAGCGAGGGAGTTTTATAGAGCTCTGTAGAGTAGCCGGGACAACCACGACCTTATTATACGAATTAGCAGTAACCCAGATGACACCCCACCAGTAATGATAGAAGAAGCAAGAAAAGCCTTGGAGAGCATGAAAAGAGGCAAAGCTTCTGGTGAGGATCTACTGAAAGATGGAGGACAGATTGTGTTAGAAAAACTCGACGCCCTGTTTACAAGGTTTCTCTTGGAGGGAAAAGTACGAGACTCTTAAGAGAGTGCTAACATCATCTTAATACATAAAAAAAAGGAGATGACAAGGACTTGAAGAATTACAGGCCGATCAGCTTGCTCTCCGTAGTATACAAGCTATTTGCAAAGGTAATTGCTTACAGAGTTAAGAAAACATTAGAATTCAATCACCAAAGGAATAAGCAGGATTTCGAACAGGTTACTCAACAATCGACCACACTCATAGTAATCAGGCAATAGAGAAATGCTCGAAATATAGCCAACCACTACATATAGCCTCCCTAGATTACGTGAACACGTTTGATTCAGTAAAAATATCAGCAGTAATGCAGGCAGTGTGGAATCAGGGCATCGACGAACCATATATAAGCATTCTGGAAGAAATCTGCAGGGGATCAACTATCATTATAGTGCTCCGCAAAGAAAGCAAGAAAATACCAATCAAAAAGGATGTAAGGCAGGGGGACGCAATCTACCTAATGCTATTTACTGCGTGTTTACAGAAGGTTTTCAGAATGGAAGAATTGGGGATACGAGTTAATGAAAAAACCTGGATAATGTGCACTTCGCCGATGACATTGCATTGCTGAGTAACTTGGTGAAAGGATCACATCTCATGTTTACGGATTTAGACAAGGAGAGCAGAAAGGCAGGTCTTATAGTTATTCTCCGGAAAACAAAAGTATTGCACAACAACCTCGGAAGAGAGCAGCGCTTCGAGATAGGTATTAATGCAATAGAAGTAGTAGAAGACTATGTCTACTTAGGAAGGGTATTAACCGCGGACCGAACCACGAGAATGTAGTGACAAGAAGAATGAAAATGGGGCAGATCACATTTGGCAAGCACTCTCAAATCACGAGAGGTAGATTGCCTGTATCGCTCAAGAGGAAGGTGCCTAACAGCTGCATGTAGCCTGTACTTAGCTACGGAGCAGAAAACTGGAGGCTTACAAACAATATTCAGCTTAAATTGAGGACGACGCAACGAGCACTAGAAAGGAAAATGGTAGGCGTAACCTTAAGAGATTGATTTGTGGGGTGGAACGTTCCAAAACCATCATATGATTAATAGAGACGCCATTGTGGAGGGCTCCGAAAATTTTGACCACTTGGGGTTCTTTAACGTGCACCCAAATCTAAGCACACGACCCTACAACAGTTCCACCTCGATCGCAAAAGCAGCCGCAGCTGCCGGGATTCGATCCCGCACCCTGCGGGTCAGCGGCCGAGTACCTTTGCCACTACACCACCGCGGTGGGGCTCAGGAGACAAGAAAGCTGAGTGGATTAGGGAACAAACGGGGGTGAAGCGTATCATAGTTGAATATAAAAAGAGAAAATGGACATAGGCCGGGCATATACACAAAGAGAGGATAAACGCTGGTCATTAAGGGTAACTAACTGGATTCCCAGTGTAGGCAAGCGGTTTATGGGGAGACAGCAGGTTAGCGGTCAGATGGGATTAAGAAATTTACAGGTATAAATTGGCAGCAGCAAGCACAGGACCGACCTGACCGGCGCTACTTGGGAGAGGCCTTTGTCCTGCAGTGGACGTAGTCAGGACGATGATGATGATGATGACAATGATGGTGGTGATGATGATGATGATGATTGTTGAGCCAAATGTGGAAAAAGTAAGTTGTTTGAGGGCAGCCCAACTTACACGGCACGTTTTAATACTCACAGAATCACGTAGGCACACCACCGGTCTGTTCAGTGGCCACGGTGGCACCTCGGTATGGCTTCAGGTGCGAAGTCTGAAGGAATGACATGCCTATGTGTGTCTAGGTATCTTAAGTAGCCGCAGCATGGTCAGTCGGTCTGTATCAAAGACCAGGGTTAGTTTGAGCGTTGCGCCAACACACGAAGATGTACTCAAAGTGTATGGCATGCTAGATCAACATCTAAAAAGTATACCCACGACTTCTCATGTGTCATATGTGAATATACACCTCGGTAGCTCTAGGCATATTCTCACCGCACTCGTTGAAGGCTATTTCAGGGACAAATGCTAGGTACAGTCATACTCAAAGGCACGGGTGTGCCGTATCATGGATAGCCAACAAACAATGCCAGGTATAACTGCAGGAGTCGTTTCTCAGTATGGCCCCATTTTATTCCAGCTACAACTCAAAGAACGTCTATAAAATTAACAAGATTGGTCCATAGTGCAGCGATACGCTTCGTCCAAGGCATAGAGCAGGAGTCACTGCACCGTCAGTGAAGATAGCGTACAGCGCCACTGATTATTTTGTAAACGTCAACGCAGCACACTTGTCTATTGAAAGCTACAGGCCTTTACGGCGCAAGTAGTTCGAGGTTACTGGTGTCGCAAAATATAGTCTTGCTTTCAGTTGAGGACGCATTGCTCGAGATGCCCATATGCGTACATCGGACGCGTAGGCACTGTTTTCTACAATGTTAGGGAGCTCAGCAGCAAGACCAATGAGCGTGATGTTGAGGAGTATGAGGATGAGCACCGCCCCTTGTGAAACTCCGTTGCTTCCGCCGTGACGGCTCGTCTCACCAACAGGCGTTGACATGAATATGGCACGTCCTCTTAAGATAATTGACTATCCACGCTTGAAGACGGCTTCCTACGCCAATGTCTTCAAGTGCATCATGGCTGGCCGCAGTAAACATGACATATGTTCTACTATCCCTTCAAAAGCTCTAATGAAGCGTTACGCGAATACACCTACGACAGCTACCTCTCATATGCAAATCATTGCACTGTAGCGTGCATTTCCTAGCAATAAAAACGGTGCGCTTTTCTATTGTTCAAGCCGATCTATAGTGAGGTCATGAGTAACCCTGTACAGGCCGCTGTGCTCGGCCTGACTAATGAGCAAACAATATGCACTAAATTGCACTATTTATATGAACCCGTCGAACCACCTCAATACGCCTAACTCAAAAATGGCGGCTTCTTATAAAAGCGCATTACACAAAGCGTGTGATCTGACGGAGTGCAACAGTGGCTGGCCTCGAAATGTGTAGCCTTCGAGCTTGCGTCAGTGTGAGTCTGAGAGCACCTTGATTCGCAAGATTTTGCGTGATTCGTGTACAGATGAGTCCTAACCAGTTTTTCTGTTTGTTTGGGGGGGAGGCAGTAGTGAGAAGAACAGGAGTGAGTGAGAGTAAGTTTTCTGACAGACAAGACGTGTGCACTGTTTTTCCACCACTTTAGGAAGTCCTGGCTGAAGACGACTGAGCTTGGGTTTTGTCCATAGGATCCTGATACAATATTATTTCCTGATATTTGGAATGGAACACTTGAACGGTGTTTACGATGGAGCGGTTGCATTTTTTTACCATACAACCTGGCATGCGCCTACGCAGCATGCGCCTACGCAATAAATCAATGAATGTCCTATGTGGTGCTTTTGAGTTTAAATATTCCTCGTTCGGATGCATTCTCATTTGCCTAGGAGTCAGCTTACTTGCAGCTACTGATATTGTCAATTCCTGCTTCTTTAATTTTAGCGTAGTGTAGTCAGTAACCAAAGAAAGTGATAGCGGTCTCTGGCGGCTGCGGTGCTGCGGGCTTTTTGATTTTGCTAAACTGTGCCACAACCTACGTGACATTGCTTTTTAGTCCGAGGGTTTAAATATAATGTATTTGAGCGATTTTGATCAAATATAATATCCACCTAGTGGCATAAATTTCATTTTAAGGGAATTTCGGGCACAGACTTGCTCGTATATTGTACTCTAAAAACATAAAGTGAAGCCGTGCGTCATTTGTAACCCCTGTGATCTGCTCAAGGTCACACGATTGATAGCAAACTCGCATGGGAAAAAAGCAGGGGTGGCATTCTTTCCTGGTAGGAGAACGGTTGGTCAAGCTTTGCCCCATTTTGACTACCATACGTGCAGAAATAGAAATATGTGGCCATAATTGCCAGAAATTATACAGGCTTTGCACACAAAATAATCAGCTGAGCATCTGATCATTGTGGATAAAAGTCACTGTTCATTTATGTAGTGTCATCGTGAATAACAAGTACAGATTTCCCACATAGGCGGTTTCGAACAATGCTCAGATTAGCAACATTTAACTGTCTATCGCGAAATTCATTTGCATTTACCGCTTCACTTTCATGACACATTCTGTCGACATGTGTAATATGAACAACCTGCCAATGCATTGATTTCTGCTTCCTTGCCTGCTTAACATCACGGCAAAGCCTAGCATCCATGTGAAAGGTTGTGTCGTCCACGATCTCCGACGCCCAAGTAGCTTTCGCTGATTGGCCCGCTGCCCATGACCTACTGGTGTCTGTAGCTCTCCCCGATCAGTGCCCCATTCTTGGACTCCTTCAACCATGCCCCATCTTGCCGATCTCTTCTCTCCCATCGTTTCGTTTGTGTGCGGCTAGCAGTTCATATTCTTTATATATCGCTTTCTGCTATTCTTTGTATCCCCTTCCACTCCCCCCTACAAAGCACTATATAGTATACGCCATGCTCCCACAGAAATTAGGTGCCTTTTTCCCTATTTCTTAAAGGCCAACTGCAACAAAACTTTCCTTCGTTGGGAACGGGCATAACTACGTAGGATCCGCACGGTAAGTTACGATAACAACAGCAAAAAATCTTGCAGTCGTGTATGTAATTGATAATTGGTGCTCTGATTACCAGCTAGCAGATGACACAGAACTCTAGCTGTGTGCGCTGGCAAATCGGACAGAACCGGTAATGACGATTACTACAGAACGTCGCCGTGTCGCTCTTTGTGAGCAATCCTCCCTGCCGCTGAATCGTTCTGCGCGTGTGTACTGCCATGGCACCGCCTAAAGAGAGCGCGTTCGAAACGCGTTGGTGCTGTATTGAAGTAGATGGCAAGTAAAGTTTAAGTGAAGCAGTGTTTCTGAATACGGGGGTTACCCCCATATTCAGATACACTGCTTGACTTGAACTCTACATGTAACCGCCTTCAAAACAACGCGTTTGAAACGCAGCTGTGCGTTCATACTGCCTTGGCACCGCCTAAAGACAGAGCGTTCGAGACGCGTTTGTGGCGCGTTAAAGTGAGTGGTAAGTCAAGTTCAAATCAAGCAGCATTCCTGAATACGGGAGTTAGACACTGCGAACCCACCAGTGGGAAATCCAAACCATCGTTCACTAAGAAGTTCATAACATGAAAATTATGATGTGTATGTCATGAATCTCATGATTAACATTTCATGATTCTGCAGCTCTTGCGGTGGTCTCGTTCACATGGCATGCAGCAAAACTGGTATGGCATGACGTGTTTGCATGGCGAACACAAGCGACAGACCCTAACATGAAAATCATGAGATGCGTATCATGTAACAACATGGCTACATGCCACACCTATGATGCGCTCGCGGCCATTTCGCTATAGCGTCACATATACCTAATTTGGTATTACGGTACGTGAATGGATGACGAAGGCATGTGACTGGTGCCAACATAATAATCATGAGATAGCGTGTTATGTAACATCATGACCACATGCCACGCTCAAGATGCGCTGGCGGCCGTTTCACTAGTTTCATTTATACCAAATTTGGTATTACGGGACGTGAATGGATGACGAAGGTATGATACTAGTGCAAACATGATAAACTTGAGATGCGTGTCATGTAACAACATGACTACATTCCACACTCATGATGCACTCACGGCCCTTCCACTAGCTTCACATATGCAAAATTTGCTAATATGTGACGTCAATTGATGACGAAGGTATGTCACTGGTGCAAACATGATAATCATGAGATGCGTGTCATATGAGAACTTGACTACATGTCACAGTCAAGGCGCCAATAAATTTTAATGTGATGCGGTGCGCGAGCTCACGGGCGTTCATTTCGTTGCGTCACGATGGCGTTGCCACGCCAAGCACTGGTCCTGCCTTATACTCACAGGCACTCACCGCGCTGAAAGGCGCATGCGTTGCTTTGACGCATGCGCCTTTCAGCGCGTCTGGAGGTGGTGGTGGTGGTAAAAAACATTAATTTCAGAAAAAGTCTACTAGAGAGTGCCGACGTGGCCCATCGGCGTGCTAGAGTGGCAAGACCCTATTCCGGGACGCCAGTGGAGCTGGAAGCTGCCCGCGCGCGCTCCACCAAGGAGCGTTGTGCAGCCAAGGTAGAGCAGCCGAGCAGGTGCTCCTCCCAAGCCTCTCTAGTTGGGATAGGAAAAGGGGATGAGAAAGGGACGGGATTAACTGGGCACGATGCTACGACGTGATATGTGTCGGCGAGGACATGACAGGTCGAGCAGGTGCCATTGATTTCCGGCAAAAAGTGCCTGGCGACCGCCGGACTGATAAAGGTGTTCGTCTGCAGGCGGCGTAGCAGTCGTTCGTCCGCTTTCTCCAAACCGCGTGCGGGGTCCGGGTAGAGGCGGCGCGAAGCCCGGTAATAAGCCAAAATTTCGCCAAAGCGCGTCAGGTTGGTATTGCCAGATTCCGTCTCGGGACATGGAGGGGCAACGGCCCGGACAGGAGAAGCGCGGGCAGCGGCATTTGCCGCCTCGTTGCCGGGCAGGCCCGAGTGGCCTGGCGTTCAGACTATACGAATGGGATGAGGGTTAAAGCGCCAAGAGGCTGCCTGTAGTAGCTAGCCGCCAGCGGGGCAATGGAACCCTGAAGGTACTGAGAACAGGCCGAGCGCGAGTCCGTCAGGATGGTGCGTGAAGCAGGGTGAGAGGCGGCCAAAGCTATGGCAACCTCTTCAGCGTGCGTTACTGTGTCTGCCCGAAAGGAGAGGCCATCTACGTGTTTGCCCTCTGTAATCACGGCAGCCGTGAAGTGACCCGAGGGGGAGGGACCCGAGACGTCCACGTAGAAAACACCAGGACGATCGGAGTGTCGCGTATGAAGGGCCGCGGCGCGTGCTAGTCTACGGCCAGGATGGAGGTCGGGGTTCATATTACGGGGTAGAGGTTCCACCCATAGCTTTTGACGCCAGAGCTCTGGTACCGGCTCCAGAGGGTCTTGGTCAGATATCGCGTTAAGGCCAAGTCTGTGTAGAAGACGGCGCCCTGAAGGCGTCTGCGACAGTCGATTGATTTGGTTAACGCGATGAGCTTCGCGCATCTCTGCAAAGGTGTTGTGTACCCCCAGAGCCGTGAATCGGCTGTTGGAAGTTGCAATAGGTAGGTCCAGAGCGCGTTTGTATACTGAACGAAGAAGGACGTCCAGCTGGTGCTCGTGTCGACGACGCAGGCGAAGGTAAGGCAAGGCGTAGAGGACGCGACTGGTCACAAACGCGTGGGCCAATCGGAGGGACTGAGACCCGCGGAGGCTGCCGCGCTTGCTAGACACTCGCCGTATCATGCGGCTCACCTGTTCGCTGGTGCGTCTGAGGCCTGCTATTGTGCCCTTTGGATCCAAAGACGATGTGAGGTGAAGGCCAAGAACCCGAATATTTTGCACTGACGGGACGGGCCCGGACGGAAGAAAAATTTGAGGCGGCGGTAGCGGAGAGACTGAAAGAAGAGCCGATTTAGCTGGAGAGCACTCCAGGCCGCATGAACCTGCGTAGGTGTCCACCAGAAGGGCAGCCTTTTGCAGGCGTTCTTCGATTTGCGCTAAGGAGCCGGTGTTGGTCCAGATTGTGATATCGTCCGCATATAGTGCGTGTTGTATTCCCTCGACCTCGCTTAGAAGAGAGGGGAGGTTCATCATCGCCAGGTTAAAAAGCAGAGGAGACAGGACTGCCCCTTGAGGTGTACCCCGCGTGCCTAATAAGTAAGGGCCGTGTTCGGTAGAATTAAGGCGAATGAAGGCGGTGCGATGTGATAGAAAGGCGCGAATGTAGTTGAAAGTCTTCTGCCCGCAGTTTGTGGTAGACAGGTTAGTGAGTATAGTGCTGTGTTTGACGTTGTCGAACGGCCCGCGGAGATCGAGAGCGAGCACGGCTTTATCGTTATGGCGCATAGTAGTCGGCTCTATGATATCGTGTTGAAGCTGGAGCAGGACGTCCTGCGCCGACAGATGTGGGCGAAAGCCAAACATCGTGTCGGCAAAGGTCCTCCTGGCCTCAAAGTAGGTGGAAAGGCGTTCGCGAACCATGGTTTCCATGAGTTTGCCTGCGCAAGACGTAAGTGAGATGGGTCTCAGTGCCTCAATACTAATGGACTTTGCCGATTTGGGAACGAATGTCACGACCGATGTGGTCCATTCCATTGGAAGCGGAGAACCGTCCCATATCGAATTTATAAGGTGGAGTAGCGAGAGGTGTGCTTGGTCGGGAAGATTTTCCAGGAGCGATACTGTGATTCCGTCGCGTCCAGGGGCCGTGCCCCGTCGCATTTTCGTGAGTGCAAATCGTAAATCAGAAAGTGTGTATGGGGCGTCGAGGTCGGTGTTCGGGGCGCCGGAATACGTATATGCTGGGCCTGCGGGATCAATTGTGCGGCAGATGTAGCGGTCACAAAGTTCTCGCGCGAGTTCATTCGTAGTGCCCTGAAAGGCATGCAGAACACGGTGGAGCTGGCGTTGCGTTTCTCCCCTGGTGGTGGAGGGATCGAGAAGGCTTCTAAAGAGTCGCCACGCACTCTTAGAGCTCATCTGCTTTGCAGCCTTCGAACAGGTGTCTGCCCAGTTAGCATCGGAAAGTTGTGCGGAGTATGCGGCCGCCTCTGCAGTGAGCGCCTCAATGCGAGCGCGAAGTTTCCGAATAAGTTTGTTGCGTTTCCAGCGCCTTATGAGCCCGCGGCGAGCGTGCCAAAGATGTAGGAGGTGTGGATCGATTGCAGGAGTCAAATTAGAGGTTGCAAGGGTGCGAGTGTTCACTTGTTTCATATGAAGAGCGTATGATGCCCACGCTGCATATTCGGTCGAGGAGAGGCCGGCGGGGAATGGTTGCATTCTGAACCGAGTCCAATCGGTGAGACGGGCTTGGCCCCAGTGTTGGCGCATTTTCTGCCGCGGTGTGAACGAAATGCGGAGTAAAAAGTGATCGCTGCCTATGGTTTCGCCTAAATTCTCTCATGTAGCATCGCGGATGTGACGGGTGAGGGAGAGGTCGGGGCATGTGTCTCGCGTGACCGAGTTGCCGGAACGTGTGGGTTGTGCCGGATCGGTAAGAAGCGTCAGGCTCAGCGAGAAAATGAGCTCCTTGAGCTCTCTGCCCCGGGCCTTCTCGTAGTGGTAACCCCAGTGAGGGCTGGGGGCATTAAAGTCCCCGACAATGACCAGTGGTTGTCGGGCCGCTATACGCAGCGCCCGGTGGAAGAGATGCGCAAACGAAGCCCTTGCAAGGCGAGGGGGGCAGTACACGTTTAATATATGTATTGATGGTTGGCCCCTCCGCTGAGATAGCACTGATATCATGCAGTAGTCGTAAGGAAGATCCAGATCGAGGTCAATCTGTACTGCCGTGTAAGCTTTATGCACGAGGAGGCATGTGGTGGTGCCGCCTACATAGGAGCAGTATCCAGAAAGGGATGGAGCAGGGCCAGATTCTTGGAGCGCCAAGACGGCCGGCTGAGAGCCAAGTGAGCTGAGGAAAAGGGAAAAATGTGAACGCTTTCGCCTGTTCCCGAAGCCTCCAGGGTTCCACTGTATGATCTCGAATTTAGACGCAATGTTTGAACGGGACGTACGATTGGTAGCCATCGTGACTGTCCTAGGTTTTATATTTGGTCCTCCATGTCCAGCTCGGAATCCTCAGAGGCAGGGAGGGGCACGGAGGCCGGATTGTCCGACGGCGGGGTGGTGGTAGCCACCTTACGACGACGCCGTGGAGCTGTACCCTCACTGCTCACCGAGCAGGAGCGGGAACGCGATGCGTTGGGTTGAAACTGGGTGATTGCCCAGGCTTGAATAGCCTGGGTAACCTCTACTACTATGCGTTGGACCGAGAAGCTGGTGAGGAGGTGATTAATCGAAGCTTCGATGCGCGTGAGGCGTTCCTCTACGCGCGGGGTGCGCTCTTCGCTAGGGAGAGCTTGGTTGGCGGGCAAGATAACCTGAGGTGCCCCAGGAGCCTCAAGAGCTTCTGGAGTAGATGTGGCACCGGTTCCGAGTGCTGGAGTACAAATGGTTGCTTGAACCGGCGGTTTAATGGGAGTGGGCTTAGCGCCAGGACTAAGCTTGGATGTAGCTGGCGTAGCCGCCTGGACAGAGGAGGCAATACCGGATGGCCTTGCAGTGCACTGTTGTTGGGGTTGAAGTCGCTTATTTAAGAGTTCGAGTTGTTTAGTTAAAAGAAAATTTTGCTTTTGAAGTGCCGCAACTTGCTGGCGAAGGGCCGCAAGTTCGGGAGAAGGAGGATCGACAGAAGGGGGTGAGAGAGGCTTAGAAGCAGCTTTCCCTGCCCAACTGCTCACCTGAGGTACCACCGCTGGTGCTTCGAGCGGTGGCAATGCCTGAGTGTCGGCGTGGAGTGGTGGAGCCGACTGATGCAGGTTGGTGCCGCTGTCTGGCTGTGACGAACATGAGGTGGTCCCTCGAGCAGATGTTGAGGGCTGCTTGCGTTTCCGATATTTTCGATATTTTGCCGTGCAGCCACTGGTCCCAGTCTCATGGGCGCCGTGGCAGAGGAGGCGTTTGGGGTGGCAGTCGTGGGCATTGAGACCTGCAGGTGCGGGGGTTCCACATTTGGCACACTGCGTTGGAGCGGGGTGAGGACACTGAGGTGGTCGATGGCCGATGGTACCGCACTTGGTGCGAACCGGGACCGTTTTCTTGTAGGCGCGGATGTACGTCGCCACGCAGTGGTAGAAGAGGAAGCGGGGTAACTTCGTGCCCTCGAAAGTCACCACCGCCGCCGCGGAATCTCCGAGTTTGCGGACCGCAAGGATAGTACCTCGAGGCCAATACAGTTCAGACTTTATCTTTTCCGGGCTTTCAGCAGGGTTTACGTTGATGACGCCCCTGCATGTATCCCCTGGTGCCTTGGCGTGGCCTCGAACGGGCAGCTGCTGATCCCCCACTTGCAGCTGGAAGTCCCCGAGGAGTCGCTGTGCCATAGGCAAAATGGTGGTGCTACAGACCAAGATGTTCTGTTCCCAGATTGGCCACACTTGAATTTGCGTGGTAGTCCGGTCGCCGAGGTAGCTGCGGATGGCGTCGCCCGCGCGATCGGCCGGGACAAATGTGCGTAGCTCGCAGGGAACGCGAGGTTTAACTACTACGATGTAGTCGTCGCGAGAGAGGCGAGAAATTTGACGCGGACGCCACTTGCGTTGCTTCGCTGGCTGCGAGGACGGAGCAGAGGTAAGCACACCACCGGAGGGATGGCGCGCCGGCGTTCCTTGCAAGGCTGGGGAATGGTGGCCCGCTGTGGCGTCTCGTTGTTGTTGAGACGCAGGCTTCGATTTCGCTTGCTTGCGTTGCCACAGTCTCACCATGTCGTCGAGGTATTCATCTTCTGATGGCATGGTGTTTTCGGAGGATGAAATCTCCATAGACAGCATTTGGCTTGAGGTAGGATCATAGCCCGTAACCACGTTAGCGGCCGCCATCGCCGGGCTGAGAGCCCTTAGCGAGGCGGCGTTGTAGCCGGGAGTGAAGGACGTCCCTCAAGTTGTCAAAACTGGACCCACCTGGACGAAGGTGTTGTCTAGGCGAAGCGGAGAACTTGGCGGAGACGATAAATCCAAGTTTCAGGGGTACCAAGGTGGATGTCCGCAGAAATAGCATAAAATCTACGGAGGCGATGTGGAGTGCGTCCGTCACCATCGAGCGCTCCGCGTCTGGAGTCCTTCCGCCACGAAAAGAGGGAGATGCAGTGTTGTCTCGGGGTAGCATCGACACGAAATATACCATGTCCCATTTCGCGTCGGTGGCCGTCAGGCCGTGCCGACGGACGCTGGTCGCGCCGGTCACGCCTACAGTGTAAGCAAAAACTATCCGAGTTTGGGGTTTTTGCGGCTCATGACCTCTGAAAACTCTCTTTCGTTTGAAATTACTACCTTGTGTAGGAGTAAAAGATGGCACATGACATAGTTTTACCACCACCTGTGAGGCACGTAGTAAAAGGTTGTCAAAATCCAGTTTTATCGCGTAGGGAGTTTTCCATCACGCAATTTTCAACCTACGTTTCAGAGTTTATCACCACGTGACAGCATGCTACAACTGCTTCGGCACCTTTTGCCCCGAGTGCCCTACTGACACTCTCAGTGAATGTTGGTACGCGAGGACCACAGATGTTTTTTTTTCTTTTTTTGGCATTTTGATGCCTCATGACTGACCTCGAGTCAACGCAATTTCACTGGAACTGGGGCAGCATAAGCACAAAGAGCGAGGACAGCATTCTGTGAACAAAAGAAATACCTAATTATAGAGCAGGAATAACGAAAAAAACGAAAAGGGGGGGGGCAGGAGGGGGGCTCAGAAAATACCTGCTGTGGAAAGTTGTCCTGCTTATTTTCGCAAATTGTTGGCTTTTGCTCTGCGGTGGCCTTGGAGACAGACGATGCAAGAAGCTCGGTATCTGTGTGTCTGGTTTAGCTCACGTGTTTTCCACATTATTGAGCAGCCGTGCGCTTCCGAGCACCTCCAAACCTGCACGTCGAGGATATCTCGCTTCCGTGCCGAATCGCGAAGATCTGCCAGTGGTAACAAAATCAATCTGGTTTCATCGTCCATGGTTGCTTCCTGGAGAAGCGATAAGCAAAACGCTTCACTATGTCGTCGGCACCGAGCCGTGGCCGCCAGTCACCAGTGGGAGTGTGTCGTTGAGGCAGGTGAAAGAAGCATCGCAATATCTTGTTCCACAGAAGCCGATGTTTGCTGGAGTGAAGTGCTGCATGAATTTCCCGCCTCATGCACCAACTGTTATCAAACTTGTAGTGCGAAGCCAATACGAGCAAGACGGAATTAACAAGCGGCTTCCGGTGAGCACGAAGAGAACCCAGATGGTGGTCCGTTTCTATCGTTGGAAGTACGTACATACGTCGCCTCGTCCCAGCAAGACTGTGTAGATTGTGGGCACGTAATCATTTATGTCTCAAATGATGACAAAATTCGCACAGGAGATGTATTCTGTAACGCCACCTGCGTTTCATCGCATTGCCGTGCTCCTCGAGAAGGCCTAGTACGCTGTCGGTAAGAAGCTTGTATGCAAGCGCGCACGCTCTTTTACGCCCGTTGTAATGACTACGTGCTGCTACTGTGGTTGTGCATCGCCGCTCAATGAAAATCATTCAGCTGCCGTGGTTTGTGTGTAAATAGGTATATTTTGTGGACTTGTGCAACCGCAGAGCTATCACTGGTGAGGCCAATAGGCCAATGTGGCATCATTGGATAATCAAAAAGGTAAGATCGGGTGGGTTTATGATGAAAGGTTGGTGTGACTCATAGTGACCTCTAGCCCACCTTAAGCTTATGCTTGCACCTTTAACCGTTATTGTTAATCTATGTGAAAACACAGCTCTCCTACCGGTACTACACGGCAGGTCAAAAAAATTGTGCCTATATATCTATATCGGATTGTCAAAGTGAAGTCGAGTAACGCATGCAGTTTGCATTCTTTCGTCGGCACTCACGCGCGTCGGACACAAGAATCATGTGCTCCTTAGAAGCGGCGTTTGCGGCACATACTAGCCGCGGTAACAGGATGACCGAAGACCAAGACGCAGGATATGAGATTATTTTGCCTCCCCTGCCCAAGGGACGCGTCGCGCAAAACACCGTGTTTTTACACGATGATGTGCGCGGCAGACCGTATCGAGTCGAAGATTTCCGAGACGCGCTCGGACCTACAGGACTGCTGCCGGAGGTGTTGGCACTGGGGGCCTACCAGATAAATCATGTCTGGGTAGTCACCATGAACAATGCGGACGCTACGAAACGCTTGCTGGATGTGAAGGAGCTGAAAGTCAAGGGCCGACGCTGCATCATCGTAGACCCCCAGGATCAGCAGGTGCGGCTAAGTCTTCATTGGCTGCTGTACGGCGTCAACGATGAAGACGTGCGAACGGCGTTGGCTGTTTTTAGGAAGGTCGCACAAGGGAGCATTGGCGTGTTCAAGGTGTCAGCGACAAGGGTTCAAAAACACGGACTGTGCTTCTTAAGCTCAAGAGTGGCGTGAAGGTTGAAGATCTCCCCCATCAAATCAGGGTGGCTGGTGAACTGGCACTTGTGGTTGCACCTGGTCCGCCAATGCAGTGTCTGCGCTGCCAAGGTACCGGCCATGTTAGAAGAGAGTGTAAGGTACCCCGATGCTCGCGTTGTCGGCGGTTCGGCCACAGCGAAGATGTGTGCAAGCGCACGTACGCATCGGCTATCGGATCAGCCGAAGGTGAAGACTCTCACAGCAGAGTTGGTGATGGACGTGACCGAGGCTGAAGACGCGGCGAATGGCTCAGGCGACGCGGTGAACCCTGAAGCTTCAACAGGTACAGTTACACTGACTGGTGGTGATGAACCAACAGCCAAAGCAGACATAGCATCTGGGGAGGTGGTTACTCAAGAGCCAGCCGGCCAAACCGAAGAAGGCTTCACAAGCACCTCATCGAAGGAGACTGAGCCGGTGGAATTAACCAAACTTCCAGTGTCGTGCAAGAGTATCAGTGGTGGGGCGCCAAGCAAAAGACCCCGTGAGCAGTCTGCAGGACGGCGTGAGGCGTCCAGCGAAAAGCAAGAAGAGGGGCCACCTGCGAAGGCGACTTCGTTCAGACGCAGCAGCACAAGGCTGCGTCCCATCCCGATATCGGACAAACACTGGCCACCTTTGTCCTCCAGTGGCACGGGTCCACCTAGAGGCTCCGAAGATGTCTAGCTCTATGCTAGATGCCGAAGGTAAGCACCATGCCCCGGGCTAACTTCTTCACTGTGTAGACATGGCTGTTGCACCGAAACTTAGAGTGGCAACGTTAAATGTTCGAGGTCTTGCCACCAAGCGGAAACAGAGCCAAGTCTACAGGCTACTTGTGGATCATGATCTGGATGTACTAGCTGTACAAGAAACAAAAGTAGACGGTCAGGAGGAGACCCGGGGCATGGTGCTGAGGTTTACGGCGCGTTACCATGCAATTGTAAGTCAAGCAATAGGCACGTCTGCAGGCTGCGTTTTGGTCATTAAGAAGTTACCGGGTCTGGTAGTGCAAGATACCTTCGCTTTCCCGTCTGGTAGATTGGTTTCCTGTGATTTTGTATTCAATGAATATCAGTGGCGTATAGTGTGTATTTATGCACCGACCATTTGTGAGGAGCGATCACTTTTTTTTCAAGCCTAAAGCAGCACTTCACTTTGGAAAGGAAATCTGTATTACTTGGTGATTTTAACTGCGTCCTCAATGGGCGAGATCGAGGAAATGGACGCGCCAATTACGATAAAAGTAGTAGGACGCTAGCGGGTGTAGTTACTCAATTCGAGTTAGAAGACGTGGGCAGCTGTATGGAGGGAACGCGGGAGGAGCGTTTCACACATTTTCAGGGGAATAGCCATGCGCGCCTTGATGGCATTTACGTGTCGCTTGATTTAATAGCCCACTGCAAGACATATGCTGTTTACCCAATACACTTTAGCGATCATTGTTTGGTTAATTATGATATGGGAGAGAAAACGCAAGGTGGAACTTTCTCATGAGAGTTGTGCAAGATGAATTCCACTTTGATTACTGACGAATATTTCTTAGATCAGGTTATGAACTGCATCAATGAAATAAAAATGGATGATGGAGCTAAACTTGCAGAACAATGGGAAGAGTTCAAGAAGCGAATAAAAATAAAAGCTATTGATCGTTCTTGCGCATTGAGTTATGAAAGGAAAAAGAAAAAAAAAGAACTCCGAAAGACTTTCGAAAGACTAATAGACTTGGAGTGCAAACAACCGGGAGAGTATAAAATTGACATACGCAATATTAAGCAGAAACTTGCACTGCATGACGAGGAACGCTACCGCGGTGCACTCGTCCGTGCTAGGGCTGAGGCTTTAGCGGCTGGAGAGACGCCAACCAAAAGAGCGTTAGGGGTGGAGAAAACGAACGCTTGACGAAATCATATCGAAAAAATAGAGAAGGATGGTCACGAAGTAACTGATACGGACAGCATTTTATCCGTATTTTCAAGTCATTTTGAAAACCTTTTTGCGTGTAGACAGGAAAACCTAGAAAGATTTAAAGACGAATATTTAGGACGCATGCCGCAAGTGAGCGAGGAAGTGAAAAACGCTTTGGAATTATCTATATCTGCATCTGAAGTTGAACGGGCGATTGATAAGTTAAATCCTGGGAAATCTCCAGGACCAGATGGTCTTTGTGCCAAGTGGTACAAATGTTTTGAAAGCGAATTGTCTTTAATACTTGCGGGCGTTTTTAATGAGGCATATGAGGAAAAGAAAAAACCGCCATCCTTTGGTGAATCACGTACCGTTCTGATTCCGAAAACAGACGAGGTTGAAAAGCTCAGGCACGTCACAGCGTACAGGCCAATCGCACTGACAAGCGTAGACTACAAAATATTAATAAAACTTTTGGCGGCCAGACTTCAGTCGGTAATAAAAGATATCGTCGGTCCACACCAAACGTGTGGAATAAAAGGTCGGTCCATAGTTACAAACGTTAATAAAATGCGATCCGTGCTCGAATGTGTTGACACCTGTCATGCTCGTGCGGCCATACTCTAGCTGGATCTGGAGAAAGCGTTTGATTGCGTTTCCCACGCTCTTTCGTTTGCAGTATTGAAGCTTATTAATGTTGGTAAGATAGTTATTGACGGAGTAGCCATGGCATATCGGAACGGTAGTACGAGACTAATTATCAACAAGACATTGGGCCCCCCTATAAGAATTGAGCGCTCAGTGCGTCAAGGTTGCCCTGTTAGTCCACTTTTGTTTTGCATCTATATTGAAACTTTATGTCAGTCGATATTGCAGAATGACATCATTAATGGATTTAGAGTACAATCATCAGAGGTCAAATTACTCACATACGCTGATGATGTTGCGATTTGTAGCACTTCCTATGACGGTATTGAAGAATCAATCAGAGTTTCTAAATCTTTCGCCGCAGTTACAGGAAGCCATATAAACTGGGGTAAGTGCCTCGGCTTCTGGCATGGATATTGGCCTTCAACACCAGAATTGTTTTGCAGCCATTAAATGTACAAGAACGCCAGGTAAATATCTCGGAGTACCGCTCAAGTCATACAAAAGTACTGATGAATAATGGACACAGCAAACGAAAGAAATTAAAGGGAAAGCGAATAGGTGGAATGCAACCTATCTGTCCATGTTTGCTAGGGCTACTGCATGCGACTGGTTTTTTGTGTCTAAGCTGTGGTATGTGATGCAAGTGCTGTACTGTTCCCGGGTCAATGTGCAAAAAGTACATCGGGTGTTTGCAGTATTTGTGTGGGGTTCTAACTGGGAAAAGTGCAGTCGCACGAATTTGTTCAGACGGGTGAAGTTTGGAGGCCTTGGGCTAGGACATCTGTTTAGCAAGCAGTTAGTAAATAGGTTTTTCATTTTCGCGAGGAAAGAGATTCTTTCCTATTAACAGTGTGTCAAACAAAACTAAGTAGACCGTTGCCCGAGTTTGTTGTGAGCACTCATGTTACCACAGGGGCTGTGCAAGGATACATGAAGGAAGTTGTGGCCAGCGTGCGGTTTTTGTGTGTTCGGTTTTTAACTGACTACCTGTGGTCTGTTGGAAAGAAAAAACTGTACAAAGATTTATGTGACACGATGCTCCCCATCCCACTGTACAGAGCGCTATATACAGCACGCAAGGGTCAAAATGTACTTAAACGAGTTAAAAAAATGCCAGCAGCTCCAAGTGCGAAAACGTTCTTTTTCAAATTACACACTGGAACACTTCCTGTAAGAACCTTCCTAGAGGAGGGGGGGTTCTATATGCCTTGGGGATCTCACTGTCTAATCTGTAAGAAACCCGGAAACTATTGACCATGTTTTTCTGCACTGTTGGGAAGGAGTTTATTTTTGGGACGTATTACAAAGAAAAATCAGAAAAGAGTTCCCGTTAGATCCTCATGGGATCAGGTATTCGGCAATAGAGAATGAGGATGGATTACCTTTCGATTTTATCATGATGACTGCCTTGCACAGTATATGGCGCTCTAGAATGACTGGATTTCATTGTGACCCAGACAGAAGACCAGCAAGAGAGTATTTCAAAGAAAGCATCTCAAGATTACTCGAGGTAGTAAGAACAGACGAATGTGTACCTTCATGGGTAAAAAGGGTAGAAGCCCTACTGACCATGAAGGAATTCTAGGACGTGATGTGTTATAGTAATGCTTGACGGGCTTAGTTATTTTTAAGTTTATTGTATTGTTCGTTGTGAATTGTAATATATTTATCTTAGCAACCCGTTTGTGAAGTTGAACCGAAAATAAAGAAAAAAAAATGCGTGCAGTCTGTTAGAGTGGTGTTTTATTCTGCATTTGTTGTGTGTGCGTGTTTGTCTGTATGTGAATCTATGTGTCATCGATTCTGCCGCCATTTAATATATTGTTACGACCTCAGTAGGCGTCTGGGGGTTTATTGATACACGGTTCGAGGGACGAGCCGTATCGGCGCAGGCAGATGATGATGATCTTCTTCTTCCACACCCCTTGCTTCTTTTTCCTTCTTCGTCCGGCACATACGTGGCGTAACATTTCCCCCCTCGCAGACAAAGCGCGCCGCGCGTTTCATGCAGTGTCGCGTTGACTGAAAGGCTTCAGGCGAGCGACATGCGTGACCTCTGTCTTTCTGGAACGTCTCCCGCTAGCTGTAAGACGTGCGATGCGGTAGTCGACTGCGCTCAGGCGGTCAAGGATAACAAAAGGTCCGATGTAGTGCGCGAGCAGTTTTTGGCACAAGCCACGTTTGCGTAAAGGCTTCCACACCAACACGAGATCTCCCGGAATATATGTGGCCTGCCGGTGCTTGCTGTCATAACGAACTTTCGATCTGTCTTGCGAGGCTATTGTACGTAAACGAGCAAGACGACGAGCTTCTTCGGCGAGACAAAGAGTTTCTGCTAGGGAGATTTCTGATTGGTCCCGATCAGAGAAGGAAAATATTGTATCCAGAGTATAACGGGGGGGTCGAACATAGAGGAGGAAGAACGGGCTGTAGCCGGTGGTCTCATGTTGGGAAGTATTAAACGCGTATGTGACGAACGGCAAGACATCGTCCCAGTTCTTGTGGTTCGAGGCAACGTACATAGAAAGCATATTCACCAGTGTTCGAATTGTTCGCTCGACGAGACCATTCGTCTGCGGGTGATAAGGCGTCGAGTGTCTGAGCTCTGAGCCACACATACGGAGAAGTTGTTCGACAACGTCTGCCGTGAATTGACGTCCACGGTCACTTATGATGACGCGAGGGGGCCCATGACGCAGTATGATAGAATGGAGAAGGAAGGACGACACTTGACCAGCAGTCGCGGATGGCAGGGCAGCAGTCTCGCAGTACCGAGTAAGATGGTCAGCACATACCACAATCCATCTGTTGCCTTTCGATGAACGCGGAAAAGGGCCCACCAGGTCAATGCCAATTTGTTCGAACGGAGAACTGGGAGGCGTCACAGGTTGTAGATGTCCGGCCGGAGCTGCTGAGAGAGATTTGTGCGCCTGGCATTGCGCACAACTGGCCACGTACAACTCAACTGACTGGCGCATACGTGGCCAGTAGAAGCGTTCCTGGGTACGATGAAGAGTGCGCGTCGTTCCGAGGTGACCTGAAGTGGCGTCATCATGCATGGCGTACAAAACAGATGACCGTAGTGCCTCTGGAACCACCAGCAGGAAGCGGGAACCGGTGCCGGAGATGGATTTCTTGTACAGTAGACCATCACGGACGCAAAAGCGGCTTTCCGGAGTGGATGCTTGTGCGATCACGAATAACGGATTCAAACTCACGTCCTTCCGCTGCTCAGTTTCAAAGGTGGCCTTATCCGGGAACGCTGGTGCTACGGACGCAATCAGATGATCGAAATCGTCAGCGTCGCAAACTGTAGCATCAACTGGCATCCTTGAAAGGCAGTCCGCGTCCGCGTGTTTCCTGCCGCTCTTGTACGATACCGTGAAGTTGTACTCTTGCAGCCGGAGGGCCCAGCGTGCTAGACGGCCTGACGGATCCCGAAGGTTGATAAGCCAGCACAAAGAATGATGATCCGTAACTACTTGGAAAGGACGACCGTATAGGTATGAGCGGAATCGCTGCACAGCGAAGACGAGTGCAAGGCATTCTTGTTCGGTCACAGTGTAATTGCGTTCCGGCTTACTTAAAGTGCGACTGGCATATGCGATTACGTGTTCCACTTGATTACATCGCTGTATCAGGACTGCACCTATGCCAATGCCGCTTGCGTCGGTGTGAACTTCAGTCGCCGCAGAAGGATCGAAGTGCCGCAGGATAGGCTGCGACGTGAGCAAGAACTTCAGTTGGTCGAAAGAAGTTTCACAATCAGGAGTCCATTCAAAACTAGCACCTTGGCGGAGAAGACAGGTCAGTGGAAAGGCAACTTCTGCAAAGGCGGGAATAAATCGGCGAAAGTAAGAGCAGAGGCCCAAGAAGCTCCGAAGCTCCTTCACTGAGCCAGGTGGTTTAAAAGCTCTAACAGCCGCCGTCTTATTCGGGTCGGGCCTGATGCCATCCTTGTTGACGAGATGTCCCAGCACCAGTGTTTGTCGAGCTCCGAAATGACACTTCTTTGCATTAAGAACCAAGCCAGCATTTCGAATACATTTCAAAACCAGCTCTACCCTTTCGTTATGTTCACTGAATGTACGCCCGAAGATAACAACGTCGTCAAGATAACACATACAGATGTTCCACTTCAGGCCGCGCAGAATGGTGTCCATGAATCTTTCAAATGTAGCGGGCGCGTTACATAGACCAAAAGGCATCACGTTAAATTCATATAGTCCATCCGGAGTAACGAAAGCCGTCTTTTCTTTGTCCATTGAATGCACAGGTATTTGCCAATAGCCTGAGCGTAAGTCTATGGACGAAAAGTAGGATGCTGAATGGAGGCAGTCTAGAGCGTCATCAATGCGTGGGAGAGGGTAGACATCTCTCTTTGTGACGGAGTTTAGACGGCGATAGTCCACACAGAATCTCCAGGTACCATCCTTCTTTTTGACTAGAATCACGGGAGCCGCCCAAGGACTCGATGATTCTCGAATGACACCCTTCTGCAGCATATCACGCACTTGTTCATCAATTATCTTGCGCTCAGACGGCGACACTCGGTAGGGTTTCTGGCGGATGGGCTGTGCTGTTCCCGTGTTTATCCTGTGGAGAATCCGAGACGCGGGAATCGAGGGCGCATGGTCATGGGAAAAATCGAAAATCGCCACGTATTTTGACAAAACGTCCAGAAGCATGCGGCGTTTGTCAGTAGTAAGTGACTTGTCGATCATAGGTAAAAGTTTTGAATCGGCCGTAGAAGTATTGGCTGAGGCCCCACCTGGAGCATCACTGAGGGCAGCCACTGCCATCGGTGAGTATGTTTTGAACTTGGCAAGCTTCAGTCCTCCTGGTAGAACCACCGACTCAGCTGAACAGTTTACCGCCCATAGTCCTGTGCGTCCTTGAACGAGTGACACTATGCAATGCGGCACCAATGTGTTCTTCTTAATGCAACTGAGATGAAAGGGCTCCACTAATGCGTCGAACGCACTGTCACTGTTTTCAATGCGTGAGGAGTATACAGGAACACAGACTGCAGAGAATGCCGGCACAATGCTATCTTCACTGACCCGGAGCGCACCGTGCTCCCTGTCTGAATTCTCTAATAGTTCTCCAGGGGCAGCATCACATATGTACACCTCTCCATTTCTACAATCAACAGTGGCGCCACACATTCGAAGGAAGTCAATCCCCAGGATTATGTCGTGTGTGCTCCTTGGAAGAATCGTAAACTCTGTGACAAACACTTGATCACCCAAGCACACTTCTGCGGTACAGACACCAATGGGACACAGCGAGTTACCACCAACGCCACAGAATGTTGTTGCCTTCTCCCACAAAAACATCACCTTTTGTCCTAAACGGTGTTTAAAAGCAGCACTCATAATCGAAACTGTAGCACCAGTGTCCACCAAAGCCATCGTACACACACCATCAACAAAAACTTCTACCTTGTTCTTGAACATCAACACAGACGGGGGTATTTCGTTTTGCAGCAAGTCACCAGCGACCTCACCCCCATCGGCCGCACTGTTTAGTTTTCCTGATGTGGTGACGATGGGCGGCGCCGTGGCGATGGAGACCGGTGGGATCGAGGCGCAGGAGGTGGCGTCACACTTCGATCAGAGGCAGGGGAGTTGTTGCGCCAGTGTCCGTGCCAGAAGCTGCTGCCGGGTCTTGAGTCGGTGGGCCAGTGTCCTTGAAAAGGTGGGACAGCAGGTTTATCGGTCAAGCTTGTCCACTGATCATAGCGTGGTATGCGCGAACGATCGCAATACCTCGATATGTGACCAGTCAGACCACAGTTGTAGCACACAGGCGCAGGACGAGGTCGTCGCCGTTCTTCGAAGTGTTCACGTCTGCGAGCGTTCGCGTAAGCCCGAGATTCAATGAAATCAGTTGTCGGTGGGTGGTATGGGCGTACGGAACGGAAACGTTGAGGGTACTGTGATCGCTCGTAAAAACCCGGACTTGACTGCTGAATACGCCGAGGCCCTGCAACCTCCGTTGCGTTGACGGATGGATGTTCATAAACTGTAAGCTGTGGGGCAGTGGTGTCCTGCGGGAAATAGGATGGAGACGTGGCAGCTGCCCGTTCACGTGTCATTTCGCCATGTCTGAGTAACTCTTCCCGAACAATTTGGCGGATGGTTGCCGAAAGGTCACCAGTTGAGGCCGCTTCTATGCTGGCTACTGAGGTGACATTTGCCAGACGACCAAACTTAGGCGCTATTCTGCGCTGCTTCAGGGTTTCAAACGTGCGGCAGTGCCGTACAACGTCAGACACTGAAGTCAGGCTTTCCCTGCTAATAAGGAAGTTGTAAACATCTTCTGCAATTCCCTTCAGCAAATGCCCCACCTTGTCCTCTTCCGACATGCTGGAATCGACTTCCCTACACAGCCTCAAAATCTCTTCAGTATACACGGTGCAGGTCTCACCGGATAGCTGGGCCCTCTGTGCAAGACTCTGCTCGGCAAGCTTCTTTTTTGCAGCTGAGTTGCCGAAACACTTCTTGATTTCTTCAACAAAGCGTTCCCATGTTGTCAGAATATCTTCATGGTTCTCATACCAAACGAGGGCAACATCAGTGAGGTAGAAAACAACGCGTGACAGTTGGGAGGCAGCATCCCATTTGTTGCAGTTGCTTACTCGCTTGAAATGTTTGAGCCATGAGTCCACGTCGTCATTGGCCCTCCCGGAGAAGGTTCGTGGCTCTCTGTGATACGGCCAAGAACTGCTGGGGACTGGTTCCCGAGCTTCTGTTTCGTCAGGCATGATGGCCAAAGAAGGAAGCAGGCCGGCGAGGCGACGACTCCGGCGAAATCCGAGGGGTAGCGGTCCCGTCGTTGGTTCCTATACCCAGCACCTTCCACCACTCTGTTACGACCTCAGTAGGCGTCTGGGGGTTTATTGATACACGGTTCGAGGGACGAGCCGTATCGGCGCAGGCAGATGATGATGATCTTCTTCTTCCACACCCCTTGCTTCTTTTTCCTTCTTCGTCCGGCACATACGTGGCGTAACAATATAATATATTTGTCGACTCCGGCGAATGCATCCGTCAACTTTAATTTTTTTACCACCAGAAATAACTCCCAGAAATCTCCCCAAAAACCTTAGGAAGGCAGTAAAACTTTACCCTCTCTATACTCGCTCAAAACCTCATTGGGGTAAATAATTACTACCCTTCCTTCGTTCAAAAACTCAGTTGGCACGAGAGTAAATTTTTTCTTCGATAGCAGGTGGTTAAAAAACAGGAAAGGTAGTGTGCTAGAGGACGAGTGGTTTACTCAGTTGTTGAGGTAATTTCAGGTCATTTTCGTTTAGTGTGCAGCGTCACACTACAGAGTGCTCGCGTTTTGCTAACGTAGCATCGCTGTTCCCAGCGTGCGCGCCGGTCAATGCTACATTGGAGTATATTAGGCCCTTCATGATGCGCTCGTTGCCGTTTTGCTAGCTCCAAATAAACCAAACTTGATGTTATATGACGTTTATGGTTACGAAATTTATGACTGATGCAAACATGATAATTCTGACCCGCGTGTCATGTAAGGACATAACATACCACGCTCATAGCGTGCTCACGGGTGTTTCTCTAGCTCCACATATCTTAAATTTGCTATCACGTGACGTGAATAGAGGCCGAAGGTAAACGACACATTCAAACATGATAATCATGATATGGAAGTCATGTGGGGTCAATTACCTCCACCTTGTAACGTTGTTCTGATTTTAAAGTCACATATCAACCATTCTCATTCGTGCTTCGCGTATCATCGATTACCACTGTACCTGGGCTCTGCCACTTTCTTTTTTTCTAAACATGAGTCACGTGTTAATGATAGAGTGCTAAGTACTGTGAATCGTTAAATACATTTTAGCTAAACACACAAGGGTCTCCCATAGTTGAGTGTGTATAGACCCTTTCCCTGTTTACACACACAGGTCCTTGATAACATCTGGTTTCGTCCACCGATGTGCCTTAATAGCATCGGTGGGCAAGAAGAGCTATAGAAAATAGCTTGACAATTTTCTACACTTTATTTCACAAAATATATTCAAATAAATTTTCCTTTGAGTTACATGAAGATTTTAAGTGATTTTCTTGAACCATACGCATGTTCATTTTATCTTGAAAACTCGAGATACTTTCCTTATTCTTGAAAAAATTGAAAATGTACTTTTAGTTCAACGTTAGAAGAAGTTGAATGAGGTGACCGGAAGGTTGTTCGGGTAGAACGCTTGCAGTCTTGATACAGTCTATAGTACTCCAAATCGTACACAAATGATTTTGTACTCAGTTTTTCGCTGTCAGGAATCAAATTGCTTCCTGTGCTTTCCTAGCCATAGTGTCCCGTGAATACTAAATGAGATGAACAATTTTTCGCCCTTGGAAAGGCACTCAGTTTCTCCTTAACGACCTTTTCGAAGTGATGTCCTCTTCGCTGATTCAATTTTTTTGAGCTTTCAATGATCGGTGATTTTGTCTTTGTTTCACAACTTGATCACGTGCACGTCGTTCTTGAGTGTCTGGCCTGTTTGTCAAAGTTTTCCAAACTTGATTAAAATTTTCAAACCCTTTCTTTAGCAGGGAGCGTACGTGTATCCCACATTAAAAGACTTCTCAGCAGCTACGCGTAGGGCTGTAGACTTTGCGTGCGGCTTTGGGTTTTCAAGGCACGCGTATTTTCTTGAAAAAGTTTTGCTCCGGGACGCCGAGTGAAGCGACTCCATCGTTTCGTGTCGCAGTAACCCCCTGACGCTCTGTTGCGCGTTGGATTATTGCGTTTCTCTATAGTAGCAAAGCAACATAAAAAATGAAGTGTGCACCATGTTCAGTGGTCACTGCCACAAAATGTTTCAGTACCTTTGCCCGGGTAGAAAGCAAAGAAGGATCGTAGCCTAAGTCTTTTAAATGGGAAGACTACTTCCTGCTGTATTTCATTTCCACAAGCGAGAGCGCTTTGTCGGAGCTCAGCAAAAGCACTGAGAGAAAGAAAAGTAAACAGGGGGTTCTGAAGTACGACAATTGAGAGTACAATTCTGGTAGATTAAGTGGCAAAGGCTCCTTAAAAGTTCCGTGGCTTTTTAGCGGGCGCTCATTTTTGTGCGTGCCTGAAATCGCGTAGAGTTTTTTAGTGCGCGCCTTCACGTTTCAAGCTCTCAACGTAAATCCAGTCAAGAGCTGGAACTATTGTCTTTTGTAGCACAAGACGGGACAAGCCTGCTACTCGTACATGGACATGTTATCAGCATGGTGCTTCCCAATTTATTTCGTTAAATTCTCGCGTAGTAGGCTGTAGACGCGAAATTATGGGAGACACGAAAAAGTCTACAGAACATGCTTGTGGTTTGTAGGGATGGGCATTACCAAGATAGCATGCCACGACGACTACTGGGAAGTCTAGCGCGACTTCGGGAGTGGTCAACCTCACAGGCAATGTGCTTGTATACTCTTTCTCTCCACTGCATTCACCGCCTGGTTGATGAGCGCTGAGCAGTGAAAAATTCCGGGGTTTGCCTGTAGTGGCATATATCTGAACACCTGAGCCGCAAGCAGCCCATGATGTCCACCGTTTTTTTTTTCTTTGAATGATACTTCAAGTAAATATAAAACGTAATCACTAGTGATTTCAAGAGTTGTATTTCAGAGCTACTTGAATGTTAAATACTCACTGACCCTTAAACTTGTGCAAATGCTGCACATGCATGCACTAATCTAGTTTCCTCAATCGGTGGTGTTGCATTGTGGTCCACCGTTTATGGCAGGAATTTCGAACAGACCTCAGATGGCGCACTGCACTGACAATATCAAGTAGCACAAAGGCCACTAGAGTGAGATGGTTTACCATCGCTCTGTAGAGCAGAGGCCGAGAACACGCTAAGGAAGAATATGGGACAATTAGCGCTGGATAGAATAGAACTCAACCGCTTTTTGATCTTTAAAAGATGGTTATGACGAGATGTGAGGGGTTGAAAAGAACATCACTTAACCCAGCCATTTGAAAGGTAACATTTCCGCGCCTCGCATACGAATCAGTCGTATGAATGGTATTTGCTGCCTGGTTTCGAGAAACATATCAATACTGGTTTCCTTATGACTGAAATTTGGACTCTGTTGCTGAGCAGAAGCGAGTTTGCTCATGGTTACGTTTTAACACGAATTCATGACATACGGTGCCGTAGAAAAATGAATACCAATGGTTGATATAAGTCTCACCACCCTAGAGTACCGGAGTAATGCGTTGTTGCTCGCTATACGCGATTAACTATTGCGAATGTCATTTAGAAAACTTCTAAATATTTATTTTTCTGAAGTCACGAGTCACAATGAAAAGGGCTATAGGCACGTGTTTGAGACCCCTGGATTATATAGTCTCCCTTTATAAGCTGGGCCCGTTGCCTTACTGGTCCTGAAAATGTTTATTTTTTTTATACAGCAATGCTTAAAATTAGACGTGTCCAACCCTTCGAGGCACTCACAAAATTGATTTATTGCGTACACACACTTGCTTAGAGCTGTGGACGTTAGTGACCACGTTTTATTCTATTTAATTGGGCAAAATGAATGGAAAGGAAACTTGAGCCTTTGCGTGAACCAGGAGCACCACGCAGACCAAAAATAGGCGCATAAATGCAATGTGAAGTTAATTGAAATTAAGGTGCAGGTAAAACACCACTCTGTTGGTAAACTTGACCATCAACAACGCCAAGTCGTTTGTCGTATCGTAGTGCGTATGCAGGCATTCTGAAAGGGAAAATATACTTATGCCACACACAAACAAATTCAGCCTTTAACAAGGCAGTGCCTCTTCTGAAGTCCCACGACATCGTATTTGCTGTTCACTTGAACGTCCTGTTCATCACATCATGTTATTCCCTGTGTGCTGGAACACTGACCTGGTGCTGTTGATTGCGCATATGAATTATATGAATTCAGACGCATGACATGCCATATGTCGATACGAGCGTGAACTGCGGCAAGATATCCAAGTGTGACTTCGCATGTGACATCGGTCATGGAGTGTGTGATTTGAAGTATGTGTGTGCAAATTGTTTGGTTCAGAACGTTCATTAAAAGTTTTTAGCTTGCACGTATACTTTAATGTGTACATGCGCAATATGCGCATACGTGGGCCTCTGCAGAACGTAGACTATTGCAGAATGTGAACTACTCGCCGCATACGAACTACGTTTGTGTTCTTATCTCACGAATCTACTTTCGTTTGCAGCTTCGTGATAAGCTATTGCGGAGGCTTCACCCACGCAACTCAATAAGCCGAAGTGCGAGTGATAACTTTAGTGCAGCTGTATTACTGAAAACAGAATGATCGGGAATACCATGCCGTACATTGAAAAGCCTAACCCCCGTATTCACAAACGCTCCTCAACTCGACTTCCACCCTTCACTTGACAGAGTTCAGCACTCCGCCACCACTCAGCTGAAAATAACGCTGCGCTACTCAAGAATCGCAGCACATAATTGCTGATATGCAGTGACTTGTCGTGTCTTGAGACGGCGCTCCCATTGGCTTTCTCAAGTGAAGGTGAAGCGTTGAGTGAAATGACGTTCTAGAATACGGAGGAAAGCCCCTGACGAGTTCGATAGGTTGCGCCATCTAGCGGGTCGAACATGAATCAGGCAAGCACAAAATGGTTGTTGCAGAAAGCGGACCTTTGCACAGGTCAAAACTTCGAGTCCCAGCCAGGCCCAGGGCACTGACAGCGTCGAACGTTCACCCAAGCCACACAATAGGGAGTTACGAGGCCACCCGGCCCAACGGCCAAAAATCTATATCCTGGTTTCTTCCCAGTCCGACTTAGTCAGCTGCGAATGCGATATGGCATTTGCCGATAATTTGGCATTTCATTAAACTTATGAAACTAAGACACGAGCACACAACACATTACAGTCATTGCGTGCACCCATTACAAGTTGTGTAAAAATAAGCTGTCCAACAGTTCGTGCTTCAGTGAAATGCGGCGCTCCTGTGTCACATATGCCACCTATCGGCAGGTCCGTTCGCGGCTTGCATTGCTGGCTGGGACAGCCAATATCCTTTTCGCAAACGTTGCAAGCTTGGATATTCAAACTGTTTTCCTTTTTCAGAAGTTCAGTACATGAGAAATAGGTGAAAAAATTATTCCATCTATAGAGAATCACGAATTTATCTTCAATAATTTCATTCTTTCTTCTTGCGTTTAAAGTCGCCGAAAGAAACGAGAACCGCGAAATGGAGAAGCGGAAGGGGGGGGGGGGAGGGGGTCGTGGAGAAGGCGTGACGTGGTGAAAAACAGTTCAGGCAGACCATTTTATTTAGAGCTTGATTTAGCTTTCAATTTGGCATGGATCCTCAAAACAATGTGGCCCGAGTCCTGCCCTGGCCCGAGATGAAAGGATGTTGACCTGTCCGAGCGCGGCCCTTGGCTGCGTTGCCGAAGACACGTGAAAAGAACCGACCCAACTCCATTGCACAGAGAGAGAGAAATAATTTAAAGGAAGAGACAGGGAGGTTAACCTAGACGAACTGGTTTGCTACCCTGTACGGGGGTGGGGAAAAGGGTCGGAAAGAGGATAGCTATAGAGATATATAAAATAAATTAAAAAAACACATGCGCACACACTCGGGGAGTTCCGGTCACAGTCGTTTGGACAGGCCGGTTGAACGCAAGAAGCGCATGAGCGCCTTCACAGTCTTCTTCTGCGACATAAAGTCCTGTCGGCAGCGCAGGAGTCTTTTTTCCGAAAGAGGCTGATTGTCCAGTTCATCTAGTGTATTGCAGAGTGACTGTCCCTGTGAGCAGTATTGTGGGCATTCACACAAAATGTGCCAAGTTGTTTCATCACTGCCACAATGGCTGCATGCAGCAGTGTCAGCCATTCCTATGCGTAACGCGTACGCATTGGTAAAATCGACGCCCAACCATAATCTGCACAGCATAGTAGCGTCTCGTCGGCGTAATTCCGGAGGAATTCGAAGACTGAGAGTTGGGTCTAAAGTACCTAACCGTGCATGGAAAAAATGTGACTCGTTCCATTGTGACGTGGTGCGCTTGCGAGCAAGCATGCGGAGTTTCCGTGCAGCGTCAGTTCTGGAAAGCGGAATTGATATTTCATCGCTTTCAGTATGGGCAGAACGCGCAGCTCGATCGGCCCGTTCATTGCCAATTATTCCACAATGACTTGGCAGCCATTGAAAGGCTATTTTATGTCCTTCCTCACTGAATTGGTGAGTCTTTTCTGCAATCTCAAATACCAGCTGTTCGTACGGACCGTGGCGTAAAGGGGATAGAAGGGATTGCAGCGCCGCCTTTGAGGCACTGAAAATTGTCCATTTTTGCGGCTGTTGATCGGTGATAAATTGCAATGTGGCACGAAGAGCTGTGAGCTCTGCTCCCGTTGATGTCGTAAGGTGGGAGGTCTTGAATTTTCTTGTGTCTTTTATCGGTATAACAAATGATGCCGTTGAACTCTTCTGTAAAACAGAGCCGTCGGTGTATACGTGTATACAGCCTTGATACGTCTCGTATAACAAGAGCAGAGCAAGCTGTCTAAGAGCAGGTGACGACATATCTGCTTTTTTCTTGATGCCAGGTATAGTTAGCCTGATATTAGCCTGAGTCAGGTACCAGGGAGGAGTCAAAAGCCTGGAGGCGGGTGTGAAGCATGTTGGCAAAAAATCGCGGTATGTGGTGACCGTTTGGCAAAATGACGAACGTGGTCTGTATGCTGGTAAAGAGGCTAGGTGGTGGCAGGGTGTCCGAGCGATATGCCTTATATGTGTCCGGAGTGCCTCAACGTCGATATGTGTCGTGATGAGGTGGTCACCGGCAATAGCTATAGTAGCCATTGTTGACGCACTACGAGGCAAGCCGAGGCAAATCCGGTGTGCCTGGGATTGAACACTCTGTAGCGTTCGAAGGCTTATTTTGCTTGCACTGGTCAATACCGGTAAACTGTACCGCAGGAAACCGAGAAAAAGTACTCTGTACAGCTGTAGCATTGCACTGGGAGACATTCCTCAAGTCTTCCCTGCAAAGAACTTCAGTATATTACAGATGTCCATTAACCGTTTCTTCATGTACGAAACGTGATCGCTCCATGATAGATTCCTGTCAATTATGACGCCCAAAAACTTGTGCGATCGAACGTATGGCACAGTTTGACCATTGATGTTTATAGTGTACTTATCCGTAGGCTTTCGTGTAAAAGCTACGAGGGCGCATTTCTCGGAAGAAATTTCCAAGCCTCGATTTCGGAGGTAGTGTAATGTCCATTGCACAGAGTGCTCATGCAATAATACCATCCCGAGTAAGAAGCGGGCAGTCAATTGACACTCAATCACAAAAGAATTGATCCACCTATTTGTAACCAGCACGAACGAATGTGAGAGATTGCCGGGGTGGAGAGGTAATGCTGCCACTGAACTTTCACTTTATGGGTGCGGTCACGATCCCTAGCGTTCGCGATATTGTGGCAGGTATAACAGACAGCCATTGGTTAGTCATAGCCTCCCATGTTGCTTTGCTGCGAACGTGAAGAAAGAGAAAAAAACTGTTTTGCTGCCTGTAGAGGCCGCATTTACATACATCAGCGTATCCTAGTGTTATGCGACGTCGAATACAAAATTGTTGACTTATGTTATGTAATATTGGTTATGGTGGCTATCGCATTCATCGATTCACCGTTGTAGTGAAAGTGTAATATTTTCCCTATTTTTTAGACGTCCCTCATAACCACTACCTTTACTTCCAGTGTGATATCTAGGAGTACAATAGGAGACCCTAAGTAGTGAGGCTGCTAAAAACCGACGCGCTGCAAAAATCAATATTTCATCCAGCATTTGATCGTACGCCTACGCGCAATGTTTCAGCACCAGTGCAATAATTGCAACCCAAACTGCCGCTCAAAGCAGCGTGCTTTTTACTCATATCGGCTGCATAATGCTGGTATTGCTGGTAACGGCCGCATATTGCTACTACGGAGCAGTAACCTGGTGGCTTACAAAGAAGGTTCAGCTTATATTGAAGACGACGCAGTGAGCAACGGTGTAACCTTAAGTGTAACCTTAAGAGACAAGAACAGAATATAGTGGGTCAGGAAAGAAACCAGGGTTAAGGATTCGATCGTTGAAATAAAGAAAAAGGAACAGACATGGGCCGGGCACGTAGCACGTGGACTCGCTCGCTGGATCCCGTGCCGACTGGTTGTGCCCTCGCGATCTCTGACGACAGCGCCTCTCTGGCTGACTGGGTTGGTCCTACGCCACCTCATGCCTCCGGTCCCCTTCGACGCCGTCCGTGCAGCTCTGGCCGACTGTATTAACCCTACGCCATCTCCTGTCACCAACAAGAGGTCCCACAAGTGGTGCCCCGTCCTCGAAATCCTGTGACCGTGTTTTCATCTTTCCAGCTTTCTTATTTCGTCGCTCGCTGCCCTAGCGCATCTCTCTCTACATATATATACCTTAATTCTTATCCTTTTATTCCCTCCTCACCCATATCCCCTTGTGAGCTACTGTTGAGGTGTCGCACGCTGATGCAGACAGTTGCGGGGCTCACTTTTCTCTTCTTTTTCCTCTTATACCCACAATCACGTTGCGCGCAGTCAAAATAACTACTGGTCATTCAGTGTAACTGGCTGGATTCCCTGAGAAGGTAAATGCATGAGGTGAAGACAGAAAGTTAGATGGGTCGATGAAATTAAAAAGTTTGCAGGTGTTACATGGCAGCAAAAAAAGACAAGATCGGGTTGATTGGTGCATCATGGAAGAATCTTTTGCCCTGTAGTGGGCGTAGTAAGGCTGATAATAATGATGAAGCAAACGTGTTATATCACCAAACCTGCATTGCTGTCACATGTCTTTGCAAGGTCAGCTTAAGCATGCCGATATTGTTTCAGTCTAGTGCTTTAGAACTACCTGTCTCACGTAGACATGATTTATGCAGTGATGAATTCTCTGCATAGCCGTTGCTTTGAGGTCACGTAGCGTCCAGGACAAATAAAGCTTATAAAATTATGTTTGCGGCAATAAAGCTGTTTCACACAATCACTCACTCTAGTAACAAGCAGGGGTTGAATATTCACTTTTACGTGATAGAATGCAGAGTTTATTTGAAATTTTAGGACGTTATCTTCTTTTCGATACCTCTATTCAGTAATTGACTATCTCGCGATTCTATGCATACAGATGGCAAATACAAAACACTGCAGAAATATAAATGCACTCATCGTCCGCACAAACCACTGATAAACAAGTAGTACAAATCGCTGCTGACAACCAGGATTGCTGCTGTCCACGCTGTATCAGCATTTTTCAGGTTATGTGCTAAAGGATCAGATGATTTGATAGCTACATCTCCGTAAGATAACACTGAAACCGAAGAGTGTTACTTTCTTATTGCCGTTAAACTAATAATATTATTCAAATTGAGTTATTTAAAAAACTCATGATCAGTAGTTTTTATTTTTTTGGTGCAGCACTCGCAGCATGAGCGTTCTTAGAGTGGGTTAAAACAATCCATGCCTTTTACTCCCTATATTCAGCTTGCATCCAAGTTTTAAAGAATTGAGCGCAGAAAAATTCACAATGTCTGGTATATCATAGAGAAAACCAAGCAATTAGACATGTACATACATTGCATCTAAGACATTACCGTGGAAACTTCGTCTCATGTACTGAAAATAAATTAGTGTAAATTTTGTGCACACAACACGGTAACAAGCCGACTATAATCAGGAATGAAGACGTGCTTACGTGGCAAAAATGTTGCGGCCTTAAACGCACAAAGTTCTGCAATGTGACTCTGCTCCAGCGTTGCTTTGTACCACAATAAAGTAGCATAACTTAGATGATAAATCACGGGGTGCTCAATTTCTTGGTCACACTGAGACTAATAGTTTGGTGCCAATGTAGTTTTTCTGAAACGTGGTGTTCTTTATATTTATATTTACAATGGCCTATGTTCTGCGCAGATGATGCAAAATGGGAAAAAATTGCACATCCCACGTACAGTGGGAATCGCCGATATGCCAAGCACGAATGAGGAAGGTTGATATGCCTTTTTAAAATCAGCACAAGGTTACGAGGCGGAAGTAAATTATGCCGTACAAGGCTTCCATGTCATAATTATCTTGTTTGCACCTGGAATTTGTGTTCGTCGCCCATTCACGTCAGATGATATTAAATTTAGTATATATGAAGCTAGCAAAGCGGCCGCGAACATGGGAAAAGCGTAGCATGTATTCATATTTTACATAAAAATATCCCAACTATCATTTTCGGACGTGTCATTTCCCTTCGCCGTCTGTTCACGTTACGTGATACCAAATCGCGCATATGTGAAGCTAGCTAACGGCGACAAGCACGCTGTGAGCGTAGCACGCAGTCAAGTTTTTTACGACACGCATCGCATGATTATTATGTTTGAATGTGTCTTCCACCTTCATCGTCTATTCACGTCAAGTAATACCAATTTTGATATAGGTGAATCTAGCGAAATCACCGTGAGCGCAGTATGAGCGTGATATGTTGTCATGTTCTTACATCGCACACGTCATGATTAACATGTTACCACCAGTCTTACACTTTTATCATGCATTCACGTCACGTAACACTAAACTTGGTGTATGTGGAGCTTGCGAAATGGGCGCGAGCGCACTATGAGCGTGGCATGTAGCCATGTTTCACATGACATGCATGTCGTTATTATCCCGTTTTAACGTGTCATTTACCATCATTTTCGGTTCGCGTCACGTAATACCAAAACTGATATAACTGAAAGTAGCGAAACGGCCGTGAGCACATCTTGAGCGTGGTGTGTAGTCATGTTTTTACATGACACGCATCTGATGATCAGTCATATACATTTATCATCCATTTATGACCCTTAATATCAAATTTGATATAAGTGAACCTAGCGAAACGACCGTGGGCGCACCATGAGCGTGGCCGGCAGTCATGACTTACATGATATGCAGGTCATACATAATTTACTCGTTAGGATATGCCACTTATTTTCCCTATGCAGTCATGTCATACCAAACCAATTTTTTGCAATATGTCATGCGAACGAAACCACCGCAAGAGCAGCAAGACAATAATTTGTGAATCACGACATTCATGACATACATATGTTGATTTTCATGTTATGGCTAGTCACTTATACTTGTCATGGAGTCATGTTATGTCATACCAATTTTGGTATATGCACCATTTTTGAAACGACGTAGGGAGCTAAACATCGTAGGCAGCTAAATAAATAGACAGACAGATACGTTCAAAGTCGCTGAAGTTCGCTAAGAAAGGTTTCGCATTTGAATTAAGCTTAGGGGATAATATCGGTAGCAATATATACAAACGACCGTAAAAGTCTTTGCTAGCCAGAGGCTTGGAGATGACGAATTGATCAAAGAGCTAAGGTTTAACGTCTCGTAGGAATCTACGACATTGACTTGGGAAGCTGTTGAAGGTGGTCATTCATTTTTTTGTCCATCCGTGAATGGTTCAAAGGCGCTCTTGAATTCTGTAACGCATAATTGCACTTCAAGCACGCTAGGGAGATCAAACGAAAGTTTACTGGCTGATTCAAGCAACCCTTTTTATATTGAACAGCTCCTTACGTCTTCGCATTTTGTAAGACAAATAATGGTATGGTTTACACGCTGCATTTTTTAATGCATGAATATTCTATCGCTACTTCGGGTGCAAAACTACACGAACTCCCTCCGTAGCATATCATCAACTTAGCTGACCCTAGATGTTGTGGGATGATGTAAAAACGAGGTGGAAATACAGGCAAGAGATTCCCTTTAAGGCATTTACAGTATGAGCATTGCAGTTACACTTATGTCCAGCCTGTTGACAAGACTGTGACTTACTTGCTTTCAAGCTTTGACCTACGGTACTAAATAGCATGCCACGTGCAGTTCTACACAGTCTGTGATTTACTGCTGTAGTTTTCAATTTATATGTACAGATGAACAAGTCAGTTAAGTGATTGCAAATAGGGGTGTGAATGCAACTACAAGCACCAATTTACGGTGTCGTCTACCGAACTGCATAATAAAAATAAAATCACCTAGAATTGAAATGAAAGGTTCACTTAGTCTGCCTTGGTATAGTGATATAGATTTTCTACACCTGTGCTGAACCTAACCATCAATAGCTATGATACTATGCACTGTACTGCATCTTCTTATGAGTCTTGTTTGTGGCGGAAGCTATTAGTGTTGCTGCTATTTAAACAAAGCCTTGCCAAAACGCACAATAGTGATTTATAGAGTATATTTTTGACGTGACCAAGAACGCTACTGAGAAATATGAGTCAACGGCCAGCAAAAATCTGACTGCTTTGTGACAGTTGCAATAAATTAACACATCGCAAAGTTGTGCAAATCAATGGTGACCTGCTGGATGATGTCAGCATGGGCCAGTGCACCCCAAGCATACGCAGTCGAAGAGTCAGTGTCAGAATGGAGCACGATGTCAATGAGTGAAAACCGGGTCGTAACCAAACTGTAGGTAAAAATGTAAAAATCCAGCTGTGTAGTGACGTGAATTGCTTGCGAAAGTAAGGAAAGGTAAGTGTATGTCACAATTTTGGTGGTCCTCAGAGACGTACATCGCTAATAAATTTGTCAGCGTACGCTTCAAGCGTTCGGTGAGGATGTTTGTGTGTGGGTGGAACGCTGTATTGAACTTGTGGTGGGTGGATCAGCATCGCAGTAGGGCCTCAACTACTTTAAATGGAAAACAGTGGCTGCGGTCTGTGATCAGTTTACCATGCGAATAATAATTTCAGAAAGATTGAAATCAGCTACATCAGTAGCGCAGCTGGTGGAGAGTGCTCATGTAATGGCATACCACGTTTCATAGTCGGTATAGTGACGGTAATCTACGTATTACTGGTGTGCGCCTCGGGAAAAGGTCCTATAGATTATGGCTTACTCAGAAAAGTGGCTTATCTGGCATTCCGATCGAACTGAGGCAGCCATTAGGCATCTGTGCAAGTGTCTTGCGCCACAATGAGGTCGCAAGCGGCACCATAATGTCGTGACGGGAGTTGTGTTCGGACTGGCATGGTGGATGGACGTGTTTTTGAGCGCTCCAAATTGAATGCGCAGATAAGTGGGTTTGTACGTTTCGAGCTTGCTTTTATAATTATTAAGGCAGCACTGAAAACCTTTGTAGCACTTATTACATTGTTCGGCTTTTCCGGGGTGAGTCACCAGGTATTTACTAGCTTGTGTGTGTGTGTTTGTTTTTTACTCTTGCCACCCCCTGAGGGAGGTGCAGATACACCGAACACGCAAACTTTTGAAAAAGAGCTTACCTTTTTTTCGTAGGGAAGGGTTGATCGTACGCCGTGGTTTGTAATCATCGAGTGGGACAATTCATAAGGGCGTCAATAGACATGGTTAAAAAAGCTGTAAAATATTTAGGATGCGGGGTGGGTTGGAAAATAAGCCCCAGTGCCGACGCGAATGGTGAAGAGACTGACAAAAAATGTAGGCTGATTGATTGATTGATTGATGATGTGATTGATCGATTATTATGTGGGGTTTAACGTAACAAAACCACCATATTGTCACAAGGCAGTAGTGGGATTGGGGCATAAAGTGGTAGAGGGTCCCTGGCTGAAAGAAAAGACTACGAAGTGGATAGAGACCATCTAACATGGTCAAACTAGTAGAGAGGGTCCTACATAGCCGAGTAAGTATCTGGATGACAGAAAATTTAGTAATAAAACCGAACCAAATCGGCTTTCGTAGTGATTTCTCAATTTGGTGTGCCCATGCTGATTTAGAGAGCCGAATACAGCTCGCGCGTAAAAGAAGGCAATACGCTGCTTTAGTAACGCTTGACATAGCCAAGGCGTATGACAGTGTGGAGCACTTCATATTGTTAAATACGCTAGAGAGATTGAACTTCCCACAATATTTTATTGAGTGGGTGGCAGAATTCTTAAAATTAAGAGAATTCTACTGCGTCAAGGATGGATGTTCCTCATCTAGATTTAAACAAACGCGCGGAGTTCCCCAAGGAGCAGTCTTATCTCCAAAATTATTTAATGCTTTAATGAGCACAATTCCAACAAATCAAGAAGTTACTGTCTACATTTATGCTGATGACATCGCACTCTTTGCTGCTGACTGTGGTATTTACTCATTACAACTTAAATTACAAAGATATATTAACATGTTAGAAATTTGGTTGCAGTCGATTTCGTTATCGTTAAATGTCAACAAAAGCGCGCTGATGGCGTTTCCGCTTGCAGAACCAATTTCAATTTCAATTCTATATAAACAGGAACCCATCCAGCAAGTAGACTCTATAAAATATTTGGGAATAATTTATAATGACAAACTTAACTGGAGTCCACACATAGAGTATATAACTACCAAAGCACAGCGGGCTTCAGGCTTACTACACAAGCTAAGTAACCGGAAATATGGTTTACGGAGGCACACCTTGATAACGTTGTACAACATGTACATGCGCCCCATCATGGAATTCGGCTGCATATTATTCTCGGGTGGTCCTGCTTATAAAACGAAACCTCTAGTTGTCTTGGAGCGAGAAGCACTGCGAATGTGTCTGGGACTCCCTAGATTTGTGGCTATCAACGTACTGTACCAGGAAGCGCGCCTGCCTACACTACTTTGTCGATTTCGAATTTTGACCGTACAAGCATTTTTAAAATTTTATAGCTTACCGGCAAGAAGATCTCAATATGCTTTTATCGCAAACCCAGACGCCTTCTTTCTTGCTCATTGGCCACGGTTTCACACACCTCAGATAAAGTTTGTACAAAAAAATGTACAAAGTATAAATGTGAACATTAGAAATGTAATTGAGACTAATGACTCGAATTGTCATGGTATTATTGAGTATGATGATATATTCCCGCAAAACGCCAAATTACAATCCCTCAAATTTTTAAATAACATATTATTAGATTACTTGGAGCATGCAAAAACTAAAAATATAATAGCCACAGATGCTTCCGTAAATAATCAAAAGGCAGGTGTAGGCATTGCCTCTCATTTGCTTGACTGGCCCTTTTCAGTGAGACTGCCTGATTTTACTCCAGTTTTTGAAGTGGAGCTCTTGGCGATTATTTTAGCTCTTCGAAAACTTCCATCAAATCAAAACAATGCAGCAATAATGACGGATTCTCTTTCAGTTTGTGCAGCTCTGACAGCTTCAGAGAACTCTCGAATTCTAAGCACATTCAAAACATTAGTACCGCCGCAGTTGAGACTCCTGAGATTACTATGGGTTCCGGGTCACTGTGGATTAAGATTAAATGAATTGGCCGATTCCTTAGCACGAACCGCACTTGATGGGCCAGTTTTGTCCATACTGCCAGATGTAGAATATATCACGGCTATAAGATATCGAAAATCAGCAATCTCCACTGATACGATAGAAAAAGTAATTACATGGACAGACTATAACCACCTCATGTTTCCATGGCAACCCCACTGGAGCCAGTCCAGAAAGATCGAAGTCTTAATCACTAAATTTCGATGTCGTGTCCCCCCCCCCTAAACCTGTATCTACACAGAGCTGGTCAGACAACATCACCCCTCTGCGCATTCTGCGGAGAAATGGAATCACTAGATCATTATTTTTTGTGTTGTCGCCGCTACGAGAAACTTAGAAAAAGGTTACTAGTTATGCCATTTCGGAAAATAGGCCTTACATTGACGGCGGAAACGGCGCTAAGCTTTGGCGCCTCAGCTTTGGGACATTGCCACAGGGATGCTTTCAATGCCGTTTGCGATTATATTCAGGCAACCAAGCGTATACCTTTGTGATCTTCAATCAAAAAAAAATTATTTATTACTCCCAAGGGCAGAGTGAAGTAAACGCAGCTAAGTGGTAAACATAACACCTCAAATCTCAAAATTGCTCAACTTGATTTTTTTTCGTTTGCTCTTTTTATGTTGTTTTTATTTTTACCTTAGTCTTATTATAACACCAATTCATTACACATAGTTAAAATGGTCACAGAAAAACTGCACTACACTTTCATGGCCAATCCCCCTGAGTGGGTATGAGCCAACCTCCCAGGGAAACAAAACAAAACAAAACTGGTTCCAGCCCGCCAGTGCGCCAGGCATTGTCATTGCGTGTAATCGTTGTAAATATCTGTAAAGATACGTTTTCTTGGAAGATTATTGGTGGAGGTGCTGGGTACGCCTACCTGGATTTTCCGGCAAACCAACAATGAACTTCGGAGTGGTCGCCACCTTCATTTCCCTGCAATGGCTCAACAGGCCCACCCACAAGAGCAGCAGCAGCAGCAGCAGCAGCAGCAGCAGCAGCAGCAGCAGCAGCAGCAGCAGCAGCAGCAGCAGCAGCAGCAGCAGCAGCAGCAGCAGCAGCAGCAGCAGCAGCAGCAGCAGCAGCAGCAGCAGCAGCAGCAGCAGCAGCAGCAGCAGCAGCAGCAGCAGCAGCAGCAGCAGCAGCAGCAGCAGCAGCAGCAGCAGCAGCAGCAGCAGCAGCAGCAGCAGCAGCAGCAGCAGCAGCAGCAGCAGCAGCAGCAGCAGCAGCAGCAGCAGCAGCAGCAGCAGCAGCAGCAGCAGCAGCAGCAGCAGCAGCAGCAGCAGCAGCAGCAGCAGCAGCAGCAGCAGCAGCAGCAGCAGCAGCAGCAGCAGCAGCAGCAGCAGCAGCAGCAGCAGCAGCAGCAGCAGCAGCAGCAGCAGCAGCAGCAGCAGCAGCAGCAGCAGCAGCAGCAGCAGCAGCAGCAGCAGCAGCAGCAGCAGCAGCAGCAGCAGCAGCAGCAGCAGCAGCAGCAGCAGCAGCAGCAGCAGCAGCAGCAGCAGCAGCAGCAGCAGCAGCAGCAGCAGCAGCAGCAGCAGCAGCAGCAGCAGCAGCAGCAGCAGCAGCAGCAGCAGCAGCAGCAGCAGCAGCAGCAGCAGCAGCAGCAGCAGCCGCCGCCGCCTCCTCTGATTCTCCTGCCCCCACGAGACCCCGGAACCTTCTCGGGCACAGACAAGGACAAGGTGAATGTTGAAGATTGGGTCGCTTTGTACGAGCGCGTGAGCGAATACTATAGGTGGGAACCTACGTTGATGCTGGCCAACGTTGTATTTTACCACGGGATACGGCGCTCACCTGGTATGAGACGCATGAGTCGGAGTTGACCAGCTGGGACGTTTGCAAACTGAAGCTTCTCGAGTTATTCAGCAGGCCATTTGGGCGACAGCAGGCCGCGAGGAAAGACCTGGAATGTCGCGTGCAGACATCGACAGAATCGTATGTATCTTACATACAGGACGTATTGGGCCTCTGTCGAAAGGTGGGCGAGAACATGAGCGAAACTGACAAAATCGCTCACATATTGAAGGGAATTGCCGATGACGCCTTCAATCTGTTGATCGTTAAAGATTGCGCCCCCGTCAACGCGGTTGTGAAGGAGTGTCAGCGCTTCGAGCACGCCAAGAACCGTCGCATAACCCGCCACTTTGCGCGTCTGCCTAATACTGCAGCCACTTCAACCTGTGAAGACAGCCCCAAGTTCACGCAAGCTACATCGTCCGAAAATGTCACCCGAATCATTCTTCGCAAACTCGAAGCAATGGCTCCTGCAGCCATCGCCTCTGACGGTCCTCAAGACAACGCATCCACCGTCTCCCTCATCCAAGCCGTCGTTCGCCAAGAAATAGCAAATCTCGTCATCACACCTGTTTGCGCTCTTCGCACCACCGAGAGCTCGGCTTCTGTTAACCAGATTCCGGTGTACTCTTCACGCTACCCTTCCCGCTACCGGAACCCTGCTGAATGGAGAACGTCGGATGATAGACCGATCTGCTTGCACTGCTCTCGCGCCGGCCACATTGCACGCTACTGTCGCCATCGTTGGTCATCCGATTCATCTTGGAACACTGGGACATGGCGTCGCTTTGAAGGCAGTTCTCGCCGCTTTTATACTCCGTACGATCAACAGCCTGCTCCTACTAACGTTCAGGGCCGAAGGTTCAGCCGGTCACCATCACCCCAAGGGCGCCGATCTCTCCTGCTGATGATTTCTCGATCCAGGTCCCCTGCACGACCTGGGCCCTCAACCTCAGGAAACTAGACCATGCAGCTCCCGGAGGTGACGCTGCATTAACGACCCATTCTGCAAATCCTCTGTTGACGATTCCTACACGCCGCAATATTTTGGACCTTTTGGTAGATGACGTTATCGTTACAGCCCTCATAGACACTGGTGCACAAATTTCAGTCACGAGCGCTGCTCTCTGTAATAAACTGCGAAAAGTGATCACGCCTCCTATTAAGTGTGCAGAAATGCTTGCCGATGGGAGCACATCTGCCGTTCTCGGCATGTGTACCTCTCGCGTATGTATTGCTGGGCGCCAAACCGTCGTATTGTTCACCGTACTTGAGCAGTGCCCACATGACGTGATTCTTGGCCTCGACTTTCTCTCTGCGCACTCCGCCCTTATCGACGGCTCGACGGGTCTTCTTCAGTTGGAACTGCCTTTTGACGCCGCTGTTGCCCATGACGCTTAAAGTCGCCATTGTGCCACCGAGTTCCTGCATCCTCCGCCGCAAGCCGCGACTTACGTGCAGCTCGTGTGTGATCCGCCAGTGCGCGATGGTGAATATGTCGTTTCACCTATTACCGACGTTGTGCTAAAGCACTCCATTGCTGTCCCGCACACCGTGGTGAGAGTATGCCACAATCAGACCCATCTGTCTCTTTTGAACTTTGGTTTCTCCACGCATGTGCTGCCTGCTGGTATTAAACTAGGCGTCATGTCGTCGTTGCAAGAGTGTGATATTTCTGAACTGTCAGCTCAGCAACCTACTCCGCACGTCAACTTGCTCACTGCGCCCAACCTGTCAAGCATTGACATTGCCAAAATGATAGCGCCAGATCTTTCGCCCTCCGAAGCACAAGACCTCCACCGTCTGTTGACATCCCATGCGGACATATTCGATCTTGACAACCGCCCTTTAGGCCAGACATCAGTTGTGACCCATCACATCAACACCGGCGATGCCAACCCAATTAATCGCCGCCCTTACCGCGTCTCCGCTGCTGAACGCTCTGTCATCCAGAAAGAGGTCGAGAAAATGCTCGCCAAAGGCGTCGTAGAACACTCATCTGGTCCGTGGGCATCCCCGGTCGTGCTTGTCAAAAAGAAGGACAACACATGGCGGTTTTGCGTCGACTATAGACATCTCAACAAGGTCACTAAGAAGGACGATTACCCTTTACCAAGAATAGATGACGCCCTTGACTGCCTTCATGGCGCAAAGTTTTTCTCGTCCATTGACCTTCGATCTGGTTATTGGCAGATCGCTGTTGACCCACGGGACCGAAAAAAAAAACAGCATTTGTAACCCCCGATGGGTTATACCAATTCAAAGTAAAACCATTTGGGCTTTGTAATGCGCCGGCCACCTTTGAGGGCATGATGGACTCCCTTCTGCGCGGCTTCAAATGGTCAACTTGCTTATGCTACTTGGATGATATAATTGTTTTTTCACCGGCGTTCGCAAGCCATCTAGAGCGACTGTGCAGTATTCTCCAAGTATTTCGCAACGCTGGTCTCCAGCTGAACTCTTCCAAATGCCGTTTCGGCCGTCGCGAAATAACTGTACTTGGTCACCTCAATAACGCATCTGGAGTACAGCCCGAACCGGACAAAGTTCGCGCATTGACTCAATTTCCCGTGCCCTCTTCTCATAAGGATCTCCGGAGCTTCCTTGGTTTGTGCTCCTATTTTCGCCGTTTCATCCGAAATTTCGCCGATATTGCGCGGCCTCTCACCGAGCTTCTTAAAAAAGACGTCCCATTTACTTGGAACTCGCCTCAGAGTGCTGCATTTTCGGCGCTCATTGCAGCCCTCACGACTACGCCAATATTAGCTCACTTCGATCAGACTGCCCCGACAGAAGTTCGTGCGGACGTGAGTGGCCACGGAATTGGTGCTGTTTTAGCTCAGCGTCAGCATGGACGTGACTGTGTCATCGCCTACGCCAGCCGCCTTTTATCCCCTGCCGAGAGGAACTATTCCATCACCGAAAGAGACTGTCTTGCTCTTGTTTGGGCTGTCGCTAAATTTCGCCCGTACCTCTTCGGCCGCAGTTTTACTGTTGTAACTGATCATCATGCACTCTGCTGGCTTTCCTCGCTAAAGGATCCCACGGGACGTCTCGGTCGTTGGTCTCTACGCCTCCAAGAGTACAACTTCTCGGTCGTGTATAAATCTGGTCACCTCCATCAAGATGCCGACTGCCTGTCACGGTATCCAGCGGATCCACCAGACGCCATAGAGAGCTACGGAGGCTTACGTCTTATCAATATCAGACTTTCTTGATATCGCTTCTGAGCAATGCCGCGACCCAGATTTACTTCCCATCATAGAAAGCCTGAGTTCCGCTACTCCACCCACTTCTCTGAACTTGTATTTCCTTCATGAAGGAGTTCTCTACCGCCACAACATGCGCCCTAATGGACCTGCCCGCCTTCTCGTCGTGCCTTCCCATTTGCGTGTAGATGTTCTCCGACAGCTTCACGATGAACCTGCCGCTGGTCACCTGGGAGTCACTCCCACTTATGATCGCGTCCGGTGCCGTTTTTTCTGGCCACGCCTATATCGCTCTGTGCAAAAGTATGTCGCCAGCTGCGACCTTTGTCAACGTCGAAAACGACCAACATCGCTTCCAGCTGGCCTTCTTAACCCTATTGAGATCCCTGCTGAACCATTCTACCACGTAGGGCTCGGCCTTCTCGGGCCATTTCCCTCTTCTGCATCCGGGAACAAATGGGTTGCCGTGGCGACCGACTACGCGACACGTTACGCGATCACCCGCGCTCTTCCAACCAGCTGCGCTACCGATGTCGTCGACTTTCTGCTACATGACATCATATTGCATCACGGCGCTCCTCGACAGCTCCTTACTGACCAAGGCCGATACTTTTTATCTCGCGTCGTCCAGGATATCGTACGTTCCTGTTCCACGAACCACAAGTTCACAACGGCATACCATCCACAAACTAATGGACTTACAGAGCGCCTGAATCGCACTATCACGGACATGTTGTCAATGTATGTTTCTCCAGACCACCGTGACTGGGACGCAACGTTACCCTACGTCACCTTCGCTTACAACTCCTCCAGACATGACACCGTAGGCTATTCCCCGTTCTACCTTCTTTATGAACGGGAGCCCTCTCTGCCTCTTGATACATTCCTTCCCGCTGGTTCAAGCTCTCCTGTCACATACGTCCGCGATGCCATAGCGCGAGCCAACGCAGCATGACAGATTGCCCGAGAACGACTCATGCTTTCTCAAGCCTCTCAGAAAGATCGATACGATCGTCACCACCGCGAAGTTTCGTATGCACCAGGTTCTCTCGTACTCTTGTGGACCCCATGTCGTCACATCGGCCTCTCAGAAAAACTTTTATTTCGCTATGACGGACCATACAAAGTCCTTCGCAAGATCACCAACCTCACCTACGAGATACAGTGAGTCGTCAACGAAGCGCACTCAATGCCACCACCATCCACTGTTGTACACGTCGTAAGACTGAAGCCTTATGTGTCACCCAACACTCCCCTTTCGTGACAAGCGCCGGGTCGGCGCTTTGACGCCGCGGGGTAGTGCCACAAGGTAGTACTGGGATTGGGGCATAAAGCGGTAGAGGGTCCCTGGCTGAAAGAAAAGACTACGAAGTGGATAGAGACTGGTTCCAGCCCGCCAGTGTGCCAGGCATTGTCATCGCGTGTAATCGTTGTAAATATCTGTAAATATACGTTTTCTTGTAAGAATATGATTATGAGACACGCCGTAGTAGAGGGCTCCAAAAATTTCGACCACCTGGGGTTCTTTACCATGCACCCAAATCTGAGCACATAGGCCTACAACATTTCCGCCTCCATCGGAAACGCAGCCGCCCCAGCCAAGATTCAATCCTGCGACCTGCGGGTCGAGAAAATGATGGTTGCCCAGAGTAAAGTGCTGATGAGTATCACTGAGCTCGAGACTGCATTTTCGAAATAGCAAGAGAAAACGAGGGCTATGAAAGAAGGCTCTAGTCCGCCGAGAAGGCACTAGCGAAAGTGAACAAAGGAGCAGCCGATGGAATACGGCAGGGCACCGGCAACCACAATGCCGGAGAAGAGCAAGCAAGTTTGGAAAAAAAAATTGGCAGCATATCCACGGAGTGAATGATGGAGAGTGAGGTGAAGCATTCGTCCGTCCATTCGTTCTTGCTTCCTTGCGTCTGTGCGACCGTCCATGCGTCCATCCACCCATCCGTGCGTGCGTCCGTTCCTGTGTTCGTCCATGCATCCGCCCCTGCATCCGTTCATGCGTCCATTCATGCATCTGTCTGTGTGTCCGTTCGTGCATCCATTTAACACTCCAAGTACCACCATCTCGCATCTTTTCATCATATAATCCCCATACAGAAACACCGCCATCCAGCGGACGTTCCAAGAACTAAACGAGAGGTGAAACACGCACACTTGCTAACAGCTTGCGCTTCGGGTATACTTCCCACCTTTAACCACCTCGAGTTCAAGATATATACTAGTTCACTGTATTCATGGCACTGCGGCCCAACAGTCGCTAAACCTTTCTAATACCAAGGAGGTTACGCCCGGCGAGTATGACGTAGCAAACTTTTTCAGTGAGATAGTGCTCAATGTACATGCCAATGGCTGCTAATGGGAAATGAGAGGCGGAGAATTCGGCTTTGACTTTCTTACGGCTTGCGCTTCGTATCTACTTCCCATTTTTAACCACCTCGAGTTCATTCATGGTATATACAAGTTCATTGTATTCATGGCACTGCGGCTCAACGCTCGCTGAACATTTCTAAAGCTAAGGAGGTTACACCCAGCGAGTATAACGTAGCAACCCTTTCTTGTCAGAGAGTGCTCAATGTACATGCCAATGGCTGCTAATGGTGATCGCAGCCTGCGCGTTAACTAAAAGCCGAATGCTCCTGTCTCTCATTCCCCATTAGCAGCCATTGACATGTACATTGAGCACAATTTTTTATTGTTCAACAACGCACAGAAGAAGTCTCTCACCAGCACCACCTTGGAGGTCAAAATGTTATACTTGTTACATCCTACGGGGAACAAACGGGTGCCGCTATAAGAAGGTTTGCCCCTAAAAACAGGTTCAGCCGGTTCAATGGTCGCAAGACTCCGCTTCAGCGAAGTAGTGGTGATGCTGGGAGGGTACATAACAGCCGGCGTCACAGGAGCAATTTACCCTCAGGTGTAGGACGCTCCAGCTGAAAAGTCACAGTCGCGATAATCGCTGGGACTCGAAATTAAATTGATGCGCAGAAGGAATTAAAGAGAGTGTAAGAGGTGACAAGAGAGTTGCAGTAGGGACGTTCCCAGGAGGCAAGCTGGAAGCAGTCATGAGGCAAGCGAGCACAAAACTCAGAACTATAGCTGATGGACAAAAACTCGTGATAATTACAGACAGTTTGAACAATGACTTAAGTCAAAATACGGCAGGACTAGAGACCACACTGCAGAAAGGGGTCGACGACATGCGCGCCATTTCTCCTCAGGTCCAGGTGCAGGTAATGATATGCACGATACTGGAGGTACCGGTGCGGGACGGCAATGCAAAGAGCGGTTGTCAACGCAAACGAAGAGATATGGCGGATGAGTCGAGAGAAAGGCTTTGAAGTGGTGGAAAGAAACAGATAGGTGCATAGGAGGGGTGGTTTTCAACGAGACAGAATTCCCTGCGATGGGAGGCTAGGTCATGAGTTGGGTTGACGACTTGCTGGACGCACAGTAGCTTTTTGGGAGGGGGGGGCACGCAGGTCCTTCGGGGTGCAGGATAGCTAGTAACGAGGAAAACAACCAGGGACTCTTTGACAGGTGGTATCGACAGATGTGATTCCAAAGTGACAACAAATCTTGGATGGTGAAAAGCGCTACAAATTTTACCGATGCGACTGTGATTATCGGTCTGGGGGGGTGTTCTGCTGGAGGTTGCTGATAATTTTGCTTCTCACATTATTCCTGTCATACCTTCACTTGAACTTGTCTGTGTCCGCATGCTTATTGATTCTTGCGAAATAATACTGTGTATTTGCGATTGGTCACCAGCGGCATCCTCATCCTCTTGCAATGACCTGCACGATGTTGTTAATCAGGTGTTTATCAGGTACCCAAGATCACCTTTTTCGTTCTTGGCAATTTCAACTTTCCCGCCATCATATGAAAAGAGACCCGGTTACAATAAAGCACAACTCAAATGAAAGTAGGGAATTTATGAATTTTTGTCACGACTTTAACTTCGCCCAGCTTGTTGACTTTCCACTCGCATTACCCCTACTTCTTTAGCATATTAGACCTGGTACTCACCACTACTCCAGATCTAGCTGCACCTTTCACTCATCTAAAGGAAATTAGTGACCATTGTATAAATACCTTCGCAATAAAAGCACGGTTTTTCGTCAAGAAAACAAAAAATACTCAAGACTATAGCAAAGCAGATTTCGACGGAATGAATACACAGTTCCAATCTTTTGTTGACACATTCTTTGCTGGTTTTGAGCAGCGATCAGTTGAACATAATTGATTAGAATATAAGAACAAACTGCTAGATCTAATTGACAGATTTGTACATAAGGGGACAGTTTCATCTAACCTTAATTCTCCGTGGTTCAATAGGACGTTGAAACGCATGCGCAATAAACAGAAGCGGCTATACAGACGCGCGAAATCAACAGCCAGAATAGACCATTGGTCTTCCTATTAGGCAGTTAACAGAGGAATATGTACTGCGTTTTCGAAAGCCAAAAAAGACTTTTTCAATGAAACTCTTCCTTCGCTGCTGCACTGTAATCCACGTAAGTTCTGAAGCATCAGTTAGCGGAACTAAAACACGAGATATCCAATTAATCCAGTCTGATGTTTCAGTTGCTTCTAGCGACTGCTTCAACGTTCTAAGCAATTTATTTGCTGCACACTTTCATAACCGCATTCCCACTATGTTTTCACATTCAATACGCGTCAATTTTTTGCCAATGAACGCAATTATCATTGATGAAGTTGGTGTCGAAAGAGTCATTGTAAACTTGAAAGTGTCATCATAGGCTGGTCCAGATTACATTTTGTCATAAATGTTCAAGTGTACCCAAGTCTATTTTCTATTCTTCTCTATTATTGTCAAAAAGTTTTGAACAGCATTGCAGATGTCCACGCAGCCATCTGACTGGAAGGCTGGGAAGGTGGTCCCTGTGCATAAGTCTTTGATGTAACGTCCCCCAATATTTACCGGCCCATATCTTTGATATTTACTCCGGTAAAAATTTTAGAGCATGTTATATACTCACACCTAATTGAATTTTTGGAATCTGATTCCTTTTTTAGCAATTTTCAGCATAGCTTCCGAAAAACAGTTTTATGCAAAACTTATCTGCCGTGTTTTATTAACGATTTATTTATTAACGCATATCTTTAACTTAATACTGAGGGCATATTCTTAGATTTCGCGAAAGCTTTTGAATCCGTTGACTACTCATTTTCGAACTTATTCAGCTGAACATCGACCCTAATGTAGTTACATGGATTAAGAAATTCCTCTCTAACCGGAGCCAGTACGTGACAGCAAATCATTTTTGTTCACTTAATTTCGCAGTAACATCTGGTGCACAGCAAGGGTCTGTTTTAGGCCCGTTGCTTCTCTTAATTTAATATAACGATCTTCCTTCTTGTGTTTCTTCCTCTACTGTCCGACTTTTCCAAACGACTGTGTCCTCTACCAGAAAATAACCAGTCATGTGGATCATCTTAACCTTCAACGTGACCTAGTTAGCATATTGTCACAAACGTCTGCAATCGTAGTTTCGCCCACACGCCCCATCATCCAAGAAAGGGTGCTTTTGTGTTGAGAAGACGACATCTTGCGACTAAAGACCCAGCACGGCACCGCCGCGTCTTCTCTACACCTGTACCGAAGGAGGCACACATGTGCCCTCTTCAGGGGCGAACGCGGTCATACGTACAAAGGGGACGAACGCGGTCATGCGTGCGTGACAGGTGTCCGGCAGTAAAGGCACCATGAAGTTGGGGCTAAACGCCCGAGCGTAGATGCACAAGAACAGCGAACAAAAGCTCAGCATCATCAAGACGGGTGTGGTAGCGGTGCTAGGTGTCCCTGTAGACGAACATCCAGAATGAATGGTCCGGGTGGGTATATTGCAGACCATCGATACTCGGTGCAAGGAGGAGTTGTAGCGTTTTTCAGCAGGTATGTTGGCGAAGGCTCTAATTAGGAGAATGAGGGCTTCATGTTGACCTTCCATATTTTCAGGGGGATTAACTGGGTGGTAAGAATGGGTGATGAGGTAATCGGCCACTAAGCCTAAGGTCACGCTTTTTGACTCCGGCCACGGCTGTCGCATTTCGAAAGCAGTGACACACTGCAGGCGTGCGGACGGTGCGTGTTAGTGCACTATATAAACACCAAAGGGCCACAGTTTCCCGACCCTCTCCTACACTCTCAGTCAGGTGCCGGATAACGGGCGGCATATAGGTGGAGCGCTGGCAACGTCTGCACCATGAACTATAGCGTCTAGAAATATACTAGACAGTGTACCATGAACTCAAAAGGGGGGCAGGGTGGAGAAAGAAAAAATTAGACGCGCACCTGCTCATGTTTTTCACCGCGCACGCGTGAGGCGGGGAAAGAAAGAAAACAGAGGAGAGAACTGCGGAAGCTGAGAGGTTTCGTGTTCAGAGTGCAGCCGTGCTATGCGCAAGAGCTTGTTGAAACACTGGTCTTTGTATGTTACTGCTTCTGTTCTACACAGCAAGTTGAATTGACGATTTTAAGAAAGCATGGCAAAAACAAACAAACGGAAGGCAGCGAGACAGAGAGAGAGATCAAAATTGAAAATTGGTTGGGTGACGTTTGAATAGTCGTTGCGTAATTTTTGATGCACTTGAACATCAAGTACAGAAGTCATACGTCAGGTGCAGAAGTCAGCAGGAGAGCGCATGGCACCGACTTTTCTTTCACTTTTTTTCAATATTAAATGGAGATCTCATATTCCATGATGAATTTGTAACAATAAAGCAAGACCAAGACAACCAGTGTATTGTTGTGGAGCTAATGTACCAGTTATAAAATCCTCCTTTTCTAAAAAGCAACTGCATGCAATAACAATGAAGATTTTCAGGTTTGTTGTGCATCATTTCTTGAGCCCAACTGCACGTGGACGTTCACAAAAGAGATATGCAGAGGCATTCTTTATTTCGAGGGAGACCCGTTCGTCGCAACTTCGTGTACGTCATACTTGACCTTGGCGCTTGTTTTTCGGCATTCACTTGAACAGCAGTGTAATGCTGAATAAAGGTAAGAGTAGCCACTCCCTATAAATAAGCTCAGTTAATGAATGTCAATGAGTGAAAACAACACTATATCGCGAAATATTGCGCATAAATTCCCATTAGGAAAGAAGTAATTGTCGAAATGGTAAAAAGGCGCTGCTGCGCCAGCCTACAACTCGCCGCAGTTCACGCGAACGAAATGCAATTGTTAGAGAAGACACGCTAAAATATCCATGCAACGTTTACGTGCAAAAGCGCATTGTCTTCTCACAGCTGCAATAGGCTGCTGTCACTGACACGCGTGTACCTCGTGACACAAATAAGCAAAATTGCTCACAGCACACGCACGTGCGAGAAAAACACGTAGGTTTCAAGAGCTGAACACAGCCTCGTCGCGCTGGTATCCACGAATTTCATTGAGCAAAACACCCGCGGTTCACGGGGAAGCACTAAAACGACACACGAACACACGTTAATCGTTCTTGCGGGAAGGCGCACCACGAACCGAATTTGGAGCCGAAAGGCTCGCGGTGGTTGTCTCGAGTTCACAAAGCCCTACAAACTATTCGCTGACCAAATGCATACGCAAACAATTGCATATGGCACGAAAAAGGTCAAGGTTCCGCCAACGGTTTTCAAAAAGCCCTTTGGTAGAAATATATACCCCGCAAAAAACTTTTCTTCATTCGGTGGCGCTGTGGTGCAATGGGTAAGACATCTGCTTAGCGTGCATGTGGTCCGGATTTCGACTAAAGTGCTGATTGTGGTTTGTATGTTATTCTCGCAGATGTAAATTATTGTGATAGTAATGGTTTTCTAATTACTTATTGTATTATTATCCACCGCATTGTCAGCGAGAAACTGCTCTCAAATGCGTAAAATAATGCTTTTATTCCACAACCGTGTCATGGCCAGGCCACCTATGGAAACGTCACGCGTAAGCGCAGGCCGTACCTTGTCAGAAAAAATTGAACTTTATCTCCCGGCTAATCCTTGTCCTGGCCATTCTGAAGGCCACTTCGAATCGGGCCGGTTTTTCTGGCACACGCATACGGGGCCGCATAACTAACTGACTGTGAGCGGCCGTAATTTTACCTAATTTCCTGCCTGCTGGCGTGTATTATAGCCAGCATTTGACTAAAAGCGTATGGCACACCTCATAATAATGTCGCGCTTTTGTTGTGTGAACCAACAGGTGTTATGATTGTTGATGTTGAATTAGAGCAACTGGCCTCTCGAGAGCGCAGGACTAAGTCAGTATCTCAAGATCTATGGTGCAGAGCGGGACCTGAACTTCTCTACCCAAGTACGAAGTGATTGTTTATCTAACGCCATGTTGAATCATTGATATTTACTGAATCATGGAGGGCACTAGACTCAACACTACATCGCAATGAAATTCTTGTCAGATTGGGGCTATGGAAAACATCGACATGTTTTAAGAAATTAAAGGTATGTTGAATGACCAATCGGGAGTGAAAAAAATGCGGCTCTAATAAAGATACATCTGGAGGAGAAGAACGCTATTTTAAGTGGTTAGATTTCGCAATGCAATGATGCAACTTTTTTTACCCAGCCGAAAACGCTGGTGTTTTAAACAGCAAGCATTTAATATGCTGCGCTATATGAAATGCTTGCTGATGGTCCATCGAGTGCAGGTAATTTATAGCTGTATTTCAAGTATGCGATCGAAGATGTATAAAACAATACGTTCCTGTTAACTCTAACAAAGTGGGCAGCCCGAACCCCTGCATTGTTCCCCAAATTATTCAACTGTCACCATACCCTTGTATAGTGCAAAAAAGAATGATAACATTAGAAAAGTGCTCCCAGCTGTCACAGGTCGTCACGCATATGGTTTTGCACACAGGCTATATACTTAATGACGAGTACAAGTAAGATCGTTAACGTCTATAAACATTACTGGCACTCACCGATAGCTCTTTATGATGTTTATGCGGCCATAAGAAAAAAAAGGAGTAAAAACATACGCTAGCTTTATTTTGTTGAAAATAAATTTTTGATATTTTTCGGTTACACAAATTCCGATTGATAAAATACATTTTGTTACCACGTGAGATTCGTATCACTGATGTTTTAGTGTGTTTGTTTTAAGCAAATATCTAATGAACATGATTTCTCAATATTCATTAGAAGAAAACTCACGAAAGCAAAGCTTTTTATACAAAAAATAAATTATATATCCCGTAATAGCAATCAGATGTAGTCTCCAAGTCGCGACAACCGTAAACCCTGTCGAATAATTTAGCGTCCCTCTTTCCATGCAGTACACGGGCTTACACAGCCCCCTAATATAACTCGTCTCGACGTTCAGCCGTGATTCCTTGTTTCTGTTCACTTCAGTGGACCGTACGCGGGAAATACGACTTCGCACTACTCCCGGCATTTTTATCGGTCTGATTCACTTCGCTGCTTTTCTGTCTCTTCGATTCGGCCACACCGCAATGCTTTTCACAATCTACATCGTTTCGAATCGCTGCGGCAGTGGCAGTCTCCGGTAGCCATTAGTTCACGCTGTCTTCTTCTTTAGGTGCAGACTTGCGGGACCTAAAAGTAGACAATGTGAGTTCATTCACAGCTGTTCTTTTATTATATATTGGACCTGCTCATCCGCTAACTCATTATTTTTTTCGCCTCACTAAGTCCCCGTCCAAAAAGCTCTTTACTCTACGTTCTCTGTTAGCCCACGACTTCAGCGCCAAATTTATCAAAATTAAAATGAGATCCAGGACTGCAGTGTCTCGACAAGCCTGCCACTTCTTTCCAGGAACTTTGGAGAAAGACACTGTCTTGCCTATTAACCGCAAATGAAACTATAAAGTAAACAGGCTCGCAAAGCTAATCATACCTAATTGAGCGTGAGGACTGGAATCTGGAGCTGTTATTGGTGTGGGTGTAGCAGCCATTTGGACAAAATTTTGTGTGGTCAAAAAGAGTGCGGAATGTTTCAAAAGACAAAAGCTATGACAAAACACCCTTATCTTTCACATTGTCCTCATTTGATATTCTACATTCTGCTCAATAACATCAATGGTCACCAACTTGTCCAAATGTGTATGTGTGTATCTCGCTTATTCATATTCTTTTGTTCCATGTCACAGCCTTCTATGGCCCTCACCATGTCTTCTTGAGATTAAAGAAGAACCTGGCAGCGCAGACACTCACTGTTGTGAAGAATAAAGTTTCAAACTTCTGAGCTGTAGCTTATGCTTTCCCCGTGTGTTATTCTTGACTAAAGATATCAATCCCACAATGACCCGAGCAAGCGCCCCCAACCTTTGAGGGTGAAGATAATCCAAAACTTGGAAGGTGATCCTTGTGCTCAGTCGTGGAACAAAATTTGATATGGTAAGAAAAGAGGTGCAAAGAATAAAAAAACGTGGCTTTGTCCTTCGAGTCAAATGTTTCAAATGAGAAGGCATGCATTGAGTCTTTCCAAGAATAAATGAAATATTTAAAAATGCTGGGGGAGACGATGGGAATCCACCTTTCCGCTCAGAAAGATACGAAGCACTTACACGGGGCTGTCAAATATGCTGACGGAATTTTCGGTGAAGAGGTCACAAACTGTTTGCAGTGTAACCTTCCAACCGTGCTCTAGGTATCATGGTTGCGAAATTCTAAACAAAAAAAGGTATGCCAATGCGCTTCTGCATTTATATTTATGACTGTGCAACGTTTAACTAATTACTACGCTACATCCACACAGGCGTGTTATATTCGTTGTGACTGCTGCCGAATGGGAGCATTAATATTGCTTTTATATAGGGCACTCAAAGCGTCCTACATTTCCTTTTTATATACTATTCTTTTCCCCATTGTAAGGTTTCTTACAAGTCTCTCCCCTAATTTGTTTTTACTGTATGCAAACTTTGACGCAATGTAGTATCACTTACACGGAGATTGCTCACTGTTGAAGTTCTTCGCTGGTCTCACATAAATAATATTCACCAGCACGACCACCCGAAAGAGCGCCTATGCTTCACTGGCGTTTTCGACAAACTTTTTCTTTCGGACTTTCTGTATCTTCTGGGGACACAGCAAGGCGCGAAGAAATCAGCTCGTTACGAGCTCCTGGGGAGGACTACGTACACGCAATGCTTCCTTTCGCTGAGAATTCGGTGCACATGAACCCTCCCTACTTTTCTGGGGCTATCAGAGATAAGATGCATATAAAGATGATTAGAGGGAGTGTTGTCACTCCGGTTACCATTTGTTTAATTGTGTGTCTTTGCGTGTGGCTAAAGAATCATGCGTGGCAAGAAAGGGTGAATTGACTTAGACGCAGGGAGAATATGGGTTCGCGAAACTTCCTGAGCAAGAGTTGTTGCTACACCCATGACATGCATGTTTATTTTTTTTGCTCAGACGTCTATTCATCTTTATGAGACTGCTTTCTAGCCCGGAGACGATGGCTGGGATAGCAGTGCTGACTAGTTCTGCTCTGCTCCCTAAATTCACGTGTTCTCACTGCAGAGTAATCAGCACAGGTAGTGTTAAAATAACGCCGTTTATTCACTCTGCTGGCTTTTTTCATCCTTTAAAGTGATATTTGATCAGAAAATTGGTGGTGCCATTTTCAATCAGCTTCTTCTGTTTCCTGTCTTTGTTGACTTCTCGTGCACGCAACAAGGTGAGCTTTTTCTCTTGTCCTGAAACGTTTTACTTTTTTAGGCGGCAATTATGGAGTACAAACTGGTCACCAGTGCGCGCTCGTATAGTAATTAGCTAGGCGCATTCACTAATAGTATTTGTAATCAAAAGGAATTGGGATCTTCATTCGTGATAAATAGCAGGGATATCTGAAAATTTGCCAAATGTCGCTATAATACATTCTCATTGATTTTGCTCTAAAATACACGTCTCACAATAGGAATTGCTTCACATGCCTGTCCTTTCAAGAATTTATTTTTGTGTTGATGCTATAAAGTGCATGCGTGAGTAGACACTATCCGTCATAATTAACTTTTGTAATGTTCTCGGGCTAATAATGGAAATATAAAGAAAAGTCTAGAGCAGCGCACACCATGTCGTATAGGTTTCAGAAGGAACAATGTAAAATTACCTTGCCGCTGTGAATCCCTTGAACAGCAGTCTGCTTAGTTGACTTCATACCGGGCTTTCACATAGTACAGCTGCATTTGCACAGATCGAGGTTGGTGGGAGGTTTTAGCCGCATTGGGGACACATCACCAATGATGTAAAAACTCGTCGCGTAGGAAAATTCTGCTTGTTCGGCTAAGAGTGCATATTACCTTATGCGTGGCCGCAACAAGAATACTATCGTGCATTGTGTTTCTGAGTTCATTGCCTTGCATATTGAAATTTGGCCCAAGAAAGTGAATGTGGGTGTTTGTTTCTTAACATGGAACCGGTCCAGCGATGAATGCACATGATATATTTTTCGCAGTGTAAATGCTCCCATCTCCTAAAGCAAGCTGGAATCCACAGCTTTGATGCCAACCCACTAAAACCCTTTGATAGAAGATAATAAAATCGCCAGAACAGCACTTCATTCATACAATGATTATTACAGAAAACCTGTGTTACAGATACATACAAGCTGAAGTTTACATTGCAGTAAAGAAGCGCTATCAGAGGTCACCAGTATCAATAAATAAGAGTATCGGCGAAAAGAAAAATTGTTAGTCTCCTAGGGGAAGCTTGAGCGCTTGTGCTCATGAGGATTCATAGTTATGTGCACTTGAGGCTTTTTAATGACTCAAACACGCGTAATAAATACTATAGGGTGGCTTCAAATCAAGGCAATAAGCACTCCGACCAAAGTAAGTTATTCAATAAACACCCCTCGTACCAGCTTCACTGTGGAGCATTTCCTCAAGATGCCTCTGTGGCCACCATTACACAAACCTTCGCAGCTTCCGTCTCGTCGTTTTTAAGCCTGGCGTGACACGGCCAATAGCAGGTACATGCTTCCGGTAAGGGTCAGCAGCAAGTACGTCACCACTGGTGGCTACAAAACCCAAGCTACCAAACTCGGTTTCAACGTTGCTTCATTACATCTGGCCAACGTGGCGTCAGTATGCTGGACCTGAAGCTTTTGCAGTGTATCGAATAAACGGTCATGTTTTCTTGCTGGGATCAGTCTTTCGTCAATGCCGCGTCACACACGAAGCGAAGCTCCCCGCCGTATTTTTCTCTCAGATCTCTGTCAGCTGTGAGAGGGGTGAGAATACGTGCTCGATAAGCTGCTTTGTTCCCGTAGTTGTGGAGATTTTTTTTAAGCACGTCGAAATTGAATACGCTGTTCTCTAAACCGATAAGACCGCCTATCTACCAGTGACAGCGGTGGATAATCAGAATGCATGCATACTAAGAGCACAGGTTGCATCGCGGCTATCATACCATGGCCTCCATTGTGCGCCCACGTCACACAACTCATGAAAATAACACCATACATCGCTTCCCACTTTTCTGCCACGCACTTGATGTTTCTACCACTTTGCTAATAAACCCTTATTGATTGACATGTGGAGTTAAACGTCCCAAAACAACTCTAATAAATCCTGAAAGCCCCCATTTTAGTCTCCAGTTAGGTCTTCTATTCTAGTGTACGCATATTTCGGTAAAAAGGGTATTTTTGCGATAAACATAACAATATCCTGCGTGCCACGTATTTTAAAAGCCGAGATGTATACTACACGCAATTACCCTAGCGTTAGTGTACATGTGGACATTTTGAAGACTTCCAAGATTGAGGCTCTACTGTCTTACATATATATACAGAGTGTATGATTTATTACATCACAGAGCCGCTTGAGAGATATAATATGGAAAGAAAAAAAGTGAAGCGAAAATAGGTCCTCGATCAGCAATTCATGGTTCGTTTCGGGGTGTACTATTTTTTCGCTTTACGGCGCATCCATTCAACAGAAAATAGGCATATTATAGGTATGATGTAAAATATAACATATATAAACGTCGCAAATAGCGATAAAGCAGTAGACAGGATATGTCCAACTGAAAGGTCAGGAATTGGGGGAACTTGCTGCATAAAATAAACTGAATGCTTAGTGCTGCAGTGTTTGTCATAAATATTGCACCAATAATCATTAGCGTTAATGATTGCCAACTTGACATTTTGGAAAGATATAGCTTTGTATAGTATTGTTGTTTACGACCTTTTTTCGCACGAGATAAAACAAAAATATCATTTACCTGACCATTTACACTTTTATTGCTACAGCAGTTATATAGACAACTTCAACGGGTTTCTGTCATAGTCGTTGCTGTCATGTTCTTTGCGAAGTCCAAACTAATAATATCCTCCATCACAGCGTATCTTCTACGAGCGGTAGACGCGCCGCGAGGGGTGGCGCGAACTCGGCTGAAGCAGAAAATAAATGAGCCTGCTCTTCTTCTTCGCACGGATGACGCTTGCGATAACAACCACCCTCGGGTTAGGCCTGCGTTGAATTATCAGTAACAGAGCGAACACTTCACACGCCTTGCACATTTGATCAATTATTGCACGTTTGCGTTCACCTTGAAGCCACTTTAACAGCGATGACGTGAACCCGAGAGTGCATTAAATGGCTCTTTTACGCAAGAACTAAAATTCGGACAAATCTGTGGAGAAAATTGTATGAACCGGATTACCAGCACAGGTGGCTTTTGGCTTATCTCTCCCGCTATATAAGAGTTGGAGGTTATTGTTTTTTTTTTCCTGGAATCAACGGTGCACTAAGAAAAGCACACTAAAACGATACGCCATAGCTGTTAATCATGAAGTAGTTGAAGTAGCACTCTAGCTGACATTTATCGAGATGGGAAGCGGGTGTGCTGAAGTGATGTCGTTGTTTGAAAAATTATACTTTGCCGATGTCTGGAAGGGATGCCGTGGGAAATCAGCATTTGCGCACCTCTCTATAGGATTTCTCACCAGGCACTAAACTTAGCACGATGCGAACGCTGAGGACAATGCAGTGCACACAATTCATGCTCGATTTCTGGCTGTTTCCAGTTTTTGTTTGTAACTTTTTAAATTGCCGCGATTCTCTCAGCGCACTTGTTAACATAATTTTACAATAAAAGGATATACGTGGCACCCACTTCTTTTTTTATACACTTTTATCACTTTAAAAGTTCTTTTAATGTTCACGAGGACAGGGAGAAATATCTATGGCAGAGCTGACATTTTCGTAATAAAATGTGGTGTCAGCAAAACACTATCATCATTTTAATTGGACTGTAGCTTCTTGCGCGTTGCTCGGTTGACACGTGCCCTGTTCATTGGCGTCTTAGCCCTCTGCCCGTATCCCTAAAACGTGCACCAATCAGATGCGTTCAGCCTAGATCATTGAGCTTGGAAATGGAACAACTAAGATAAATAAATCAAGCCATACTAATGGCGAGTGAATTAAGTCACATCTTGCCCAAAACATGAATATTTAGACTACCCTATTAAGGCCTCACCTATTAAGTCATGTCATACGAAGGCTTAGCTATTGAAGATCATAATCATTGAGAGTATTTACAAAAAATCATTCAAGTCTTAATTTAGGTTCCTGGTAAAAGAAGTGATTTTAATATTTGAAATGATGGCGAAATAATGGTATAGTTAGTAAAATCACCTAATCAAGTAAGAGCTTATTGCGATATTTTTTATCATTGGGATAATTTAATTTACGTTGATTAAGCCCTTACCGTTTGAGATCAGCATAACTAATAACATGATATTTGAGACCACGATGACGCGGTCTTCATACCCACAATGGCAGTACCGTGGACTTTGAGCTTTACTGCTGATCCAAAGGTCGCGGTATCGAATACCGGCCGTGGTGGCTGAAATTTCAATACTGCATTAAATGCTTGAGCACCGTCTCTTTAGACATAAGTTCACGTCAAAGAACTTCAGGTGGACAGAATTTCAGGAGCCCTCCACTGCGGCATCTTTCATAATCATATGGTGGCTTGGGGACGTTAATTCCTAGCACTCCTATGATAGCAAATTTTATGGCACAAGAAGTTAAAAATAAATCGAGACAGAGTAGAAAAGAGCATGGTATACCTGTCAGTTCAAGCACACGAATAAACAGAAAGGAAGAGAGGACAAGCGCTTTCGTTTATTCTTGCGCTTGAACTGACACTTATAACATGCATATTCAACTAGCCCCACTTTCGATTCTGTGGAAAAGAGCGATGTATCCAACTGATGTTCATTTCACAGAACCGCAGGATAAATACGAAAGATAAAAGCAAGTCCTCGTCAAAATACATCGACAATGAAATCACAATACGTGTACAGTTTTGTTGCTCTTCCTGTAGACATTACTTTTTCTGCTCAGTCCCAATTTTTGTTATGTTCTTGCAATCTAAAATTTGACATCGTGAACAAAAGTCAACTAGCCTAGTCTTCTGCACTTGTGAACTCTAACTTATTTGACTCGGTCTTCACTCAGAAGCACATTGAACCGATTTGAGCCGACTTAGTTGATGCTGAACCACAAAGAAGACCAGGAGAAGGTAGGGGCTCACAACCTGCGAAGAAGACTTCAGCCATGCACCACACGTCCAATGTGGCCACATTTTTTTGCGCTAATTGAATAGGGAGCTTTAAAATAGCAGCAGTGGGCATTGCGTTTGTGTATGCGTGCTATAGGAGATTTAAAATAGCGTTCGACACCCCCCCCCGCCCCACAAACTTGAACGCACAATCACAGCTACACAGTAGCTCGACAGCAGCGCTTTGCGGGCCGCACATGATTTTGGATTTTATGCGGGTGAACCGCAAGCGCGAACACGGCCTCGCGTTATGACGCGTGCGCAGTGGCAATGACCGCACCACAAGGACCTGCGGTACGCCAATCGGAAACGTCCTCATTTTTTAAACTGCTCCGAGCCATTTCACGTTTACGCGAGAAAAGCAAATAAAAATGAAAGGACACTTTGTAAACGGAGAACGTAGAAACATCTAGCAAAGAAAAAAAAGCAAGCAGTTCGAAAATTTGGGAGGGGTGCATTGAGTAGTCTTAAATTTTTGCATATGAAAACCTAATGTAACTTTTCAGTTTATGGTATAGGAAGCTTATAGTTCATTTAGGTGAATCCATACCAGCCTCTGATGCCCCGATTGCACGACACAATAATTAAAATAGAAATGTGACAACATGCTTCTAGCAACCACTGCAGTACATCAGCAAAGCTATCACCTAACCACTGGAATGTTAGACCAATGTTAGCGAGTGATTGCTTCTGTATTACCCTAAATAAATATTTCACGCTGAATCAATACATAGTTGGATAGCGAAATGAATAACTTTTCATTCTAAATCAAGCTTGCTTATTTCAATATTTTTGGGGTTGATTGGAAGAACAGTGTACTCTGTAAGAACGTCGCACACAAAGCTCGCAGCAGCTAATTACCAATGGAAATTGAATTATATATTGTCCAAAGCGATAGTGCCGCTAAATTGAAATATAAATAGTAAGCATAATTTCTTTAATAGTCAATACGCTTCTAATTATGCAGCGTTTACTCATTTATCCTTAGCGCGCAAAAAACGCCCTTAAGGCAATTACCCGAATAACTTCCGATGTCTTCATTAATCTTCTAGTTCGGGTCCGATTCATTTCACGTGTGCACAAAAAAGGGAAAAAATCACAGGAAGTTGAGATTGCGGAAAAACAGGCGTGACCACGTCTTGAAAATAAGTGAAGGAAATCAATGCAGCGGGTGTCTCAAAAGCAATGATAAATCACCGACTCTTTTTCCTTACACTGCAAGGCTCCGTACTTTTGATTTAAACTATATTTTCCTTTTGTGTGCATACAATCACACTGCTGCCTTCTGTATTCAAACACTGAAGCCCGGAACTAGGATTCGCAATTATTTCTGTTTACCACAATGTCTAAAGTTTGGTTTGCTCACCAAATTGCCTCGTCATCCTAAGTAATAACATCATTTCTAGCTGAATATGTGCAGAGGAGGATTTGGAGTATGCCAAAAATAGCCGTTTTTCCCAACCTTGACGTCATTTTTGGCAAAATGTTTTCTTCATTTGCTCCTAAAGAATTTTATTCACCTAATATAAGCACATATAAAGCAGAAAAATGTCAACATGTCACTATTGAAAAAATTTTGATTTCTTTAAAAAAACGCTAGACATACAACCTATTGCAATGTTAAGCAAAGCCAAAAAGGAAGCGAAACTTTCACATACATAAAAAAGTAGCACTTTGAGAAAAACAAGAAAAACGTTTGGCGTCAATTACTCAAAGCAGTTATATGAACTATTTAGCGTTACACATTTTCACTTCACTGCCAAAAGTTTAAAGCAACTTTTAGGGCACACAAGATTATTTTATACGAAATATAGCACCCCTATAACCACTCACAATAACATATGCATGCAAGACTTTTTGCAGCATCATCAGAGATTTTAGAAAATTGACATAGATGGCGTACACGTTACAATCTATATATATATATATATATATATATATGTACGTATATGTATATAGTCACTGATAATTGGGTACGGGGCATCAGCTGTAGCGTGAAATCGCTTCGGAGTGGAGAAAGAAGAGAACATTGTTTCCTGGTCTGGATGTGGGCAAGTCGTCGATTCGTGGCTGTCTCTGTTATTTCGTTCATGGCACTGGTGGAGGTGCAGGATAAATGCGCCTCGGCTCAAGATTTTCAGCCGACAGACTGAGCTACTTGGAGACAGGTACAGCTCCCAAGGCAAGAAGCAGTCACCGCCTGCTAGGAGTATCTCCCGAATACGGTCCTCTCTCTCAACACGAGATGGCAACTTCGACTACCAATCAGGTGAGTCAAACAAGCGACGCTTATTCTTTTCTCCCGCATGTTTTCCATGCACCGCAAACACCACGCTCATTTCATAGAGATATTTATGACGATGTTGATGACTGGCTTGTCCACTTCGATCGAGTTGCCAGCATCAACGAATGGGATGAAGCTCGCAAGCTGCGGAGAGTTTACTTCGCGTTGGAAGACTCTGTCGAAACGTGGTATGAGAATAAAGAAGGTTGCTTTGCGACGTGGCAAAAGTACAGCCGGCATTATCGCGATGCGTACCGCTGCGCCGAAAGGAAGGAGAGAGTGGAGCAGGCCATCTCATCTCGGAACCAACGACCTAACAAGAGAATTTGGATGTTTTTCGAGGTAATGCTTTGACTCTTCAAGCTTGTCAAGCCTGCAATGTCCTAGAAAAAAAAAGGTGGCACATTTAATGCGTGGGGTAAAAGAGCAGCTCTTCACCGGACTCGTGCGCAATTCACCGACGACTGTGGTGGAGTTCATAAATGAGGCAACCCCAATAGAGCGTACTCTTCAGCATCAGTCGTCACAGTGTGAATGCCATGACGTCACCACTGCTGCATGCTCTATGGGGATTGACAGCGAGAGGCATGCCTTCGCAGAGTTCATAAGAAGCGTTGTGGGGGACGAGCTGCGCCAACTCCAAGCAGCGGGACCCCAATTACCCGTAAATGCTCTCGCAGACTTAATCCGAAATTATATCTGACAGCTGGTCACCCCACTCGCACCAACAAGGCCTGAGGCCCCTGTGCTGACTTTTGCGCATGGCCCTGCAATCTCCTGTACCACATGCTCCTGATCCCACTGTGCAGACAATGGATCAGGCTAGCCATCGACTCCAGGGCACCTCTTCGACTCCGCCATGCACCTCAAGGTTTTCGAATGCACCCACTTATCATCCGTCTGGATCGCGACAGAACGCCACAAAGGCCAGCGTGGGGCGTACGTCGGATAACCGTCCACTCTGCTACCAGTTTGGCGAAGTGGGTCACATCTACCGCAATTGCCAGTACCGCCAACTTAGTCTCCGTGGCTTCCACCCTGATGCTTGGTGCCCGCGTTACGGTGAGCGTCCAAGCGACATGGAAGCGTACCCTTAGGGGCATCAAGCTTCCCACCTTGTTCAACGCCACAAATCACGATCCCCATCCCTTTGCCGCCCCATGTCACCTAGCTTTCCCACGTCATCTTATGCTCCTTTCAGAGGCCGGTCACCGAGTCTCCACAGGAGTAACTAGAAACCGTGGCTCCTGGGGGTTAAGCCACGTTCCAACGAACTGTCAAAGAGCCTCTCTCAACGAAAAGACTAGAAGAAGACCGTTCTAAGTTTTCAGTCGTTTCAGAAAGTCATAAGTCTGCTACCGCCATCACCGTACAAGTCGATAATCACGTCGTCACTGCCCTCGTTGATACCGGCACCGGTTGTTCGGTTATGAGCAGCGCCCTGGCATCCGAACTGAGGAAAGTAACTACCCCTTGCCAAGGACTCCCGTTGTGCACGGAAGAAGGCCACCTCGTCAGGCAAATTGGATTGTGCACAGCCCATGTTCAAGTCCGTGCTTCAACGTTCACAAGGTCTTTCCTCATACTATTTGTTTGCTTCCTTCCATTCTAAGACTGGACTTTCTTCGCGAATACGGCGCAATCATTGACCTACAAGGCTTGCACGTGTCGTTCGAGGACCCATTTCATCCTGAACCTGAGAACACCCACTTATCGAAGGCTGCCCTAGGTGTATCGTCCGAATATGTTACTCTGCCTCCCCGCAGCAGCCTCTTTATCAGCGTTGAATGTGACCAAGACGTCCCCGATGCTGTGTTTGCGGACGAAATTTTGTCCGTATTTTTTGCACAACAAATCTGCGTTGCCCGAGGTATTGTTCAGCCCTGAAAAAAGCAAGCTTATTTATTAGTCACGAATTTCAGCGAGGATTATCGCCATTTTACCAAACACACTGCGATCGCATACCTTGAGGTTATTGCCAACGTCCCTGGTACCTCAACATAATCTGCCCTTTCGTCGTGCGACTATTCTGTTATGACATTCGCAAGCATTCTCGACGTAAACTGTAAACTAGGGTCTACCATGCGCACAACAGGAACGTCTTTTGAAGCTACTCGACTCAATTTGGGACTGCTTCGCTACGACTGCGAAAGTGAACTAAACACCGTTTGCCAAGCATCGTATAATCACTGAACCTACCGAGAGACCTATACGGTAACACGCCTACAGAGTCTCGCAAAAAGAAGAAGACGCTATACGCCATCAGGTCCAGCAGATGCTCAACGACGATGTCATGCAGCCATCGACCAGTCCCTGGGCGTCCCCTGTTGTGTTGGTAAAGAAAAACAATGGTACCCTGCAAGTTTGCGTCGACTACCGAAAGTTGAATAAGAACACGAAGACGTGTATCCTTTACCACGAATAGATGACTACCTTGACCGCATTCGCAACGCTCGTTACTTTTCTTTTATTGATCTACGCAGCGGCTATTGGCAAATTTCTGTTGATGAGCGCGACCACGAAAAGACAGCCTTCACTACTCCTGACGGACTCTACGAGTTCAAGGTCTTTCCCTTCGGCTTATGCTCAGCGCGAGCTACTTTTCAAAGAGTGATATACACGATTCTTTTATGGGTAAAATGACAATCGTGTCTTGTCTACGTTGACGATGTGGTCGTCTTCTCTGACACGTTTGAGCAGCACGTCAAGTGCTTACAGACAGTTCTTCAGGTGATTCGAACAGCGGGACTTTCTGTTAAACCTAAGAAATGCAACTTTGCTTTCGAGAAACAGAAGTTTCTTGGTCACGCTCTCAGCCACAACGGTATACACCCAAACCCTGAGAAAGCGAAAGTTGTTGCCGCATCTCCTGTCCCAATAAACCAGCGCGATCTCTGCTAATTTCTGGGATTATGCGCATATTACAGACGCTTCTTCAAAGGCATTTCCAAAATCGCTGAACCTCTCAATTAACCTACAAAAGACGGCGTACCATTTGTTGGGGGTCAGGATCAGCGTCACGCCTTTGACACGCTACGAAACCATCTCCAAGCCCCACCTGTACTCGGTCACTTTGACGACAACGCTGCCACAGAGCTACACACGGATTCCAGCAACGTCGGACTTTGAGCTGTATTGATTCAACGGCAAAATGGCGTAGAGCGCGTGATTGCTTATGCAAGTCGAAAACTATCATCCGCAGAGAAAAACTACTCTGCCACAGAAAAAGAATGCTTAGCTGTTGTTTGTGCTATAACAAAGTTTCGGCCTTATATGTACGGTCGCCAATTCAGGGTAGTTAGCGACCACCATTCTTTATGCTGGCTTGGGAACCTCAAAGATTCTTCCGGTTGTCTAGCACGACGGAGCCTTCGGCTGCAAGAATTTGACGCTACAGTCATTCAGAAGTCAGGACGCAAACACACCGATGCTGACACTCTCTCATGGGTGCCAATCAGAAGTACGAACGCGGACATCGAAATAGACGATACATTCCTTTCCTCTGTATCAGCAACTGACTTGGCTCAACAACAACGCGACGACATGGAGCTAAGCCCGCTGGTTCACTACCTCAAAGGCCGAAAAAGCAGTCTTCCTCGAAACTTTGCACGCTCGCTGGCCTCGTTCTGCACCAGGGATAGAGTCCTCTGTAAGAAGAATTTCGACCATATCAAGGGTACTTACCTACTGGTTGCGCGGACCTCGCTTCGGGACGATATTTTACATGCTTGTCACGACGAACCATCATCCGGACACCTTCACCACACGCACATCTTGGAAAGAATTGGCCGCTCCTACTACTGGCCACGCCTCGCGAAGACATTCAAGCAGTACGTCCACACATACCGTTACGGCCAACGTCGTAAGACTTCATCTGTCCAACCAGCAGGACTACTACAGCCTATTGCAACACCGAAAACAGCATTTTATCAAATGGGCATTGACTTGCTCGGATCGTTTCCCACGTCTTCGTCAGAAAATCGGTGGATTGTGGTTTCCACCGAATACTTAAACGTTACAGCGAAACAAAGGCCCTGCCCAAAGCTATGGAGGCTGAAATCGCCCAGTGTTTCGTCACCATCATCGTCCACCGTCACGGAGTGTCAGCTGAAACATTTACTGATCGTGGGACAGCTTTCACCACAGAGATGCTTCAAGAAGTGCTCAAACTAAGTGGTACAGGACATCGGACAACCACGGGTTATCACCCCCAAACAAACGGACTCACTGAACGGTTGAACAAGACCATTGCAGATATTCTGTCAATGTATGTGACCGTTGATCTCATGAACTGGGACGATATTGTAACCTGCTGCGATATTGTAACGTGACAATATACTCCATTCCTAAACCTTTGCTTACAATGCATTAGTCCAAGAGAGTACAGGTTTCACCCCATTTCGCTTAGTTCATGGTCTAGAGGTAACTACAATGCTCGACTCCATGCTACTTCTCTGGCTAACCTCCCTGTCCTTCCTCTTTCATTCCTTCTCCTACTTCATGCTACTTCCCAACAACCTGAGCATTTTCAACGCGGATGCTGCCTTGTTCGCTCAACGCGCCGAGTAGGCCCGTAAACTCGCCCGACGCAGTATTCAGGCTCACCAAACTGCCGACTCACCCCACTACAACTTTACACACCGAGAGATTACCTTCCAACCAGGCCATGAAGTTTGGGTGTGTACCCCCCTCCGACAGCGTGCTCTTTCTGAAAAGTTGCTGTGGCGCTACTTCTGTCCGTACAAAGTTCTATGCCAACTCAGCGACGTTACATACGAAGTTCTCTCTGAGGGCACCTCAAGACGTTCCCGTCGGTTTCCACAAAGTGATGTGGTGCATGTGTCAAGGCTCAAGCCATATTTCTCGCGTCGTCAATCGAACGTGGACTGACTTATTATGCAATGACTACTTATTTTTGTCACCTTTGTTTCTTTTTTATGAGTCTTGTGTCGTAACTCTTTCTTCATTGAGTACTTTAAGACACAAGCCCATTTTTTTTGCCTTACGATGCAGTTGTTATATTCCATAGTAGCGTCTTTTCATTCTCATTTTTTTAATGCTCATCACCAGCATAGAGATGATGATTTTCGAGGAGAGGGAATAATGTCACAGGTAAATGGTATGAGCCATCAACTTTAGCGTGAAATCGCTTGGAAGTGGAAAAAGAAGAGAACATTGCTTCCTGGTCTGGGTTCAGGTAAGACGTCCATTCTTGGCTGTCTGTTATTTCGTTCAAAACAATATATATTTATATATATACATATAAATATATATATATATATATATATATATATATATATATATATATATATATATATATATATATATATATATATATATATATATATATATATACATTGTGGGCATTTAGTATACGCATCCTCTTCACCGGTACATTATCAACATTATCATGTGTGGCTCATGCATTCTCATCGTTGTCGCGTAGCATCATCATCTTGGCTCATTCATCGTAGCTGTCGGCTGCCGGTTCCTCGGGCCTAATAAAGGTAATGCAAACCAAGACTTCATACGTGGTGGAGCGTGCTGTTAGATCCTCCGCCGTCCTCTCGACCACTCTATCCCCTGGAGCTACGTTCAGGTCGCTGCTTGGGCCAGGTGTCCGGAAATATGTCGCATCAAGATGAGGCCGGTGCTGCAGCCGTTCCCACTCCACCACCGCGTGCCGCGCCTTCTCACGTCATCAACAGCCTCCAGCGTGAGCCCCATCCCTTCGCTAGTATGCGCAGGGAAGATTTGGAGGAATGGCTGGACCTTTTCGAACGTGTCGCGCTGCTAACCTGTGGGATAACACCTACAAACTCGCTCACGTGTCATTCTACCTCACGGGTGTCGCGAAGACGTGGTTCCTCAACCACTTCATCGACATCCCCGACTGGTCAGCCTTCAAAGATCAGCTTCGCCATGTCTTTGGCACACCGGCTGTTCGTTCGGCTCTCGCAAAGAAAGCTCTCGCGACTCGGAAACAGCACATCGAGGAGTCGTATACATCCTACATCGAGGATAGTCTTTCACTTTGCCACCGGGTTGACGCACCAATGACAGAATCAGACAAGGTGCACCAGCTTCTTAAGGGAATTGCACCCGTCGCATTCAATGCTCTTGCAATCCAGAATTCAGCTTTCGTTGCTGACGAACCTGTCAGTGCCTCGAAGATTTTGAGTCTATGCGCCTACAACCAGACAGTGACGCGGCCCGTGTTACGACTGATCCAAACCTGCGTGACACGATAAGGGCGATTATAGGCGAAGAATTAGAATCAATGGGATTCACACTACCTTCAGTGTTTCCCATTCAGTCTTCTTCAACATCATTGCGGGTTGTCATCAGGGGAGAGCTCACGTCCATGACCCACATGGCCAACCTGCTGCCCACTGTCTCTCGTACTCTCCCATCGTTCCCGCACACCGCCGCCACGCCACCAGGCACCGTCAGCTTGACGTCCCCGCCACGAACGTACGCGTCGGTTGCTGCCGCACCTCCCTAAAGCTTTCCCACGAGCTTTTCATCACCACCGCCTGAGCCATCATCTGTCCTTCTGACTGCTCTGTCTCCCGGTGCAGTTAGCGCAAGCTACTACCCTACTTATCGATCGACTCGGCCTACGTGCTATTAATGCGGCGATCGTGATCACATTTCACGCTTTTGCCGCAAGCGCCAGCAAGACGAGCGCCGAGGGTATGACATGCGCGAACGGGACTATACCGCAAGAGCCTTGTACCAGGGCCGCCGTTATTCATCACCGCCGCGTCGTTCTCCATCTCCGCCAGCATCGGGTGAATCGCGCAGTAGTCACCGATCAGCCCGATGCCATTCACCGTCGCCCTACCGTCGCTCCTCTTTTTCTCTTCGGCCTGCTTCCCTTACTTCTGATCAGCATCCGGAAAACTAAGCGATGCAGTTTTTGGAAGACAAAGTGCATTCCAACACAGGACTCAGATTCCTCCAGCGCGCCCCTACAATATGATTGTGGTCACAGTTGAGGGAGTGGACGTTGATGCTTTGGTGGACACTGGGGCTGCGTTTTCTGTTATTCGTGCTGATTTGCAAGCCCGTCTTCGAAAAGTCAGGACGCCTTATGATGGACCGACATTGGTTAGAGCCCAGGAAACAATGATTCGCCCTTCTGCTCTCTGTACTGCCCGTGTACTAATCGACGAAATTCTTCATCATATAGAATTTGCTGTGCTATCCCCGTGCTCCCATGAACTCATTTTAGGCTGGGACTTTCTTTTTTCTGCTTCTGCGGCTATTTGTTGTGCACAACGTGTCGTCCATCTTACCGACACGGACCGCTTGCTCAACGATGAAACCTACAGGCCACTTCAACTCATCGCTGCTGTAGACATCGAGTTACCACTAAACGAACATCAATTAGTCATAGTTTTGTCCAACGACATCGACTCTGGTGACATTTTGGTCACTCCATCACTGCGTTGCCCTAATAAAGGCATAGCTCTCGCATCAGGTGTGGCTCGCTTCAACAATGAATCAGCTGTCCTCACTGCTACCAACACCACACAAGATAAAAGTTTATTGCCACGGGGCACTACTGTCGCCTGCGTTGCCGATCTGGAGCCTGTGTGCGTTGTGCCTCTTACCCCTGTCTCCTTCAAAGGCCATCCTGCAGTTCATGCTGCTTCCTCGGCCTTTACAGTAGCCATCAACAAAGACTCGACAGACTCACAGAAGCAGCAGCTGCTTGATTTGTTGGAAAAGCATGCAAACTACTTAGACGTTCATTCACCTACCCTGGGGCAGACAACCGCTACAGCACATCGTATTCAGACCGACGGAACATCCATTGTGCACCACCTTCCGTACCGCGTCTCTCTAGCCGAACGAAAAATCATTGAAGAAAAGGTAGACGATATGCTCCGACGGGAGATAATCCAACCCTCAACTAGTCCTTGGTCGTCGCCCATCGTTCTGGTGTGTAAAAAAGACGGTTCCGTACGATTTTGTGTCGATTACCGAGCACTCAATAAGATCACTAGGAAGGACGTATACCCCATGCCACGCATCGACGACGCCCTAGATTCCTTACAGGGTGCTGAATACTTTTCGAGCTTCGACATGCGTTCCGGCTATTGGCAAATCCCCATGCACGAAGATGATAAAGAAAAAACTGCCTTTGCGACCCCGGACAGCCTATACGAATTCAATGTTATGCCGTTCGGTCTATGCAATGCGCCCTCAACTTTTGAGCGCATGATTGACACCGTGCTGCATGGCCTGAAATGGGAGACTTGCCTATGTTATCTCGATGACATTGTTGTCTTTTTATCGACGTTTCCTCAACATCTGCAACGCTTGGATGAGGTCCTGACTTGTCTTGCGGGCGCTGGTCTTCAAATTAACGCCAAAAAGTGTCATTTCTCCAGCAGATCTATCAAGGTACTCGGTCATGTTGTGAGCAAGGAAAGAATTCGTCCAGACCCTGATAAAACTGCTGCAGTGCTTTGCTTCCCTCGCCCTGACAAACCGAAAGATTTGCGAAGTTTCCTTGGTCTCGCCTCTTACTTTCGGCGATTTATACAAAACTTTGCATCCATAGCCGCCCCACTTCATAAGCTACTTGCTTCCGGTATGCCCTTTCAGTGGTCTCAGGAATGTGAATCGGCTTTCGACAGGTTGAAGAGTGCCTTACGACCGACCCTGTATTTTCTCATTTTCACGATGATGCACCGACCTTCCTGCACACCGACGCTAGCGGCCGCGGTTTAGGAGCCGTGCTCCTGCAACGCGACAATTCCTCGCGAGAGCGAGTCGTTGCATACGCCAGCCGCTTCCTCTCCGCAGCCGAGAGGAACTACACGATCACCGAGCAGGAGTACCTTACCATCGTTGGGTCAGTACAGAAATTTTGTCCATATCTGCATGGCCGCCATTTCACCATTGTGACCGACCACCACGCTTTGTGTTGGCTTTCGACACTCAAGAACTTGTTGGGACGCCTCGGACGCTGGATTCTACGTCTCCAAGAATACGATTTTGAGATCTTATACAAGTGTGGCAGGAAGCATAGTGACGCCGACGCTCTTTCTCGCTGCCCACTACCAGCGACTCCACTCGGGGTTTCCGCAATCAATTTGCACAACATGCCCTCGGAGTCCACGTTTACGGCGGTTTCCTCTCTCGCCTCTATGGACCAGCTGGCTTCGGACGACCTCCACGATTTTCCTTCTCGACAGTTGGCTGACCCATACTGTCGACGTATTATAGGCTACCTCACTGGCAGTTCCTGTCCACCTAATGCAAGACTCCGTCGCCAACTCTCGCATTTTAAGCTGGACAACTCGGTGCTGTACCGCAAAATTTACCATCCTGACGGTCAGCGCTGGGTTCCCGTTCTAGCCCGATCGCTTCGGTCCGAAGTCCTCAGAGTGCTTCATGACCATCTGACTGCTGGTCACCTTGGTTACCATAAAACTTACGATCGCCTTCGAAGTCGGTTTTATTGGCCAAGCATTACCACAAGTGTAGCTCGGTACGTCGGGTCCTGCACTACTTGCCAATGTAGAAAACTACCAACATCTGCTCCCGCCGGTACACTACAGCCTCTTAGTCTCTTCCGTGCCCAGCCACACCATTCGAAGTTGTAGGCGTCGATCTTTAGGGAGCCCTCCCAGTCAGTGCTGCTGGAAACCGGTGGATAGTAACAGCCGTTGACCATTTGACGCGCTACGCCGAGACCGCATCCGTTACTACTGGTTCAGCTTCTTAAATTGCCGATTTCATCCTCCGAGCCATTATACTGCGTCATGGTGCTCCACGTGTGTTGCTCAGTGACCGTGGAAGGGCCTTCCTTTCACAACTAGAGAACGAACTTCTTCACGCCTCTGGCACAACTCACAAGACTGCCTCTAGGTATCACCCCAGACTAACGGCCTCACTGAGTGATTCCACCGCACTCTTGCTGACATGATCGCCGCCTATATTCAACCAGACCACAAAAACTGGGACGTAGTTCTACCATTCGTCACTTTACCCTACAATACGGCCATTCAGCGGACAACCGGCTACTTGCTATTTTACCTAGTTTATGGACGCTCCCCTACTTCTTTCCTGGGCGCCTCTTTCTTTACCTGCCAAGCGAATTCATCTACATTCTCTTCAGAGGAATACGTTTCACGACTCGCACAGTGCCGCCAACGTGCTCGTATAAACACTGAAGCCCGACAGCAAGACAGAAAGCTAGTTTATGATGAATCGAATTGTGCTGTATCCTTCCAACCTGGAGACGAAATGCTCCTTTTGACGCCTGTTCGCACACCTGGTTTGTGTGAGAAATTTCAGCCTCGGTTTATCGGGCCGTACACAGTTTTTGAAGAACTTCACCAGTGAATTATTGCGTGACGCCACTTGTAGCCCCACCAGATTGTCATTATTGAACTACAGAGGTCGTCCATGTCTCCCGTATGAAGTTCTTCATGTGAAGTTTTTGTCCCCTTGACTTGTCGCGGCAAGGCTGGCCGCTTTCACGTGGGGGGAATTGGTGTGGGCATTTAGTATACGCATCTTCTTCACCGGTACATTATCATCATTATCATGTGTGGCTCAAGCATCCTCATCGTTGTCGCGTAGCATCATCGTCTTGGCTCAATCATCGTAGCTGTCGGCTGCTGGTTCCTCGGGCCTAATAAAGATAATCGAAACCAAGACTTCATAATATATATATATATATATATATATATATATATATATATATATGTATATATATATATATATATATATATATATATATATATATATATATATATATATCAGAAGTGTATACCTAATGGCTCGTTTTTACGTGTTTTTAGACAATATTCATAAGATCTAACTGACCATAATGCAAAGGAAAGTATAGGAGAAGATATTATACCAAATTGTAGTTTAAATATAAAGAAAAGTGGGTGAGAAGACAATTGCCGTGGGCAGGATCCGAACCTGCGACCTTCGAATGACGCGTTCTATGCTCTACCACTGAGCTACCACGACAGGCATCCCGCAGCCACTTTATAGGGCTTATATGTGAACTAAACGTGGGAGTGTCAGTCAGCGCCACCAGTAGCCAAAGCGGCGAGCGTGGCACACTCTTTTGAGCCTGTTTGGCGTCACGTAGCACGTTAACTTGTTACGAGTGGGCAGGTGACAAATATTCCCTCTTATACAACCTAATGCCACTAAGTCTGCCAGTACGAGACCCTCGTTAATAAATAAAAAAAAGAAGTGTATGCCTAAGGGCTCGTTTTTCCGTGTTTTACGCAATATTATAAGACATTATAAGCTTCGCCCCTAAAACGCTCAGCTCCGCCGCTTTAGCATACAATCGCAATTGACAGAAAAAACGACGAGCCCAGTAAAGTGTACGAGTACGTATACTCAATGAGTTTGTTCAAGCGCGACTCCAGCTGTTCCGCTGTACAGCAGCCATTTGCGGGCAGTATGCCTGTAGTATGTGGCATAAAACTATTGCCGTACTTTTTCGCAGGCCGCAAGTTAATAATAGGATATACGTATTACAACTCACGCGTGTATGAACGCACCGCGCATCATTAGTAGAACTGTAACGGCCTACTATCGTGTTGCGAAGAGACGTGAATGGTGCGGAAATGACAGCTTCCGTCTCGGTAGAACTGCGAGATCCATTGAGTGTCCCTAGGTGAATCTACATGTGCTTTCGGCCGGCGTCACCCTAGCCATTTAAAGCCTTGTTCTGGCTGGCACTTTTGCACCACGTGTGTGTTCAGAGTGCCCGGCAGGACTGGTAATTGATACAGATGCGGTACATGAGCGTAAGTTGGAGCCACATTCTAGTGCTTCGTTGACGCTGGTTTACACCACAAATTCTGCCTGGTCAGAGCCAAGACACGCCGCAGTTAACGCATTCCGCTGTTCGCGTTTCTTTCAGAAGTCGAATGATACTTACCTGCTTAAGTTGCTTCCGCAGTCTGAACTGCATGTGCTGCAGACATTCCGGACTGTCGAGTAAGGTCTCGTCAATATTTCTCACGAAATCAGCACCAAACTCTAGCAAAGCAACAGCGCAAAACACGCTTACAGCCGGACTCAGGTTGTGAAGTTTCGCGTTTGATTTGCAGAGCGTCAGCTCGCTTGGCATTTGAGGCTGTTGCTTCGCCGTGCTTGCAACAGATGACGCCACGCGCTCTTCAATATGGCAGCAAGCGCTGAGCTCGCTGTGTTTTGGTGCATACCTCTTCGTTCTCCCTCTCTCATAAAAACAGCTGTGGCGCGACGCTTACCCTCGCCCCTGCGAGAGAGAGAGTAGCAGAGGATAGGTGCAGTTAAAGCCCAAGGGCTTTAGGTGCAGCGCTTCAACGCTCCTGGTCTGGCGGTTTGCTCTCTTCTCTCCTTTTGCCTTAATCTCTCTCTCGGCAACATCGGGAATTGTGTGCCCGAGACGCCGCTGCGAAACGCCAACGCCAAGCCAAGAATGCTGGTGCCCCACTCTTTCGCCCGCTCGCGCCTCACTCTCGACAGTTGGCTGGCTGGGCGCCTCTCAAGGCGACGACAGAAATCGGTGAAGGTGAATATCTCACGGCAACGGTACCTTCTCTCGGCGCAAGCAATGCAGTCCATTTCCTCGCTCTTTCCTCCGGAAAGGTGGGAGCATTTTTAGGGGCGAAGCTCCTTATAGCGGCACCCGTTCGTCCCTCGTAGCTGATGTAGTGTGTAACAAGTATAACATTTTGACCTCCAAGGTGGTGTCGGTGAGAGATTTCTTCTGTGCGTTGTTGAACAATAAAAGATAGTGCTCAATGTACATGTTAATGGCTGTTAAAGGGTAATGAGAGACAGGAGAATACGGCTTTTAGTTAACGCGCACGCTGCAAATTTTTATTGTTCAACAACGCACAGAAGACAAGAAAGGGTTGCTACGTTATACTCGCTGGGCGTAACCTCCTAGGTTTAAGAAAGGTTTAGCGAACGTTGGGTTGCAGTGCCATGAATACAGTGAACTAGTATATGCCATGAACTCGAGGTGGTTAAAGGTGGGAAGTAGACACACAGCGCAAGCCGTAAGAAAGTCTGCGTCTGCCTCCTCTCGTTCAGTCCTTGGAATGTCTGCTGGATGGCGGTGCTTCTATAAGTGGAATGCATAATGAAAAGATGCGAGATGGTGGTACTTAGAGTGTTGAATAGATGGACGAACGGACACACAGACATATGCATGTACGGACGCACGGATGGCTGCACGGACAGATGGACGCATGGACGGACGCAGGAGTGGATGCATGGACGAAAGCTGGGACGGACGCACAGATGAACGTGCGAACGCACGAACAGACTCACGCACGGACGGGCGGATGGACGCACGGGCGGCCACACAGACGCACGCCTGGATGGACGGAAGCAAGAACGAATGGACGGACGGATGCTTCGCCCCACCATCCCTCATTCACTCCGTGGATGTGCTGCCATTTTTTCAATCAGCTCCCCATTCACCTACAGGCTCCAAGCCACGCCTCCAACCAGGGCGGCAGAGGTTGCATCGCTTACTTTCCTCAACATCTCCTCCTCCTTCTCAAATATCGACGGACTTCAGGTTCTGCGTTGTTGACACTAGCAGAGTCTTTTTCATGATACATGAAAGACAAAACAACTGTGGTAGCTGCTAGTTCACGCTTGATGTGTGTATATCGAAGTGCCACTTTCGATCGTCCTTATTGGTGCTTCAGCGGTTAGCTACCAAGATTAAGCTGCTCGTCAATCTTCGTGCAGATATATTGCTATTGCATTCATTGGTGCACCCTTGCAGTGAATTTGTAACTTTTTTGGGGTTGTAAAATTATAGTGTTAAATTGTTGTGGCGTGATGACTTCTGCTACTATCACTCAAATTTTTCACTGAGAAATAAATGAATTAACTTTGCACGAACTTTTCATGTAGCATTTTCAGTTTCTCACCCAAAACAGCACCATAAACTAGCTATATGAATAATGCTGTACGGATGATAAAATCGGGTCAAAGTGCTGAGCTTTTTCAACTGGTAGGCGTGACATATAAAATGTTAGAGTACCAAAGTGGTCGCTGCTTTCATTTGAAAGGGAACGGTTTGGTGAACGCTGGAGAATGTGTTTTTATTCCAGTAACGATTCTCTTCATAGTTGGAACTAAAATGCTTCAAGAGTAGTCAAACCTAGTAGCCAGACAGCGGCTTCCTAGGAGAAACAGAAGTACCGCAGTCTCCGCAGTGCAGATAAATGAGTCAGCCGGGAAACGTTTGTTACGGCTGACCCGCTGCTTCCTTCGGACGACTATTACGAGCGTCCTCTGAGTTCAAGAAGACAGCAAAACGAGTCGGTAAGGCCGACGATTTCTCGGTACTCAGCTGGGAGATTGTGAGGAGCTACTGGCCAGTTATTGCCCCTGGGACCCCGTTTCGGTATGGAAGAAACGACATTGCACTAGGCTGCGGTTTGGCGTGACCCAGTTGCCGACAGGGATGGTGAAGTCTTCCGCTGTTTTCGTCAATAGTAGAGTGCCTGCTTTTATTGTCTTTGAGATTCTAGCGATTTCTTTAAAGATGACAGCTTAAATTGTTAGTATTTTAGTGTCCTTTTTTTTGGGAGCCCTTACTCTATGTAACGGATTCTTTCTTTATTTTCGTAAAGCATTGTCTAAACACATAAAAAAACTGAAGTAGATTTAAAATATGAAAGAGTGGTTCTGCGTATCTAGAGTATTATTTCTTTTGTGGTTAGAACATTTCTAAGGACCCATCACAAAATACGACGAAGTGTCTATTTCATAGAACGCTTCTACGCTTGTCTCAAATGTTCTATTTGTTTTACAGCAAATTCTGGGAGCTGCTGCTCCCTCCTTGCGAGAATGGATGAAGAAGCCTCTCAGGATTTTCGAGGTGGACAACCGCTACGTCTGGCAGCGGCTAGGAAACGTGGGACCACCTCAAGTGGCACAGACAGTGAGGCAACGGAGCTATATTCCGAGGGTTTCGAGTCATCGGATGACGACTACACAGTCGTCATGAGCCGCATTGCAAAAAGAAGACTGCTACGAACATAGACGACGAGTATATCCACCGTGCAGGCTACCACGCAGCGTTGGCCACACACTATACACTTCATGGCTGTGGACCCTTCAGCCAACCTACGGCGGCTTAAAAGGCAAGTGCTCTCTGCATACCTCGAAGGACCCGCTCCAAATGAGATTAAAGACGTCAGAATCAACTCACGGAAGAATGTTCTGGCAGTTGATGTTCTACACCGTAGTGCACTGCAAAGCCAGTGCCATGATTGGAACAACCTGCCTGCGTCACTAGTCACGATTACTAATCAGGAACGCTTTCGGGTGCACTCGAAAATTTTATGCATTGATGTGCTCAACGCATTTTTCCCCTGGTTTTGTTTGCTGCTGTTCGGTTACCGTTCATTTGTGTATCGCAGATTCGTTGTGCCATGTTGTAATTTTTTTCTCGGTACTTTCTTTGTGTGTTAGATCGTCACTACGGTATTTTTTTTGTCGCGGTGCTTCCTTGTTTGATTTTTTGATTCCATGTTTGATTTGTCGTGGTGCTTCCTTTTTTTTAGATATTGTGTAAGCGTTCTCATTTACACGTTGTTCTCGAGTGTTGTACGCATGTACTGAATGTGATTTGTTTTTCACGTTTCAAATGTATTTTTTGTCTTCTAAACCCACTCCCCTCTATAATACTGTATGCCCTGAGGGTACAATAAATAAATTAATAAAAGCCTACAGAACATCTCGGAAATCGACAGAGTAACAGTCAAATCAGTGATCCCCACTGACTGTAAGGGCAGTGTTGGCGTCATTTATGACGTGGACATTTCCATTCCCGCTGACGATTTCCCAATCTTGATAAAGCCAACTACAGATGACATCCTCATCAAGCACATCACAAGGCTTGGTCAGTCACGATGCCTGAAGATTGTTTTTAAGGGAGACAGTCTTCCCCCACACGTCAAAGTAGGCCACGTTCGCCATCAGGTCCGTCCATACATACCGAAGCCCGTACAATGCTTCAGATGCTTCAAGATGGGACATGTCAAAAGAGTATGTACCAGCAATGTCGTGTGCCCGCGGTGTGCCGAACCTCATTCAGAAGACACCTGCCACGCAACTGCGTTCAAATGCTCCAATTGCCATGGCGCTCATAAAGCGTCGTGTAAAGATTGCCCACGAGTGAGAAATGAACGCGTGGTGCTGAAACGCATGGTGCGCGACAATTCAATGCACAGGGAAGCCGCTGCTACTGTCAGGCGACGTCGGCGTCGCCATAGAAGATCATCACGCAACGTGGCATCTGCCGATAAAGACCCGTCATCTCAAGCAAGAAGAACTGGCCCCCCATCGTCAAGCTCTGCGAAGACGGATACACCGAAAACAGAATCAGGGACAAGAGTCCCACCTCGTGAAGAGTGGCCATCACTTCCACGAACACAGCCTGTTTCAGAGGTGCATCGATCCCCACCAACCTCGATGCCATCACGAACCACTGATGAAAAGACAACTGAGGATTGCCAGGTCATCAACATGTTGCAGACCCTTATGAGCGCAACGCGCATGCTCCTAAGCAACATGAACACCCCATCAGCGCTGAGCGCACTCCAATTGCTGGACACTTTGAGTCCGGTGCTTGCAGCTCTAAGGTAAAACGATGGCCCGCAACATGTTATCCTTTCGCGAGGAGGTCAAGAACGCATCTGCCCTTCAGTGGAATGCCAGAGGGCTTAGGGCGCGTATGTCCGAGTTCCGGCAATATGTATTCTCGAACCAGTTCTCCATAATTGTGATTTGTGAACCGAACCTGTCAGCGCAGATGAGACTGTCTGGGTATGAGTGCTTTATGTCTTCTACCCACGGAGAGCGCAGCAAGGTCATTGTGTTCATACGGCGCGACTTAACTTATGTTCGTCACCCTGTACCCCCTGACGAAGAAAACCAGTACGTTTGCCTAACAGTAAAAAACAAGAAGACCACATTCACCATCATCGGAGCCTACTTACATCCATCAAGTCGTCCAGACCGAGACCGCTTGCGCGGAATTTTGAATTCAACTCTCCAGCCATGGGTGATAACTGGTGACTTTAATGCCCACCACTACTTATGGGGAAGCTCCAGGGTCAACACTAGAGGTAGACAGTTAGTGTCTTTCGCTTCTGAATGTGAACTTATCCTCGTGAATGACGGCAGCCCTACTTATCTGCGCGGATCGGCCTATAGCAGTTGCCTGGACCTCACTTTCGTCTCACGCTCGTTCACACGCAGAGTGCACTTGTTTTCGTATTTCGAAACAAGGGGTAGTGACCACATCCCAACGTACCTGAAGATTGACGGCTTTCCAAGTCTCAAGTCCTCCAAAGCCGTCCAGTGCACCGATTGGCAAAAATACAAGTTAATCATGGAAGACTATGTTGGCGCCTCACCTTTCAACCTAGAGGACGCAATATAGAGTGCCCTACAGTCAACGACGCGTTTGCTTCCGGTGAGCTCATCTCGCACTGATATGGACATTGATCTCGACAAACTCCGAGCGATTCGTCGTCGTGCAGAACGACGTTACAGACGCACGAGGTCACTTGATGATCTGAGAGTGGCCAGACGCACACGAAGGAAAATACAGCGTCGCATGGACAAGTTGGACAAGCAACGATGGGTATCTTTTTGCGAGTCTTTGAATCCCAGAAAGCCTCTGTCACTAATCTGGAGAACTGTCCGGGGTCTTCGTACAACCATTACTCAGAGCTACCCATTAAAATCTCTGGCACTTCACTTACGCTGCGAAGAGATCGGTGTCGCAGATTCCTTCTGTCGAAGGATTGCCTGCACCTCAAATTCAACTGGGACAAAGACGCCCGACTTTTCTGTATCCTCACGTGATCCCCGAATGGAGATTTTGTTTCCAACGGACGAACTAAAGGCTGCACTTGGTTTGTGTAGACGTTCTTCAGCGCCAGGACCTGACGGCATCACTTACCGTGCTCTGTGTCACCTAGGAGATCAAGCTCGGCAGCCACTCTTGCAGCTGTACAATGACTCCTGGCAAACTGGCATGGTTCCACAGGAATGGAAGTCAAGTCACCTGATTCCACTTCTCAAAGCCGGCAAGTCACCCTTGGACATTTTCTCTTACCGCCCGATTGCCCTCGCGAGCTGTGTGGGAAAAGTTATAGAAAGGATGATTTTAAAGGGTCTGGAATGGTACTTATAGTTCTACGAAATATATCCAGATGCCATGTCCGGGTTCAGACGAGGCCGCTCGTCAATTGACAATGTAGTTGACTTGGTGACATATGTAGAACACGAGAAGGCCTGCAAACGGTTATCTGCGGCTCTGTTTCTTGAAGTTAAAGGCGCCTACGACAATGTCACCCACGAAGCCATTCTCAGCGCACTAGAAGGAGTGGGACTCGGTGGCAGGATATATACGTGAGTTCAGAGCTACCTACAGAATAGATCATTTCACGTGCAGACAGAGAATGGCCCGACACCCGAGTATTACTGCAGCCGAGGAGTCCCGCAAGGCGGAGTGCTAAGCCCGACGCTGTTCAACCTAACACTCATTGAACTAGTTGGCAAGCAACCAAGCAGTGTACGACTTTCCATTTATGCTGATGACATCTGTGTGTGGACATCAGGTGTGACTCGACTTCAACTTCACGCTCGACTTCAGAAGGCAGCATCAGTTGCATCGTACCACTTACGCAAAAAAGGGCTTCAAATCGCAAGGGAGAAGTGCACAGTCATGGCCTTCACTAGAAAACCAATGTCCGCTTACGGCATATCAATTAACGGGCAGTTGGTGTCATGCAGCCGGAGTCACAGGTTCTTGGGAGTCGTAATCGACCGAAACCTGTTTTGGACACCCCACGTAATCTACGTGAAAAAGCGGCTGACTGCCATTTGTCACTTATTCAGGTTTCTTGCTGGGAAAAGTTGGGGAATGTCTGTTGAGTCTATTTTACAGCTGTACAAGGTATTATTTACTGGATTCTCGTGGTATAGCCTACCTGTTATATCTCACACGTGCAAAACGAACCTGCGCACAATCCAAAATATTCAAGCCCAAGCGCTTAGGATATGCCTTGGTTTACCCCGCTGCGCATCGACAGCTGAAACAATTGCCATTGCACAGGACTACTCTGTCATGACGCACATCACCATTGAAACGATGCGTATGTACCTCAGGCAACATGCTAGGAATCCTTCCCACCACTTGGCAACCCTCGCTACTAGAGGCCCCGCACGAAATTTAGTGCAATTGTCTGTGCTCATCGTGCGTCATTTACGTCAGGTTTTACGCCTGCTGAGAAACTGGTGTATCCTCCGTGGTGCCTGACACTTCCACAAGTACGTGTTTCAATTCCAGGAATACAGAAAAAAATCAAAATTGCCTTCATCAGCCCTAAAACAATTGAGCTTGAGCCATCTGCACGAAATGTACAACAACCACGTGCACATATACACCGATGGTTCAACCCCAGCGTCTGGTTCTGGTGGTGCGGTGGTGATTCCAGCTAGAGGAATCACTCTGCGAATCAAACTGTCATATGTCACTACGTCCACAGTCGCAGAACTTGCGGCTTTGCGTGGCGCCATAGAGTACATCAAATCCCAAAGACCTAGTAAATGGGCTGTGTTTTCCGACTCAAAACCAGCGCTACAGAGCATGCAGTCAGTCCTGCGACGAGGTTGCCATGAACAATTAACTTACTAAGTTGTCAAGCTCGTTCACCACATCACAGAAACAAGCCACGAGATCAAGTTTCAGTGGCTTCCTGGCCATTGTGGGATCAGTGGCAATGATTCCGCAGACAACGCAGCTCGCACATCGCACCAAGAAGAACACACCATTCCGATTCCTTTGTCAAGGACTGACGCTGCAAAGCAACTTCGTCAACTGGCACGTAGTCTGAGTCTGCATGAGTGGAACACCCCAAGCATAACACATACGAGACTATACCAAATAAACCCTCGACTCGTACTTCGACCTCCATCCGGACTTCGTCGGCGTGAAGCTTCACTTCTTTGTCGCCTTTGGTTTTGGGTTGCCTTCACAAAAGCATATAGAACCCTCATCGGATTGACTGACAATGCAGAATGCGACGTCTGCTGCACCAAAGAAGACGTCGACCATTTGATATGCCATTGCCCTCGATTTGCCTCTGAAAGACAGAAGCTTTCAGACGCATTGCGACAATTGGACGATCGGCCACTCTCTGTGCAGATGCTACTGGAACACCGTCATCGCCTTTCGTCGGCTCAAACAGCAGTCAAAGCTGTCTTGCGCTTTTTGAGGACTACAGGCCTATGTGACCACCATAACCTTTTGTGTAGTGCCACCGCGGCATACGCGCCAGCCGATTGACTGACAATCCTCCTTTTTTTCTTTTTTTTCTCTCTCTCTTTCTCTTCTCTTTACTCTCTCTCTCATCTTTATGCCCCCTTCCTATTCCCCCAGCGTAGGGTAGCAAACCGGGCTTGTGCCTGGTTAACCTCCCTGCCTTCCCTCTTGTTGTTTACCATCCCCCCATCACAAAATACTAAAAAGCTACACGTAATATTGAATCATAGAGTGAAATAAAAATAAGAACGGTTCGCTCACAGATACCTAACCGCATATACATTATTATATTAAGGAGAAGCTTCCACAAGAAATGTTCAATGTATTGTGAGTTTTTATCAGTATGCTTAGTAAGAAAGGGATGGTCGACTTTAATGTTAGGATCGAGGTTGTCTTTTGAAAAATAAGTGTCCCTCTTGTGAATTAATAAAACTTGTCTGTCAAATTTTCGTTGTTTATCTAACTCTCATTTCGAACTGATTTCTAACTAAATTTTAATTTTAACGAATTTTCTTTTAGCTAACTCCAATTTTTTAACGTTAAACCTTAAGTTTTACCTAACTTTAAATTTTATCCAACTCTAAACGTTTCACTGACGCTACCTTTTGTATTACATAAGTATTCTAACAGGTTTGTTAAAATTGTTTACGCTCTGCTTTTACCAACAGCAGCATACCCAATCTATTTTCTCATGTTTTCGCTTGTCTCCTATCGCGTCTGAAGCATCGAGCACATCTTCGATGTTCTGTGTGTTAAAGTTGCTGCTGTCGCATATATTATATCTTCAATAGGCGTGCTCGCGCTTTCGATCGTAGGTGCACGTGCTATAAAGTTTATAGCTGCGGTCTCGATGGAAATAGTGCTATCACTGCCTCCTGTGTACCAAGTGCTCTAAGGGTGATACGTAGTGAGTGGAGCCGTCGATGGAACATGCAAGCGCACGAAGTGCAGTGCAATCAACGAGAGTACTCATATGGGCGATGTCAGGGCTAGGTAGCCTCATGGTAAACAATTTGCGAGCTACGTTTGAGTGTTGGTAAGTTTTTGCCAATATATATTTGAATACTTTTAATGTGATAATTGCAATAGCAGTATGATTCATGGTGCTAGCTGGATTTGCACGGTGGTTCTCCATAGTGGTTGTGCGAAGGTACCCGTTCCTTATATATTGCAGTTATTTTGCAATATGCAATAAACGTTGGTTAGTTCATAGCCGTGTATGTGTCGTCTTCTTGTCGCGTCTTCAGGGATGTTTTATTATTCGCCTACTCTACCGCCGCGGTGGTCTAGTGGCTAAGTTACTCGCCTGCTGACCAGCATATTTTGGGGTCGAATCTCGGCTGCGACTGCTGCATTTTCGATGGAGGCGAAAATGCTGTAGGTTCATGTGCTCTGATTTGGGTGCACGGTAAAAAAACCTAGGTGGTCAAATTTTTCTGGACGCTCCACTACGGCGTCTGTCATAACAGCATTGGTGGTTTTGGGACATTTAACCCCACATGTAAATCACACAATTATTCTTCGTCTACGGGGTAGTCAAGTGCTTTCGCGATTTATTGTCTGTATGGCGATTCACTTAGGACACAGGTACCTGGTTATCTTTTTGTCGGAAGGGAGCTGGCACATTTCAACGGAACAGAGTAGGAACATTTGTGTTGCGCGCTATGCAAGGACGCACCGCCTATTGGTACGTGTGGCAGAGAGGTCAGCAATGGGTTCATTACGAGCAAATGCGGCGGTAAATTGGCGGACGCAAATTGCCTGTGCTAGCGAATAACACAGAATAATTATAAGATATATGAAAGATGCTGCATGTAGTGTGGGTGTGGCGTCTTAATTTTTATTGTTGGGCATCAAAGTATTTTGCGTGTTTGCGAGTATTGTGTTGAGGCCAAGCTAACACTGCAATATTGATAGCCTACCTAAGGAGCTGATATTGCTGAAGTGTAATTACTGAAACAACCTTCGGAGCACAACAGAGCTAGTGTCTGTATAAAATGCATCATCAAAAGTCCGAAAGTATTTCAAGAAAAATATACGCTCACTTAGAGCAGTGGTCGCAGCAGTGATTGCGGCGCTCTGCTATTGCCTGGAATATACCGGTTTCAATTCTAGTCGCAGCAGCAGTATATTTTCAGAAGTAAAGTGCTGCTGCGCAATCGCTTCAATTTAGGTAATAGTAGGAAAGAAAAACAGTTTCCCCGCAAGCGTTCAGCCTTGTATATGACAGCAGGTTAGCAATAAATTGTAATGTTATGCGAAGTAAGGCTGATAACCAAATATTTTGAATCCTACCTCACACAGCTGTATGCAGGATGCAAGACAAAACACCTACTCTAGGACGAGATGAAGTTTTAGCTTGGTCACTTCGCGTTTAAAGCGCAACACGTACAAGCTATCGGCCTGCCAACCTCGGCCATGTAGCGCTGTGCCGTGCGCGCTTCGCCGCTTTTCTAGACAAAACCCGGTCACTGGTCGCTTCGCTTCCACCGAAGGTTTCTAACTTGTTTTATCTTGGGACCTTACTCCCGCCTTCTGTCTGCGCTCTTGCAGCACACTCACGTTCTCTGCACGCGCTGTTTTTTGGTCGCCCTGCACGCACAGTGTCACCTGTGACTTGCTCCCAAGGTTTGAAATTATTGTAAAAACGTTATCATGGTGAGAATTTCACCAGAACCGAGAGCAATTGGTTGACAACGTTTGCGGGACCGAGCGAGTTAAACACAATGTCTCTCAGCGAGTGCTATTTGCGTGCAGATGGTGAAGAGTAACAGTTCTATGATATTAGAAGTGAGGCGACAGTGAATTATATATCTATGTTACCTGTCAAACACGCACTCGCTGTGGCAGTCGTGCCTTCTTGGAGCTGTCAGCAAACCACCACCACGCTTTCGCGGGGGTCATTTGTATACTAGCATTCGAATTTCGATTGCTCGGATGCCAAGTTTGTCGTGCGTCTTTAAATTTTTTAGAAGGTCAGTATAAAGACACTAAACTTACGTCTTCCCCGCGGAGTCGCTGGTACCACTGTCATGCGTAGTGTTAGTTTCATAAGAGTGTTAGTTTGGCCGAGGTTTTCGTCATATGTTAACTACGTCATAACGTGAGTTTAATGCCACCTTAGAATTTCGCCACAGCTCCTTTGCAAGCATAATAATGCGCGCAAAACAGCTTTTTATGCCCACTTCGACCATGCGTCGTTCCAGCAATGTATGTTTCAGTTCGAATAATATCCATGCCTGATCCTGTGTACGTGCTCACTGATTCGAATATCTCTTCGGTTGTTTCGAAAGCTCGCTTGGTCTTCGTCATATTATACAATACCAAGTGGGACCGAGCATGCATTTTGTTACGCCAAGATTGGTTTTTGAAAACCGTGTCTATTTTTGTGAAACGATTGAAAACTTTATTGCCGCCTCTTTTTCCCAACTCATTTTCATAATGGTAGCTGTATATCGCCCGCGGCGTAAGTGGATGCAAAGATATGATATTTCTCGTGCGAAAATTGTGATATGAATAAGAGGCACGACGTGATGTGAGACACTAGATTGATTCCGGCCACCTGAGGTTTTCTTGTAACATGCACATAAATCTTTTAGAAGCGCAAGGCGCGACGATGACAATGGACAGAGGGTGCACATACACCAAGTGCCACTTTTGTTTACATTGAGCGTCATCCCACCGTGCGCTTGAAATATGCAAAACCAATGCGCCCCGTCTGCTTTTTTTACACCTAAATCTAAGCATAGTGTTACTACGTCTCGCTCCCATGGAGTTGACGTATGCGGGAATCGAACTCATCACTTCGATCCTATAGCAGCGCAACACCTCAGTCTGCTAATTTATTGGTGGGTGTTGCTTGCAAGGCCTGTACGTATAAACGCTCAGTGCGAACACGCAACATAAATCTGTTTACACTGAACGGCGACGAGAGTTCTTCCATCAGCCGAATAAATTACTTGCAGGGCTTTCGGTATGGTACTTTAACAGTGCTGTATTACACTAGCAAGGTCTGCCACTTTCGCATTACAAATTATTATCTCCGAGAGCCAGTGCCAAATATCGAAATGTACAGCAGCTGCCTATTTGCTGTAGCTTAAGTTTACAGAAGCACTTCCTTTTCATATGAACATGGCTATCACGTTTCTACCCGTTAATAGTTGGTTATGTACAAAACCAAAAATTCTTTAAAATGACAAGAACGCGTAAGTATTGACGAACTGCCATAATTCACTCTTGACGCCACTGCTCATCACACTGCTTGAAAAATTCTCTACAGTGACAAGAACGCGGAAGTATTGACAACACGGAGGAAGGAAAAGGGTAAGGAGAGGGCATGCCCAGCCGGCGCAGGGCTTAAAAAATGTGGCGGAAATGACATCATGGCGGCCATATTCAGTAGGCACAATGGCGGCGTTGTTAGGGGTGCGTGTTGCGCAGTGAAGCTGGTCTAGCAGTGAGCGGCCGCGGCTGGCGGCGGAATGTGTGCCTCCCCAGGTCTCGTGCTGAGCCGTGGCGGAAAATATCTGTGCTCTGCGCCGCGTTATTGGTTACGCAGTGTTCGTCTGGCTGTTACATTACTCTTAGCAACGTTTACAAATCTATTTGTCCATCACGGGGTTTCAACAGTGCGTAGAACAAGTGCATATCCATGTGTCGTGCGGCGGATGACGCGAATGAAGCAGTTAGTGTTCAGTGAAATGGCGTTGGGCACCATGACGAAGCTGAATGACGACGAACGCCTTGCAGGTCAGTGACGGTTGAGCAGTGCTCCTGCTTGTGACAACGGACGACGCTGTTGAGCCCAGACAGACGCCGTGAGGACCATGTGCACATACGTAGTTTCGTCTTGTGTGTGTACAGTAACAACTTGCATGTGCGTATTAAAACACCTTTTCTGTTCCGCTTGGTACACTCTCCACCAGCATTGCATGTGATCTCAACGTAACAGTAACCACGTTCAACTGTCACTAGCACCGTGCTCAAAGTCACCACGGTCGCAGAATGCTGACGCAGGTGAGTTTCACGCGGAACACGGACACAGTGGCAGGACGCTGCGTCAGTCGCGTGGCGGAATGCAACCGTAGAAGGCGCACGACCGATCGTGTTGTCTGTACAGTTGCTGAATTAATGACGTGAAAGCACTCGCCGTTGTCAGTGCATCTAGCGCGCGTTCTTTCGTAGTTGCTTCGTTGTCAGCGAGCTGTTACTTTTTGCTATTACTCGGACGAAGCGACTTCGCTGAAGGTGTCCCGCTGGCGTTGAGTGATGAGCCCAGTTCCATTAGTTTCGGATCGTCACGACACACGCGCTGCGCAGCCCACGTGCTTTCCGAGCCGGAGAGGGAGTCGCGCCTTCTGCTTCGCATTCATATGTAAACAAGAGAGGAGAATTTGCCTACTCAATATGGCCGACTTCTGGTTTCATCGCGGCTTCACAACGAGTGACGTCAGGGCCTCTCCTTACCTTTTCCTTACTCCGTGATTGACAAACTGCCATATTTCACTCTTGACGCCACTGCTCATCGCACTGCTTGCATTTGAAAATTAGAACTGAACGGGCAACTTTCAGCTCTTCCAAATTTTTAAACTTTTGTAGCAGCTAGCAATGCATCAGGAGCGCGTGCCTGCTTTTCAGGATGACGAAAGAAGCGGCTTCTATACCGTGCAAAATGGGAGATAAAAGCCCCATGGAACACATCTTTTGTGCGCAATAGGAAAACCAAGAAAGTGTGGCCTGTCCGACCGACCGCAGTTGCGCTCTTTCTCCGCTAGGGCAGAAAACGGTGGAGCGGAAACTACAGCCTTAGAGTGCCTCGATGCACACGCCACCGCTCAGGGTAATGCCGCCTTTTGTACTGCTCCCTCCGCCATTGTGATGCTTGCAGCGTGTTCGCCATGCTGTAGAGCTCACGTACCATCTTTTTTTGGCATGTTTCGCCTGGATGCTGAGTTACTAAGGGCTACAGTCATTCGCGTTAAGCTAGTGGGCCACTGTGCGCTAGAACAAAACCTCTATGCAGCGGGACTGACAATGACGGCCGCCGCAGATATCTTCACTCTGAGTGGAGGAGTGGAAATCGAGGCACTATGTCGAACCTGCCAGCCCTATACGGCTGGTCCACTGATGCATGCCCGACGAGTTTGCGCGTGCGCCAGAGACAGCAACCACATGCCTGTAATGCAAGTTCAGAATGTCTGCTCGAGTTGGCATTCACTTGATAAGTGACCGCTGGTGCAATAAAGGGCTGTGATGTGCGTTTTTTGTTGGTATGCGCATATTGTGTGGTTTCATTCTCAAATATGTTTCCGTACATTGCGCGCCTCTTACACACACGCTCATATGCACAATTTTACTGAGTATTTTCACAATGATTGATTGATTTACTTGTGAGGCTGAATGTCCCGAAAACATCATCTGATTCGTAGAGACGCCATAGTAGGAGGCTCCGGAAATTTCGACCTCCTGGCGCTCATGACCGTGCTCCTAAATCTGAGCAAGTGGGTCTAGAGCCTTTTCGTCTCCATCGAAAATGTAGCCACCATAGATGGGATTCAATTCTGCGACCAGCGAGTCAGTAGCCGAGTACCATAGCCACTATCCAGCTGTGGTTGGGCGCTTCCATAGTGATAAGTCAAAGTCTTACTGCCAACAACTTTTTCAGTCATATGGTACACAGAAAAAGAATTGAGTGTATTTTGAGCAATATCAACAGTTTTTGATAAGTCATATATAGTGAATTGTTTCAATAAATTCTGAACAAAATATGAATTGCTACGTAATATCTATAAGGGTTTAAATCGAGAGATCACAAATAAAATAACAAAAATTGTACAAATAACTTGCCTTTTATTTCCCTTGTACTATAGGGCCCGAAGTATTTATGGTTCTTATTTAAAAATGTTATCTCCAGAATTCATTGGAAGCTAGGCGTATTCATTGTTAATCAATCCTTTAAGGCCACTAAGGCGAAAGTCTGAGATTGCTCCATATCAAGGTCACGTTATGAGATACAAAAAATATTACGTGATCGCGTGAGTTATCACTCCACTTTATATCTGAAGAAATTGCGTAAAATTGCGCAATACAGCTTTGTGTTCAATAACCACAGCGGATGAATTTCATTGTCGAGTGGTGTTTTATGTATTCTTGCAAATATGCAACGCACCCTCACAGTCTTTTCTTCAAGCAAAGCGTTGGAGACGAGGAGGAAGAAAGTTTAAGCAGAAAGACAGGGAGGTTAGCCAGTTCTTAGACCGGCTGGCTACCCTGTGCTGGGGAAAGGGGTGAGGGGAATGAAAGATGTTAAAAAGAAATGTTGCGAAGAAAGAAAGAAATTACAAAAAAATGCGACAGAGGAAAGGCAACATCAAAGAGTATAAGACACTAAAGTCTGTCTCTGAGGCCAGTTGTCCGCAAAAAGCACAGCAAAGCTTTTAAAGCCTTCTGGGCTGAGGATGGGCTCGGCCAATGACCCAGAATCCTTTGTTCCGACAAAGGCCGATTGTCTAGTCTATCCAGAGCTGCAGTGAGTTCTCGTCTTTGCGCGTTGAAATGGGTGCACTCACACAGAAGGTGCGCGATCGTTTCTTCGCAACTGCAGTAAGTGCATGTAGGAGAGGTGGCCAACCCAATGAGATAAGATTATGCGTTGGTGAAGGCCACTCCAAGTCACAGGCGGCATAGAAGAGTCTTCTCAGCTCAAGATATCTTTGGGGGAAGATGAAGCTGCAGATCGGGATCCAAATTACGCAGTTGAGCGTTGAGTCTGCCTATTGCTTGTATAGTAAACCTGCAAATAAATGAAAAGCAATTGAAGTTACAAAATATGCCCTTCGGTAAAATGTGATATTGAAGCATGAAGAGACATTGACATTTCACGACTGCACCGGAAATGTCACATATACGTTGCCTCCCTAATCGCTGTAACCGAGGGTATTCTGCTAATGTCTGTGTACTACACCTCCAGCCTCGAAACATACCTGTTTTTTTCTCTTATCTTTCTCTAACCACCCCCCCCCCCACACACACATATATATATATATATATATATATATATATATATATACCAGACAGTAATGCCAAGGAGTGTATAGGGGAAGTTATTATGTCAATAAGAAGAAAGAAAAGTGGGTGAAAAAATAACCAGCCGTGAGCAGGAATCGAACCTACGACCTTCGAATAACGCGTTCGATGATCTAACACTGAGCTATCACAGCAACCTTCCTTCACCCTACTTTTTTGTGTTTATTTGTAAATTTTAGAAGTAGGAGTGTCGGTCAGTGCCATCTATAAGCCAAGCGACAAGTGTGAAACACCCTCATATGCGCATGTGTGGCGTGACGTAGCACGTGAACTTATTACGAGTGGGCAGCTGACCAATAGTTACTCGTATACAACCCAATGACGCCAAGCCTGCCAGTACGAGACCCTCGTTAATGAATAAGGTAAAGAAGTGTATACCCAGGGGCTCGTTTTTCCGTGTTTCGACACAATATTAAAGAGCTCTAACAGACAATAATGCGAAGGAATGTATATGGGAAGTTATTAGAACAAATTTAATGTATATAAGAAGAAATAAAAGTGGGTGAAAAAATAACCAGGCGTGAGTAGGAAGTGTTTCCTGCTCACGGTTGGTTATATATATATATATATATATATATATATATATATATATATATATATATATATATATATATATATATATATATATATATATAGATATATTTAACTTTGAGAATGTTGTACTAAAGAAGAGAAACGAAACAAATGGACTAACGAGGCAAACGACAGACAGGAAGAAGAAGAAGAGCGACCAGCGAAAGGGGAAAAAATTGGCCTCGTAACTGCATGCTACATGGCAGATGTCGTCGAAAGACGATAGTCTCGCGTCTGGATAGAGTGAACAAAACGTTTATATGATGTTCTGCGCAAGAAAATCGGTAAACGGTATTCCGGAGGTGCTGTGTTGGAGTGCCTCGAGCGTGCAGCGTAGGCGAACGAGCACATCAAGTCACGTCACACGTGAGACATGAGCGCCTTCTGGCAGTTCTCTTGGAAAACAAAGCACGCTCGTGGCGTGCGCACCCGTCTCGGAAGTGATACGGTGTAAATTGCAACGCGGCGGGAAGGTGCCACCACCGGATCGTCTCAGCAAAGCGTTGGAAACACTTGCCTTTCATGCAAGCGTTGCATGGTCAGCGCAGCGTGATAAAGGCTATGGTTCTTAGAATTGCTTATGTATGCCTTGTCTAGTAAAATAGATACATACAAAATATTGAAGTGTTGTTATGATGCCTCAGATATGCCCTTAACGATATGCCGGATAAGGCCCTTAACGTGTGCCTTGTGGTTGCGGAAGCGCAAACGAAACGCGGTTTCTTTGTGCCCATTATATTTTTGTTCGCTCACCTCGCAGTGATGTTTTATACCACAGTGGCTGAATCACAGCTAAGGTCCTCTTTATTTTACACACAGTCTGAAGAGGAGGCTTCCCCCGTATCTGTGGTCACCATTCGTGTGCACACCCTGCAGCAAGGTTTCCCGCACGGTCTACAGCCGTGATAATGATAAGTCAGATTTGTGTGTTTTTGCCCCGACCAGTAAGTCTCAGTTTTTTATTTTATCGGTGAACTACCTAGAGCGGAGTCTGAAAAGTGGCAGATATCTAGGTGACAACTCTGTTTAAGTATGTCGAATTGGCCGCCTAGTATAGAATTTACCCGAGGGGCAGTGCTGGAATGTGAGGATGAATTTCATACTAAGCCGTCATTTACGATCACTCGATTTGATATACTCTATGAGCTACATTTAATTGCGAGGTACAGTTCCTACGGATTCAAACGCCGTGTCAAATATTAGTATAATGACAGGTACCCGAAACTGATGGAAGTAACCGCGTAATGTCACAACGGATATGACCACTAAAGGTAATGGTGACCACTAAAGGTAATGGTGGTTCGAGTCAAAACCACGCCGACATAACCCGAACTGAGGAAGGCGAAAAGGAAAGTATGTGCATTACTTAACCTTAAATAGTAAATTTTTAATCCGTATGTGTGGTTGATAGCTTGGGTAACACAGCCACGCCGAAGTAGTTACAAGCCACGAACTTATACTTTAGTATATGGTACCTGTACTTAATTTTAATATTACTACAGCAGATAATGAAGCGTGGGAGGAAAGGAGAAAATAAGCATTCTGCGCATGCGCGAAGCTTTGGTGTGACGACCTACAAGAGCTTGTGAACCATTATGTGTTATGGCAAACATAAGGTAGTAAAGCTTTTCAAACAATCTAGTTCCTAGTGCAGGGCCGCCAATGTGGTGAAACAGTCCCGAGGCAATTTCCCGAAATAAAACATTACATTACAATGGTGTTAACAACAAGAAAGGCGCTAAATTTAGCGTCTTTTCAGTCGTGCTCGCGACAGTTCTACCCCTCTGGAGTCTTAGCGACTTTCTTAGGCACTTACAAAGTTTTAGGTAGAGTTTTCTCAAACAAACATTAAATGTTATAAAACTGGGAGAACAGTGTATTGCTCGTAACGAGCTTCAATGAATGAGGCGAAAGCGTACAGGATTAAAGTACTTGTGGCGCTCACCGGCTCACAGTGGCGTAGCCATGCAGGAGGTAGCAGCACAGTTCAATTTCATTCACCACAACAAAAAATGATTCAAAATGTTGCTTAAATGAAAATAATCTCTTCACGCACTTTATCGAGTCAGAAACTGAAACGCAGAAATAATATATCATCTTCATCATCGTTTAGCAACCTTTGGCTTATAATGGCGACATTTCGGAAGTGTAATAGCACCTTCGTCAAAAAAGTGAACACGACTGTTACAATGACGACAATGATGATGACGGATTTTTTCTCACCGGGAAACCTTGTTGACATTGCGGCTGACTCAAAAGGCCACAATATCTTAGACGTTCTTAGTGTCCACTGCGCACCGCATCAACGATCGCGAAGCTACTTCTCGGTCAAACCTTTGCTAGATGAGCGACGAGTTTTGTCGCCGATGTGTTTCGATTGATAGATATGGGGGGTTTAACGTCCCGAAACCACTATATGAATATGAGAGACGTCGTAGTGAAGGGCCCCAGAAATTTCTACCACCAGAGGTTCTTTAACGTGCACCCAAAGCTGAGCACGTGGGCCTACAACATTACCGCCTCTATTGGAAATGCAACCGTCACATCACTGATAAGTTTTATTTTTGTGGTTTCAATTCTAGTAAGCAGAATAGAACATTTGTCTAATGTCTTAGAATGAATCATTTTTGTACTTCTGATATCACCGCAAGTATGAACACATTTAATGATTGACACGTCGTTGTAAAGTTAACAATTCCGTGACAGCCACTTTTGTGCTACTCTTTTTTCTACTTTTATGCAATAATAATGGTAGAACTAGTTCAAACTACGTCCTGTTTCATGAGATGTCATCGACATTTTTTCGAAAATAATGTGTGGTTGAAAAATTGAAACAATAGAGTTATTTGTTTTTTTCTGGCGGTAACCTGTTTCACTCTTTGACAGCGCCTAAAAGACGATGTTTCACTAGTGATGGGTTTTCTAATCACAGCTGTAATGAAGCTCTTATGATTAATTAGGCACCAGTGTTTATTACGCAGTGCGTCGTATACTCTGTCAAGTTTGTTCGCGTGAAGGGAGCAATTACGCCTTATGATAGGCGGAACTGACTTTCTTCTGACAGATTAATAACGCCGTAGATATATGACGACACAGAAAGCCGTGATTAACGGTTCCAGCCCCTTGCAATATGTACTAACGCGCGCCCTTACAGTAGGGTGTCGTAGTCAGGCTTACACACTTGCTGGAGTGGAAGGGTAATATGGCTTGTCCACTGGAAGGTACAACACAGTGTCTTTAGAGTCACTAATAGTTACTGGCAGATGGCGAGGGGTCGCCAGCGAGCACGCCTGTTGCTGATCATTGCACGGCATTCTCTCAACATCGCGTATGATTTACGCACCCCTAAGGCCAACTGATATTACCACTGAATCTTAGAAGTGATTTTCGCTACGGCAATCACCCCATTTCACTTTTCACATCTGTGCACATTGACAGTAAAGAAGTTTGGAGGATGAAGCCACTCTGAGTCTGCGCTATGTCAAGGCAGAAGTTCATATCGCCTATTATATTTTAACCATAGTATCATGGTGTCGTGAAGCTCGCAAATTTTTCTGTCAACGTGTTAAAAAAACTGCTTTTTTGGGGGAACTTCCAGCTGTAAAACAATGCCTTACTGCAGTAATAAACGCCGTATACTGATAGCGACTAGCCAAACGTCAGCCGCCAAACAATCTGCCGAGTGTTGAAGCCCGTCGGCCTTTATACTTGCGCTATCGAATATTCTAACATTACCGCTAGCAGCCGTGTTAGTTCCTAAACTAACACTAATATTTGCTTTGCGCACGCATTATCACCAGAAGTCTTTTCGATTGCATAAATAATTCTCAGAAATTCGGGCACGGTTTGCGCACGGTAGCAGTCAGAAGTGTAAGGGGTGGTAGCATAATAATAAATGGAACGGGGCGTGTCTATAAGACAATGCTGTACATGTAAATGTCATCAAACACATCACTGTAATGCTCATGTAGTGATTGTTACGAGCACCTAAGGCCAAATAGAAGAAAGAAAGTGATTTCCAAATGTATCCCGTCCTATCCATGAAAGTCCTATCCGTCCTTTTCATTTCAACGCCGTCTCGAGTCCGATGAAACCCTGAAGAAATCTGAAAAACAAAGCTTTCTTGGTGGTCATAACAGCAAGGCCACCTGACAGGCAGCATATTTTGCAAATCAATTGGTCGCATAGCGAGCGATGCGTTTGATGAGCACACGAAATTACGGACAGTTCACATTGTGTTGGAGATTATAAGCGAAGGCTATGGCGATTTTGGCGGTCACAGCTACTCTTTAGTTAAGTCATTGAATGCGCGTTCCTCCAAGTCACTTTCCTGAGTAGAGCTTCTTTCTGTCTCATAACTGCACTCGCAAAGCTTCAAGGGCAATACTCAAAGCGCCTAACTTTCCGCCAACAATTCAGAGCTGTTTTCCTAGGCATTTTGTGATTACCTGCCACATCACGCCACCTTAAATTAGACTTTCACCTTGGGTTATGGCACGTGCCCTTCTTTCGTTGACTAGTGCGCGAAGTTTTTTAGAATTTCGAATATCAAATCACAATGCTTCCCTATGAATCACTAACAGCAGCACTGACGCATCGCGCGTCAAACAGTAGGATTTCTCATGGAAATAGTCGGGTGCCACATGTTTAGTCGGGTGCCACAACACACATATAGTAAAACGAAACGCGGCAGTGGTCTCTTCAACCTTTACAAACCAGCGTGAAAAAGAACACATACCATTGCCACCCGTGTATGTCACCATCTACACCGTCTTTGGGTCAGTCACCACTTGCTAAGACCTTTTCTCTGGCTTATTCCGCCGGAGTAATATGCGCTCAACAGCTATCCCGTAAAAGAAAAAAGAATTCCTCGACAGCAGGCGGCTTGCGATGGGAGGGCGTTGACTTTATTTTCGGCTCGCTATTCTTCGCGTGTGCACTTCAGAAGTAGGCATCACTGCGCTAAACATCACTAAATGTTTTTGGATATAATTGAATCTATTTCCGCATAAGAGAACACGAACTTAATCATGAGGAAAGGAAAAAAAAACTACAGAAACGAAGCTGACCTGCATCTGAATTTGTTCGAAAAAAATTCACTCCAAGCGAGCTCACGCGCAAGCGCATTCGCAACAAACACTATCACAAATGTATTGCCAAATCACTGGAAAATTCGACAAAAACAAATCTGGCTTCAAGGGCAGTTTATTCAACTGAACTGAGCGAAGCTTGTTTACTTTATCTTTAACTGTACCGAAGGTACAGTGATTCGCACGCCTGCTCGGATTTTAACCTGGTGCGCTTGTATGAATCTCTCTTTGACGCTTACCCTGCGGTTGACTCACGACGTGTGCCTCCTACAAAAGTGCTGTGTATCATGTGATCTTTCTCCTCAAGGCATTCCTTCCTCTCCTACGTGAAATTCGGAAACAACTAGCCCAACAACCAACCGTTGCAAAGCAAGAAATTGCGTACAATAATGGTCCAGAACTATTAGGCTAACACAGCCTCGTTGAAAACGGTGTGCAAGAGGCGGCTCTATAACAACGTTCGTGAATTTGAGGAGTTCTAAACGTTGGCAAAACGTTTTGTAATTAAAATATTAGTAGTTGTCAGTGTAACTGCTAGGACGGTCGTTTTCGGTGGTGCGCTTGCAATTTTATCACGTTCAGAGATGCGTGCCTTTCAACTCGCATAATTTTTCATCCTTTCTAACGGCCAGCTGTCAAGAAAGTGCGATACTATACTTACTCAAAATTTGGATTCGCGCAAACTAGTCAGCCGCTGCCCGTCGCGCTGCCTAATACGAGAACATGGAAAGGAAGAAGAACGTAGGGTGTAAATTGCAGTGCTGAATAAAAACACGTGCCTCATGCTTCAACGAAAATTTTCAAAACAAGCCACGCTTGCACGCGCGAGCTCTTCTGATTAATTAGCGCGGATAAGTGGAAGTTGAATGAGTTTGTGAAAGTGAGGCGTTAACCACTGAGCCACCCAGAAGAAAAGTAGATTACGTTTCACCCCGTGCTTTTTATCTTTCTAAACGCTTTCAATATTTGCAAATGCGAACCTTTGTGGGGCAGCAATGGCTACCCCCAGAAGGGTTTATTTGTAATATTTGTTATAATACAACTATTAAGTGGCTAACTCCTTTTTTTAGAAGGCTTGGAACTGCAGAGAAGACAAAGAAGTATTCTCATTTTGGAGATGAATAAAAAGCTTATATTCCCAGATGTTGACCTTATTGGAAAGTTTTTCAGTTTCAATCAAAAACAAAACTTGTAATATTTCATAATGTAATGTTGGGATGCATAACTACACAAAAGCTACATAAAATGCGATACAAATTAAATTCGTAGTGTTTGGTGATTGCTATACTTCATTTTTACATGCTTTTTGAAGGAAGTTGCTTGTGACAATCACAAAAGTTCAATTCAATTTTACGGCTGCGTGGTACAAAACTCAAAACAAAAGCTCGCGCAACCACAATTATGTTTCCTAAGCTCCGTAAAAAGAAAAATGTGTGTGGCCTTTTTATGTTCAAACTTATTTAAAATATAAATGAGCCCTTAATGTAACATAATTAACGTCCTACTATTCAACTGCCTTCTGACGTTTTCAATCACGTTTAAATTTGCATTTGAGATATTGATTCCCCATCTTTTCATACGTTTTGTTAATGCTAACCCAAAAGCGCACGTACGCCTCAGAAAAATATTTCGTTGTTAAAACATTATGTTGTTTGTAGCATATTACTTAACAAACAGCATCATTGCTGTGCGACGCTATCCCATTGCAACACTGTCTTTTTCGTCTTGTTTTTTTTTTTTTTTGGCGGGGAGGATGGTGAAGGGGATGGCCTGCCTGCACCATGCAATATAGGTTGCTTTTTTCGGAAATTTAGAAAACGTGATCGTTGACAATGTTCCTCGTTTAGACGTGGGAATAACACGCTGTAAACAGTCACGCTTAAAACCTATGTGCGGTAACATCAAACTTGCACTTTTCTTACGTTTGGAATTTTGCAGCGGAAGCTGCGAAGCGATAACATTTCGCACCATGCGCAACTCCGTAGTTGTCAGCCGCCACCGCCGCTGGTGTCCGTAACCACTTCGCGCGAAATCAGAAATAAGAACCTAGTACGAAAGACACGCTGGAGCTGCGTGGCAGCTCAGTATTCTACCACTGAGCCACGGTGCTGCTTGATGGCGGGAAGAAAATCGCGTTAATGCGATAAATAAAACGTTTTATAACAGCAAAAGAACAACCAGGAATCACAACATGCAAATAGCGTAACGAAAGGGCCGTTAAATACTCCAATCCATAACAAAAGCTTGTTCTTGATCACCTATTAACTGTGGCGCGTACCCACTTAAGGCATAACTCCTCATAGTCGTCAGCCAATGAATAAAAATTGTCACAAAATTAATTCCAAGTTTTAAGCGGATACCACACTTCTTAGAAGAATGACGAAGGACAGCATAGCAAATGCTAGCCTACTACCAAGAATTTATCATTATTAATGCCGTAGTGTGTACCCAGCAAGTGAGCTTGCAGAAGTTAGCCTAAGAGTGTTTGGAAAGGCTCTGCAAGGCCACTCTTCTAGCTTTCGCTGTCACTGTGCTGAACCTTCCGCCCAGGCCTGGCGTTTTTTCTTGAACTACATAGGCTGCTTAGCCAGGCAATCCACCGAGCCTTAGGCGCTCAGTTATTCTTGCAGAAAATGTGCCTACTCCAGCTGCGCCATTATCACAGTGTTGCGTACAAAAAAGAACTTACGAGGGGCTTGTGAGGAAGTGGTTTATTTTGGTTTTTTTACTAAGCGTTCTTTAGGTAACTCTAGAGTCTTTGCGTGAGCTGCGTACTGAAAGAAAATGAAGCGTGCTTCTCTTACATGAAAAAAAAGAAGCTGGTTCTTGGAAAAAGTAACCTGCATTGTTTGAGACACTGAGACAGTTATGCAACAATCGTGGAAAGGAGCACGTGAGAAAAAAGCATATTTCTTTTTTCCAGCACACTGGATAACAACCAAGTAAAGAAAATACTGGAAATGACAATGATAGGTAAAAACAGACCCACGAAAATAATTTTAGAGGGTGAAAGGCTTTTTCTTTTGAAAACTTCTTTTTTGAAAACGCAATGTTCGCAGTAATGTGTTAAAAATGGATAGTGAAGTTGAGAATCGGCAAGTCGGTCACATCACTGGTGAAAGTGTGCAGCGTGCACTTTCACCGGTGATGTGACCACTTCACTTCTTCTGGAGCACTTTCACTTCTTCTGAAAGCGTGCACTTTCACTTCTTCTGGAGCAACGTAGGTAAGAAAATTGGCTAATCCCACGTACACTGGGAATCGATGATATGCGAAGCACGAACGAGAAAGGATGTTATGTCACTTTAAAAATCAGCACTACGTTATGAGGTAGAGGTCAATGATGCCGTACATGACTTCCGTGTCATGATTATCATGTTTGGATATGTCGTTTACCATCGTCATCTATTCACGTCACGTGATCTAAAATTTAGTAAATGTGGAGCTAGCGAAACGTCTGCGAGCACGCTAAGAGTGCGGTATGTTGTAATGTTCTTACATGACACGCGTGTGAGGATTATCATGTTTGCACCAGTAATATATTCAGTTATCTATTGACGTCACGTAATGCCCAGTTTTGTGTATGTGGAGCTAGAAAAACGGCCGTGAGCACATTATGAAGGGCCCAAATACTCCAATGTAGCGTTGACACCCGCACACGCTGGGTACAGCGACGCTACGTTAGCAAAACGCGAGCGCTCTATGGTCTGACACCAGGCGTGACAGGCGCGACCAGCGTCCGTCGGCGCGGCCCGAAGGCTACCGGCACGAGATGCGACATTGTGCATTTCGTGCTGACGCGTTACACAGGCAACACCGCGTCTCGCTCTTTTCGTGACGGAAGGACGCCGGACGCGCTGAAACGCGCGTGCATAAAAGGAACGCAGCGCGGCGCGGCGCCCCTGCGAGTATATGGCAGGACCGGCGCCTTGCGTGGCAACGCCAGCGTGAGGCAACGACTCACGAACGGCGGCGAGCGCGTTTCGGCATCATTTACTTCCACCTCGTAACGTTGTGCTGTTTTGAAATTGGCATTCTGGACCCCGAAATTGGCATATTTTGTCAACGACACGTTCGTGCTTATCAACCTTTCCATTCGTGCTTCGCACATCCTCGATTCCCACTGCACGTGAGATCTGCCGTTTTTGTTTTTATCCCTGAAATGTTTACGCATTATTGTGAGGTAGATTACGCTGGCGAAAACTGCTTGAATTGAAATTTCAGAACGCTTACCAGGAAAAGCGCGATAGATTTTGTCAGCGTCATTTCTTACATTCTCTTGAAAGTCAGATTTTTCGCGTGGTTTAACCTGCTGCAAGATAACACTTGTGCGTGCACATCTGATGAATAGGCTTTTTTTAGCTCCACTCGGGTGAACTGTCAACTGTTATTTTTTTTTGCATTGCAAACACCACATGCGGTGTCTGCGTGCAAAGGCAAACAGCAGAATATTTTTGTCATAAACCCATAACGCTGGCATGGCGTCACAAAAATCGTGAGTGGAAGCAAGAAAATATATCAAGTTGCTTCTCAATTAAGTAAAATAAGCACAGCTGCAGACGAACGCGCAGTGTTATCCGGTAACGCCCGCCGCGATAGTCATGCGAGACGACCACCCTGATTGGTTTGCTGAGTCTATGCCACTCCCGCAGATGTCCTGCAAGCTACTACCATCGCATAGTATTTTACGACTCGTGCAGCACGCAGGACATCACAGTTTATGGTTTTTGACGTCCCATCAAGCACTGGCTAATGGAGATATCCCCGTACTGCAGTGCACGCTTGCCATTACCCTCCTTCATATGTACGTGCGTGGCCCCTTTCTCCTCCACGACCTTCATAGCGATGTATGCTACCTCATGTCTATAACGATTTTGCTGAGCTAAAAGCAGGGCAACCAGAAATACACACTCGCAACAGCCAAGCCTTTGCAGCATGAGAGTAGTTATTCTCGCATAATTTCCCTCGAATATACAAGGTGCGGCATTATGACTCCATACTTCAGCCTTTTATATACCGCCATGTCGGCACTGACAATGGCGATGAAATCATGATATGAGTGTACAACTGATGTCTCGAAGGAAAACTCAAGGTGTATAAAGAATCATCCCCCGGTCAACATTCTCGCTCAGAGATGGCATTCGCTTTCCACCTGGCACCATCTAACATAATATAGTCAAGATGTTTTTTTTTTGCCAGGACTCGTGCAATATAGTCGGGAGCTGTAATGTCGGCGCAAGAAATACCATATTTTAAAGGCTGCATGTGGAAGCCGAAAAAAATTTCATTGCAAGATCTCTAATAAGTGTTGAATTGCATATATGTAAATTTTAAGTTAAATCAAAAGCTTTTACTCACACCAAAGATGCCCCGCGTATTACCGAAAAAAGGATAGTAACACTAATGGCATACGATCTTCCATTTGCAAAACTTATAAAAATCACATTTCGATTCAGTTTCTCGCAATAGCAATCACGCATGATTTTAGCACAAAATATGGACATTTATGGTTTAATGGTATCCGTTTATGTTGGTGTTCACCTGGCAATTATTTAATATGTTTTTAACTGCCGGTCAAAACAATTCTACACGCTTGGCAGATTCGCAACTTTTTTCAAGACATTGCTGCCTGTAAATGTATTGAAATTGAATTGAGGATGTCACAACTCACTAAAAATGCACTTCATCAATTGCAGATAACACAACGAAGTGTACCACTGCACTGTGAAGCGTCCAACAAGTAAACATCTTCGGTTTACATGAAAAAAATTCAAGCATGGCAACAACCCAGCACACAGAGAAAGAAGAAAACAGCATTGTTCTATGTGACACAGAATTCCGTCCATGCATGGTAATGGTGGCTTGTATGTGTATAATCGCTAACTAAGTTTTACAAGCCCAAGCACTTCGGGCATGCCTTGGCCTTCCAAGATGCTCATCGACAATGTCAACTATTGTTATTGCACAAGAACAACCGGTCACAACGCACATCATTGTCGAGACGCTGAGAGCGCACATTCGGCATTTATCACGGCTACCGTCACATCATTTAGCGTGTTTGACAGCTCGGAGGCCCCATTCTTCGTACTGCGGTATCGTGACAAAACATCAGGACAAACTACCGCCTGGCTTCAAACTTGCCATGCATCCAGCAACTGCGCCATGGAGTCTTCGTGAACCCGACGTGCGCTTATCAGTTCCTGGAATCTTTAAGTAGGCACACATGTCAACGCTAGCCCTGAAGCACCTGACTTTGCGTCTGTTGGACAAAAGGTACTTCGACCGCATACATGTTTACACCGATGGCTCCACTAATTCCAACAGCTCCACAGGAGCAGTGGTTGTTCAATCTGAAAATGTGTTGCTTCAGTACAAGTTTTCTCACACCACGACGTCGACAGCAGCAGAGCTCGCAGCACTTCAAGGTGCAGTAAAGTACATTCTTCACCAGGAACCTAACCAATGGGCCATCTTTTGCGACTCCAGGTCAGCCTTACAGTCACGACGGTTTGTTCTGCAGCACGGGCTACATGAACAATCAGTAGTATATCAGATAAGGCACGACTACCACGAAGCGCTCGCGCAAGGTCACGATAATGTATTTCAGTGGTTGCCGAGTCATTGCGGAATCGTTGGCAATCACCGTGCAGATGAAGCTGCTCGATCGGCTCATGACCAAGACAAGCGCACGCCCATACCACTCTTGAGAACGGACGCTGCAAGGCTACTACAGTCACTTGCTCGCCGTATATCTCTCCTACAATGGAATACGCAGGGTTTCTCCAACACGCACCTGTATTCGATCGACCCAAACTTGCAACTTCGTTTGCCATCCGGGTTCCCACGATGCGCTGAAACTTTACTGTGTCGCATGAGGTTGGGCGTGGCATTTACGAATTCGTACTCTCATCTCCTTGGAATGGCGAGCACTACGACATGCAACATCTGCGCCTGCGAGGAAACGCTTGAGCACATTCTATGTCATTGCCCAACATACCAGACCGAACGACTTATTATGGAAGCCAAGCTCTGTCAGCTGGATTCACGGCCGCTAACAGAAGAGAAGATCCTGGGACCTTGGCCGACGGCTTCCCATACGCTTAAAGCCACGAAAGCCCTCTTGTACTTTTTAAGAAACACCAAACTTCACGACCGCTTGTGAAAGAACTGTGCGAGGCCGTGCTGTGTAGTTTCGAGCTGACTATTTATGCTTCTCTTTCTTACTCCTCTTCTTTTCTGTCTCTTTTCGTTCTATTATTCCCCTTTTCCCTCACCCCAGGTGTAGGGTAGCCAACCGAGCCAAGCTTGGTTAACCTCCCTGCCTTTCCTCTCTATTTATCTCTCTCTCTCTCTCTTTTAGTTGTTAGAACCCTTTATGTGCGCTTGCTGCATGAGGTATGTTGTTTTCGCTCTGGGTTGATGCGCAAAACAGCTATTGGCAAGCCACGGTTATGATCACTTTTATCTGCGTATCTATATATGCATCTAGTCAGGTACTTCTGGGGGCTTTCGTGATCCAGATTTTAATCTTTTCCGTAGAGCTAAATTATTATGGGAAGTTGAGAGGGTTTGCCAAATGTGACTATCTTTTCGAACCAACAGTAACGTGAAATTCTATAAGTGTACCTCGTCAAGGAGGCTTTTTTTTTCAGACACGCCAGGCACTTGAATGCGGGTATGCACCACAGGTGTTCTGAATTTTTATATCTGTCCAGTAATAGGAGAATATACCTTGATAGTACAAATGTGTGAGCGTTAAAAAAACTAAAGCCATCAGCCTTGATCTGACGAATGCCACGAACGAAAACCCACATCCAACAGGAATCGAACCGTAGCATTCTACTTGGCAATCAGGTAGGCAGAGCTATGCCCAGTCTGAATCCAACTTTGGAGAAGTATTCTATGTAGGCGTATTATCCGTGAAATTTTTATCGTGTTTGCAGCGCTTGCTTTCTAATTTTAAGACCAAGCAGTACACATTACATGTATACTTAAGCGTCCTGACGTGTTAACGCCAGTTGTGATTGCAGTGTTGGCTCCGCTTTTATATGTGTCTACTAAACATAACGCTAATTTGCCAGTATTCAATCACCTGTATTCAGGCGTTGCTCGACCAGAGAAGAATACGTGAACAACAGTTAGGCATAACACCTACATAAAAACAACCTAATGTGCAGTATGTTTTGACAGTACTGACATCCGTGCTTTAACGTGAGTGCTGGCATCGTGTCAGACCAAACGACACCCAGTGTAGTCACCAGTAGACGTAAGCGTAGTGGTCATTCCTGTTAAGCCCACGATGGGCACACAAGTGCTGCACTCGACAAAATTACACCTAACGATGCCTTCCTCAAAGCTTAAAAAAAATCCAGCTTATGTTTCAGCATCACGCTTCGCGTAACTGGACTAATACAAGAACACTGCACGCTAATAATGCTGGCACTGCTAGTGCGAACGTCAGTGGTGATGTCATTACGCGGCGATCAACAACCAGTTTGACATTCACTTGTTCTCTAGATAAGTGAACGCGTATAAAAGGTCCGCTTGTTTTTACAGACTACTTCATCTACCCACCTTTTATTGTTACAGCCAATTTAAAAATGCCACACAGAAACACCCTAATACATATGTTAAATGCCATTATTTCACAGGTAGCTTGGGAGGTGCGGACTTTTTTATGTGTAGTTTGCTGCTGGTATTCTTACAGAATGGTGCACAACGACTCTTTGGAATATTTCAAAATAAAACAAATATTGATCGGTATTACAGGTGATGTTGACCATGCGTTTCCTACGCACGGGAAATCATAACTCGCAATGAGATACTGGGGCTGATAGACGAGGCTCAATTGATTAAGTAAAAAAAAGCGGAGATATTGGCAGTTGGTGTGAGAACGATGGCATGAGCAGAAAGGAAAAGTAGGGCTTAGTGCTGAAGAATCGTCAGATCAATTAGGTGTACAAAAACACTTCGAACCAGCTGCTCACTTTGGCAATTATGGTTAATATTAAAATTCACTGCCGCTCATGTTAAACGTGTCTTATCGAGTACAGCTTTGTGTTACATTATTCAGCTTTTTTCTTATTTTCGTAGTGTCAGCATTTTTCTGTCAGCCTAATACTTTAGTTCCACTCACTGTGTAGTGGAAATCTAACGACAGCACAAATGACAAGTTGCCGTTAAGTGCAGGTAGCCTGGCAGTGATGAATTTTGTCAAATATCATTGTGGGCTCTTACCTGGTAGGAACACGTTTGCCATCATAACGAATATTTCATTCCAGAGCAAACTAAAGTGGAGGACTTCTAAATATACTTGACCAAAGGAACCTACCATTTTGCAACTAAATATTAACCAATGAATGCTCTTCGGCTCGTGAAAAAGTGGCTACGACTGCATGACTCTCAAGAATAAACAGAAGTTCAAACGTCTGTTAGGTACCAAAATATCGTACTTATAGCATGACCTTTATTAGTTATTGCAATAATGCACATTTATGTTATGACATCCTATCGCTTGAATAAGAAAAAAAGTGTAAAGTACAATGACCCCACAACAAAGCGGCCCCATTGTGGCACTTTTTTTCCTCACCAGCTCTAAATATAGATTCGAACCTTCAAATAAAGCATTCATACTAAAGATATGAACTGCTTTTGCTTTTTTCAGCTAAATATTCTGCTGACCTTGTCAAAACAAAAGTGATAAGCAGTGCAAAATAGACACAGCACATGAAACAAAATTGACGAATATCCTCGTGTTTTAATCCTCATGCACTGTTTGTGACTTCTGGCTTTTTTCCAGCTCGCCAAAGCAGCCGTCTCAACTTCGAAAGGATACTAAAAAGTGAAAATAATCTAGATCGTTAGTAATTAAGAATAACAAGGTCGAAGTAAGCAGCACTGCTTGCCGAAACAACTCTTTTTATCTACTGTTTTAGTCAGTTACAAATCATAACCTGCGCATCAGATAGCTTCTGACAAAGATCTCCAGCACAATGATCTCTCCATCAGGGAAAAAAACTGTTGTTTGAGGAAGGTGACTAATGAAAACTCTGAAGGACTGCGAATGTACGTAAGTACAAAGAGAGTGCAATTACTGTGTTCACAGTTTTTTTTAGTTGCTATTTGTGTGAGGAGCAAAACAACAACTAGAGATTCAATGGCGTCAAAGCTAAAAGTGGCTCTGTGTGCTCCATATAAAACAAGATTAGCTTCAATTTCTTTCGATTTACACTTGAAGAATATTTTAGGGTTCATAATGCAATGAAACAATCCCAAATACTGCTCTCTATACGTAGACCAGATGTTAGCAATCGGTGTGTGTGAAGCTGCTGTCTGAATAACTATATTTCCCGAGGCAGGCACAGAACCGTAACTTGATCAGAGTTGCCAACATTGCTATGTGCAACGGGAATCTCACTTGTACCTGCGCCGGAGTTCTCCACCACCGCTGGTGACTCTAACCAGTATAAAAATAAAGATAGGAAAAAAACAAGTAATACCTCCCCACGGGCCACAGGATGCCGACAGCTAATGGAGAGTTTAGTCATGTATAGTGTAGAAAAAGGGAAGAAAAGGAAGGAAAAGACTAATTAGAGGGAGAAGGAGCGAAAAAACGAGGACGAGGGTAAAGCATAGTATAACCGAAAATTGAGAGTATAGCAAGGCGGTGCGAAAGGCAAGGAAAATTGGTGAAGAGGGGACGGTAAGGGCAAGTATGTCTGTAAGGGCTAAACAAAAGAAAGCATTCCAGTGAAACAAACGTGACAGACTTCAACAACGTCTGTTTCATTCTTGTCTGCACAGCGATGATCCTTGGCGGCTACCCAGGTCTACTGCTTGTATTCCGCTACTACGCAGCTTCGTGTATATAAGAACCATGTTATTTCACCACGTGACACTTTCCTGCTGCACAATCCTCGTCGAGCTTGCAGGTTATTATCCTACACTTGTTATCAACGTCATCTTTTTATTATAGCTGTGAATAAGTGTCCGACCTTCCACATTCCTTTTTTTCTCGTTTTCTGCTGCAATAAATCATTCTCTCAGTTGGTCTGACAAACTACCACATCTCTCAATGGGCGTCTGAAAGCTGTGCTCTAAGAAAACTACAAGTCTTTTCTCTGACGTGTCAGTCCGCATAAATTTAGGTCAAATGTTTGTAAAGATGCCTAATTAGGCATGCCAGATAACTACCGCATTCATAAAAGAACGAGCCTCTTTCTCCAAGTGAGGTGCTAATCCAAGGCTTATCAGCTTTGTTAATACCCTTTGCAACACTCCTATCCCCGGAGACGTTTATGACAACATGGGGGGTTATTTCGGTTTGAACTCAAAACAATGCCATATTGCCACTTCACTATACCTAAAAGATTTGCGTGAGGTGAAACCTAAATCTGAATATGATAGATTTTTTTCCTCCTTATACTACTGTAAGTTCTCTGCATATTGACTACTCCATTTTTAACAAAGATATGTGGACTCGTGAATTAAAAAAAAAACTGTCTGCCTGCTGAAAAAAAAAGCATCCTGCTTCCAGTGTTTCCAGCTACGAAAAAAATTCTACGAAAGCCAGCTACGAAAGCCAGCAACTATACACATGCTCAGTTCTCTCCCATATTTTCTCCTTTTTCCCGAGCCTACGCTTCCTTCAGTTTTGACGCTGAAAAATGGCAGACATTTATTTCGTCGTCCAACCGTGTTACCAGTGATAAATGTACCCACGCTGGAGGCCAGCGCAAGCTTGCACAAGGTTGCTTCATTGTGGCTACAGCAGACGTGGGTCTGTTCTCGTTACGTCACTACATATTTGCGGGTGAGTTTGCAAATGGCGCAGGAGTGGTAGCGAAGGTCATGCGGGCGAGGTCACCGCTTTATGAGTACTGGTAGCACTAAGTCCATGCAGTGACATCAACATATTTGCCACATGAGTCGCGTTTGAAGGCCTTGCCACGCCAGAGCTCATTTTCGTTCATTCACGAAAGCTATGCTGGTCAGTGCTTGCCGAACGCTACAGTACATTGTCGCTAGAAAAAGACATGAGAAGCCTCAGCCCCGCAGGCTGCTTTTCTCTGTTTTTCCTGCGTGTACTTGCGCCACTGACACCAGGATACACGATACTCAAAGGATCGTCATCTGTGGTTTGGCGTACGGGTCGGCAGTGCGATGGCCACCGTGACTGTCGTACCTTCAGGACAGGAAAAGCGTGACTGCTTTTGATATGTTTCTTAATTACATGCACGTGCTCATCACAGCGCACATAACGGACATCTTAGAGGATTCTGTGTAGGCCTAATTGTTGGTAAGAACAGTCCCGCCACACGTTTTCAGGTTGCAAAAGGTTCCTGAGACGGGCTTCGGGGCACCCAGAGCATGCAGTGCACATCGAGGTGACGTAGTTGTCATTCTGCAGAGAAGTGCCTAGTAATTGTTTACCCGCATTCGTTCAGTGTACTCCTTGGCGTGTGGTGCCCAGCTGAAAATGCTCGCTCGTAAATTCTCTGAACCGAATGCGTTCCAAACACTATGACTAGTGTGGTGCTTGGAAACAGGTCATTGCTTGTTTAAGTCAGTAACAGATGAGTCACCATGCTTTTTCTTACAAAGCGGGACTTGAACATTTCCTAAATTTCGTTCTGCATATACATTTATCTGTTTTTGTTCGGTATGGCAGGATATGTTGCACACAGGTTTCGTAAACCACTTTAAGAATTCATTTGTACTTCATTTTGTAAAAAAAGAGCACATTTGCACAGTGTTTATGACTCCTTTGTGGATTGGCTATACTCTCCAAGATGAACTGCTGGCTCCAGCATTATTGATACCGAGCAGATAAAGATACCGAATGAACGCCCTATGCCAACCACTAGTGATACAATACCAACTACTGAGCGTATCTTTATAGTTCTATATGAGAAGGGGGATCTCACAGCGTTTCTGTGAAGGCTCTTTGTGTTAGTTTGAGTATGTACAATGTGTTGTGCTAATGTCCGTATTTATTTCTCAATAACCTGACATGGATTGCTGAAGTGTTTTTTTTAAAATTCAGCTTACACTTTATTTAGACTTTCGAGATACTTCCGATACTTTTCAGGACAAAGCTTCAGACCGTGCTAAATCTTGTGAATTGCGTCAGCCTGTTGATAAAACATGGTGCAATGTTAGCTGAAATATGTGCAAATCTCATTTTCTCTCGCACCGTATTATTATATTGCATGTAGTAAAAACGGCGACATTTACCTGCCCGAGTCAAAGCTCTTTGAGATTCAGCTCAAATTCATTGTGACCAGAAGTTTCTCTTCATTGCGGCAGCATTACGTGTTACACTTTATAATTTATGTGCGACACACATGACGAGCTGACATATTATTACAAGCGAAAAGTATGCATACGTACACCAGAGAAGCGCTGAGGTAGCAGAATTTTAATGAAAAGGCGCATAGCTTTTATATCATGTTCTCAAATTCACTGGAACTACATTTTAAACTGCGTATGGCATAGCTCGACGAAAGTAATAAGGAAAGTTTGAGGCTTCCATGTGCTGAACCAAGCTGTCAAAGGCGTGCTGACGACGAATGTGCTTTGAACAAAAAGCACAGATAGTTATAGTGGCTGAGAAAAAAAAAGACAATATTTCTCGACGTTCTGAAGGCAGTATATCGGCCTCAAATTTAAAACGCAAATGGTGAACGAGTGATAAAATGCTTAACCTCAATAGTATATGGCCTACTACACTAACCTAAATGGTGAAGAAGTGTGCTACAGTGCAGCGATCCCAATGACAAGGAATTAGTAGCTATTGCAAAAAGCACACGAGCAAACACTCAGGACTAGAATGCTTATTTTAGGAGTCAGGTAAGCGTGAGTTTGGGCTGTGATTAAGCGCATGAACTGGCGAAACCACGATGAGTGCCGCTAATGGCTGTGGAGGGGAAGTGTGGCTGGCATTGAAGAGTTATTCATGCAATCGTCTGTCTTTCAGTAAGCTCGAGATGACATATCGAAGTACTTGAGAAAATTCCTCAATCGTGAAAACAGATTGAGAGGTAACGCTTTCGGTTACTCGGTTGAACAGTATTCCAAATGTTGCAGAATCTGAAGAGGCACAGTGCACGCTCATAGATAGCAGATGTGCATCGCTCTATCGAGGATGGTACTTTGCCATTCCTTCGTACTGTGGCGTTGGGAATCAGTTTACTCTAACAGAGGCTAAATGGTGTTGCCGTGGTACTTAACGGAGCTAGGAGGACGGCTCCAATTCATGGTATAACATTGTTGCATATTGCGGAATTCTCTTCTGAGTGAAGTCATCGTTCTTGAGGTGTCATCGTTGACCGAGAGTTGTTCTTGAGCCCTGATGCTTCTCATTTGAAGACGAAACTCGCATATCTTACCCATTTGCGAAAATTCATCGCGGCAAAGGCTGAGTACAGACAGCATGCAAAATATTAAAGCTCCATACGAAACGCGTAACGTGATCTGACTGCGCTGGAACTCTTCCTTTATGTATACAACTTCCAAGGAAAATTCTTGAGCAGTTCAGAAAGTGCAAGAACTGCCACACGCATATTCCTCAGCCTTCTGTGAAGCACCTTAGCCGCTCGGACAGTTATGATGCCCCACAATCATACTATTACGACGTAACACCCTAAACTACACTCTCAGGTGCATATTTGCCAAATTTCATATTTTTGGGTCAGCCTACTTGTCTGCTTTCCACAACAGCGGCTACAGCTGTCGTCATCCAGTTGTAGTCAGTTATTATGCTGTATTATAAGCCAACGCTACCATACCTTTAGCACGTTACAGTAAACATTATCCTCTTCGCGTGAACCCGGCGCGCCCCATCCCGGGATTCGGAAGCGCACATTTCCGTTGTCTAATCTTGTGAAACTTAGGCAGCATTTCCAAATTAATTTTACATTATTTCTGTCACCGCTCATGCATGGCTAGTTCTAGTAATTTAGCCCGTTTTTCATTTTCTAATGTTTAATAAGACACGACAGAAATTACGAGCGAAAAGGAAATAATTTTATTTAGTTGCACCACTTCTTCAGAGCGCTCTGCCTCTGGGATTTCTCACCGTTATGAATGCACTTCTCGCTTAGTTGGTTGCATATTGGAAAGTAAACAAAAAATTACTAGGCGGATACTGTACAGCACTCTGATGAAGCAACTTTGCGGCAGAAGCGCAATAAACCGAACATGCAACATTAAAAACTCAATTTCAAGGTGTTAAATTTTCCAAGTGCGCTATCTTCATTTGGAATTGTACACCGAAAATGTGTGTAGTCCATACTGCTAAGTTACATTTTCGTACCAGTAGGTAAGCCCAGAATTAGAAGCAGTGCGTTCGAACGTGCGCTGCAAATTAGCGCAGGCTTCCATAATTACATTTCGTACACTTGGCTAACAACGTCTTTGCGAGCAAAGTCTAATCCCAGGGTAATTGAAATGGTATATGAAAAAAATATTTGAAACTCGTAGCAGTCTAGTTAAACTGTGCAGGTGTTTTTTGTCTAGCGCTTCACTCAGATATCTGCATACGTATGCTTGAATACGCAACACTTCTTCAGCGTTTGTCTTCTCCGGCTCATTTGCGGCTTTATCCAAGTACAACGCAAATATACTTCAACTAGTTTCCCTGTTGTCGCTAGTTTTCCCTGTTGTCGCTAAACTCAGTGCGACTACAAAACTTTTTTTTTACTGCTAATTCAGGAGGAACGTTTTCAATGTCCTGTGTAGCTCACGCTTTGAAAAAATAAGTGCGCAAGACGTCCCTCACGATAGCCAAAATTTTCAGTGGCTGTTTTTTTCTTGGCTTAATCCGAAGCAAACACAAGTATGGTAGCAAGCTGAGAAGATTACGGTGGCGTCCATGGTTGCCTACTGGAGTATCTAACTCTTACTCCGATGTATGCGAGTTCAGATGGCATTACCAGTACGGAGGGCTCACAAGCGTCCTTTATGTTTTGCTGCTGCATGCCTAGCATTTTTGCATCGAATACCACAACCCACGTTGCCTACTATAAAAATGTCTACTGTTGGCAAGCAAATACACGTTTCAGGGGAAATGTATGCGATGCCATCCGAGTTAGGAACACTGACCTTACTTTGCGCTTACCACAAAGCGGGATAACACTTAGAGGTACAGCTTGTAAAAAATCCACAATGACATACGGACAGAGAGGGAGATCTCATTTGTGAAAAATCTGGGCAGATGCATTCTACGTGAAAGCTGGAAAAGTGAAATAGTAGTCTCGCCTTTTTGTTGGTTATTCTGCAGTTTTTATTTATTGCGCCCACCCTAAAAATGGGCTTGTTACTAGTCTTTTTTTGGCTGTCAGCGTAGGGTTTTTCTTACGTACTGCAAATTTCCAGGCTTTCAAACCGTCTTTGTCAGCACAGTCAGTGAAGTCCAGCACAGCTTTGTAGAGAAGGCCTATTTTTATGTTGGTTGGCCTCCACAGCTTCCCATCTGCGTGCGAGTTGGTACGGGAGTGCACAAGCGGAGTAATAAATAAATAGGCGTGTACCTGCCTCCTGTTATCTCCGTTCGTCATGTTCTAACTAAAGCACGTAACGCGCTTTTTGAATCTGGCTCCCCTCTATTATATATTGCTTAGCCTCGACAACAAGCAGCCCGTCTCCCGAATTGACAATCGCAACACTACGATTCCCGGTACTTGTTCAATCGAGTTTCTGATCAGCAGAAGCGGCTGCCTTAGCACAATTCATCCGAGCAGCAGAAAACAGCCCGAAATCTGATCATGTTATTACTAATTCGCAAAGGTCTGGCTGCCTTTCTCAGATATGTCTTTTCCCAGAGAGTTTTGCGCATACTTGTATCCAAACTCAAAATAAATAAATCACGGAAACCCATATTGCACACTTCTCACGAAGGTGTAGAAGAATGCGAACAGGTGTACAACCTTTACAAAATACTGCTTTCAGTAATAGCCTCACTGGGATGCCTGTAACGGTAAACCTAGCGTCTTCAGTTATCACAACTAGACGAGGTAGTCCTAAAACAGGTATAAAAAGTGTGAACCATTTCGGAGGCGTTCGAAATTGGGGCGGTCCACAGGGTTATTGGGGTGTGCATAGCATTGAAAAAAGGAAAAGCTTTGCCAAATTTGGCTAAGCAAACAAATCTCATGATTTCAGCTGGTCTGGCTTCCAAAAGGTTTATCAAAACGTCAGCAGCACGCCTATTCTAAGCAGTACATACAGCGCATCACGTGAGAAAGATGCCGTGGCAATCTGTGGCGTTGTAGAAAGTCATTTCCACTTGCTTGCTGATAGGGATACATGCCTCAATTTGACTGGCATAATACGCCAGCTAGCCCCTGAACAGGTATAGCAGTTTACTAAAGGCACAAAATTGGTAAATACCTTATCGAACGAGAGTGAAAGGCACAGAAAGGCTTAGCACCTACTTTTCTGCGTCTTTTATTTTGGGATAATCTGTTTCCTCGTTTTCGTATTTGCGATTACTTCGTGGCTCATCCTGTTGCAAATATATTGTTTGGGGGTTTGTTAGTATTTACATGGTACCTATTGCATGGTCAGAATAAATATTCTGCAAGTAATTACCCTACGCGGCCACGAACAACCTTTAAGCCCTTGTATATGTGGCGGCCACCCTCAGCGAAATACAGCATGCTCTGCACACGTCGCTTAATAAAAATATTTTGATTCCTCCTATAAAAGCATGTTGAGTACGCGTGAACACGTTTCATTAGAACGGTATGCTCTTTCGGCCGCGTATAAACGAAGATCATGATCAAGGACTTCCACTGGTGTCGAATAGAGCATTGTGCTAGCCTTGCCCGTGCATCAAATGTAGGATCATGCAAACCTCATTGCATCAGTAACATGGATTTTATAGTAGCACACAGTTTACCTTTAGTGTCGTCACACGCTTTAAACATATCAGCTTAGGCGCTCCGCATCTAAAGCATGCACTATATTGGGACTTGCGTTTCATGTTCGCAGTTCCCCATCTCCAACCTTATTCTTCGCCATGGTTCCCATCAGATGAGGCTTGAACTAGTGCACACTCTTCCCTGAACTTGGAAAAATAGCGCTTATTAAAATCGGCTCTTCCCCATACCACCAATAGTTTGATGTTGGTTAAAAATATACAATTGTTAGACTTATTTTGAGGATCACCGAATAGATGTGTTGGATGTAAGATTAAGCTGAAGAGACATATCAGTGACTATTTTATGATTATATACCTTCAGGCAATCTCACAGCCGTTCATGGCGGAGAGAGTCTTTCAAGAAGTCATCCTACTTTCGAATCGAAATGACTGACAACCCTTCTTGCGACAACGATCTTAGCGAACAGACATCACAACTCATCTTCTGTGACTAATCTCGCTACAGTGCGCATAAAGCATCTTTAACAGCCGCTCTATCTAGCAGAGCTCAGAGATAGATAACGGAAAAAACAATTCTGAAATTTTGTTCTGAGAGGTCATCGCGGGCGAAGACGACGAAGGGGGTGCTCAATTTCTTGAAGGCAACAACCTGCACCGGCAATTGTACGCTGATTTATATTGTTACGCACAAGGAGGACCAGGACGTATACGGCTGAAGGGGGCCGTTTATTTTGGTCGCGAAGAGAAGCGCCGGAGTGGCCAACAGGTTGATGATCGCAGTGTCGTCGTCTTCTTTCTTCCTCCAGCTTGGGGCAGCCAGCATGTTCACCCATCTTCGTTTTCTTCCAAGGCATGCGTAACATTCCTCCCCTCGCAGACGAAGCCCGCCGGGCGAGGTAACCGATTCACCTTGGTGTGTACAACTTCAGTCGAGCGACATGGACTGCTTGGGTTTTAGCGGCTCTTCTACCACTTCTCGTGAGGCGAGCTATTGTGTATGTGACTTCCGTGATTTTGTCGAGAACGACAAACGGTCCGTCGTATGTGGCCAAGAACTTTTGGCATAACCCGCGTCTTCGTACCGGAGTCCACAGCCACACTAAGTCGCCTGGGTGGTAAGTTACAGGCCGGTGGCGGACGTCATAGCGTACCTTCGATTTTTCCTGTGATGCCAAAGTGCGTAAACGAGCAATACGACGCGCTTCTTCTGCAAGGCAGAGGATTTCGGTGACTGAGAGGTTTTCGTGCGCTGAGAATGGCAAAACTGTGTCGAGTGTGTGCCGTGGCGGTCTTGCGTACATCAAGAAAAAGGGGCTATAGACTGTTGTCTCGTGCTTAGCGGTGTTGAACGCGTACGTTATAAATGGTAGCACGTCATCCCAGTTCTTGTGGTCGGATGCCACATACATAGAGAGCATGTTTACAATTGTTCGGTTGGTGCGCTCCGTGAGCCCATTTGTTTGCGGATGGTATGGCGACGAGTGACGAAGGCGGGACTCACTCAATCGAAGCAGCTCTTCTACTATGTCTGCCGTAAATTGTCGCCCACGATCACTGATGATCACCTGAGGTGGGCCATGTCGGAGGATAACGTGCTGCAGCAGGAACACAGAGACGTCACTGGCAGTTGCGGTTGGTATGGCCGCCGTCTCGCAGTAGCGGGTGAGGCAATCGACACATACAATTATCCAGCAATTGCCCTTAGCCGACTTTGGAAAAGGGCCCATGAGGTCAATTGAAGGAGCTCTGTGAAGGAGCTCCGCAATTTTTTGGGGCTTTGCTCCCATTTTCACCGCTTTATACCTAAATTTGCCGATGTCGCGTATCCGCTGACATGTTTGCTACGGAAGAATACTCCCTTCGAGTGGACTCCGGAGTGCGACTCCTCTTTTCGTCAACTGAAGTTCCTCCTGACGTCGCGGCCTGTTCTTCAACACTTCAACCCATCAGCGTCAACCGAACTGCACACAGATGCCAGCGGCATAGGAATTGGTGCCGTCGTAGTTCAACGCTATGGTAACCGCGAGCACGTGATTGCATACGCAAGTTGCTCCTTGAGTAGGCCCGAGCAGAATTACACTGTCACAGAACAAGAATGCCTCGCGGTAGTATTTGCGATTCAGCTGTTTCGGTCTTACTTATACGGACGTCCTTTTACAGTCGTCACCGACCACCACTCATTGTGTTGGCTCGTCAACCTTCGAGATCCTTGCGGCCGTCTAGCGTGCTTGGCACTTCGGCTCCAAGAGTATAACTTCATAGTCTCGTACAAAAGTGGTCGACGACACGCCGACGCAGATTGCCTTTCGCGCATGCCACTGAGCACTACAGAGTGTGACGCCGATGACCTCGATCACCTCGTAGCTTCTGTGTCACTAAAGCTTCCCGACCTCAGAGATGAAAGATGAACAGCGAAAGGACACCAGGCTATCATCGCTTTGCACAGCTCCTACGGCATGCCATTTCTGTGTACGCAACGGACTCCTATATAAGAAGAACCTCTCCAGCACTGACGCACGTTTACTCCTGGTAGGGCCAGAAACCCTTCGGACAGCGATTTTAGGTGTGATGCACGACGATCCTACGTCCGGACATTTAGGTTCTGCGCGGACGCTTTACCGTGCCAAGGAACGCTTTTATTGGCCAGGAATGCGACAGTCAGTCGAGGCGTATGTGGCCAGCTGCACACAGTGTCAACGCCACAAACGCCCGTCTACTGCTCCGGCTGGTCTTCTACAGCCCTTGCCACCTCCAAGCACACCTTTCCAACAAGTGGGCATTGACTTCATGGGCCCTTTTCCAAAGTCGGCTAAGGGCAATCGCTGGATAATTGTATGTGTCGATTGCCTCACGCGCTACTGCGAGACGGCGGCCATACCAACCGCAACTGCCAGTGACGTCTCTGTGTTCCTGCTGCAGCACGTTATCCTCCGACATGGCCCACCTCAGGTGATCATCAGTGATCGTGGGCGACAATTTACGGCAGACATAGTAGAAGAGCTGCTTCGATTGAGTGAGTCCCGCCTTCGTCACTCGTCGCCATACCATCCGCAAACAAATGGGCTCACGGAGCGCACCAACCGAACAATTGTAAACATGCTCTCTATGTATGTGGCATCCAACCACAAGAACTGGGATGACGTGCTACCATTTATAACATACGCGTTCAACACCGCTAAGCACGAGACAACAGGCTATAGCCCCTTTTTCTTGATGTACGCACGACCGCCACGGCACACACTCGACACAGTTTTGCCATTCTCGGCGCACGAGAACCTCTCAGTCACCGAAATCCTCTGCCTTGCAGAAGAAGCGCGTCGTATTGCTCGTATACGCACTTTGGCCTCACAGGAAAAATCGAAGGTACGCTATGACGTCCGCCACCGGCCTGTAACTTACCACCCAGGCGACTTAGTGTGGCTGTGGACTCCGGTACGAAGACGCGGGTTATGCCAAAAGTTCTTGGCCACATACGACGGACCGTTTGTCGTTCTCGACACAATCACAGAAGTCACATACACAATAGCTCGCCTCACGAGAAGTGGTAGAAGAGCTGCTAAAACCCAAGCAGTCCATGTCGCTCGACTGAAGTTGTACACACCAAGGTGAATCGGTTACCTCGCCCGGCGGGCTTCGTCTGCGAGGGGAGGAATGTTACGCATGCCTTGGAAGAAAACAAAGATCGGTGAACTTGCTGGCTGCCCCAAGCTGGAGGAAGAAAGAAGACGACGACACTGCAATCATCAAGCTGTTGGCCGCTCCGGCGCTTCTCTTCGCGACCAAAATAAACGGCCCCCTTCAGCCGTATACGTCCTGGTCATCCTTGTGCGTAACAATAAAAAATGACGGTAGAGTGTAACTTCGTGCGTGCGTGCTATTCATTCTCCCTGTTTTTATCTATGAAAATTCTTACACCCCTGTGTAGGATAGCATACTAGTCCTTCTAAACAGTTTAAATCCTTTTCTTTCTCTCTTATTTGCTCCGTCCACAAAAAAAAGGCAGATCCCACGTACAGTAGGAATTGATGATATGCGAAGCACGCATGAGAAAGGTTGATATGTCACTTTAAAGTCAGCACAGCGTTATGACGTGGAGGTAAATGATGCCGTCCGTGTATGACTTCTGTGTCATGATTATCATGTTCGGATGTGTCGTTTACCTTCATAATGTATCCACGTCACGTGGTACCAAATTTAGTATATGTAGAGCTAGCGAAATGGCCGTGACCACGCTATAAGCGTGGTGTGTTGCATGTTCGTACATGACACGCGCGTGAGGATTATCGTGTTTGCACCAGTCATATATTTTGTCATCAATGGACGTCATGTAAGACCAAATTTGGTATATGTGGAGCTAGCAAAACAGCCGCGAGCACGCCATGAAGGGCCCAATACACTCCAATGCAGCGTTGACGCGAGCGCACGCTGGGCACAACGACGTACGTTAGCACAACGCGAGAACTCCATTGTCTGACGCCAGGTGCGACCGGCGCGACCAGCGTCCGTCGGAGTGGCCCGATGGCAACCGGTGCGAAATGCGACATGCTGTATTTCGCGCCGATGTGTTACCCAGACAGCACTGCGTCTCTCTCTTATTGAGATGGAGGGACGCTGGACACGCTGAAACGCGCATGCGTCAAAGCAACGCAGCGCGGCATGCGCGCGCGAGTATATAGCAGGACCGGCGCCTGGCGTGCACCAACGCCGTGACGCGACGAAATGAACGCTGGCAAGCACGCGCACCACGTCACGTTGAAATTTATTGACACCTTCACTGTGGCATGTACACATCTTCTCACATGATACGCATCTCATGATTATTATCTTTGAACCAGTAACATACCTTCGCCATTCATTGCCGTCCCGTAATAGCAAATTTGGCATATGTGTAGCTAGCGAAACAGAACGAGCGCATCATGAAGATGGCATGCAGTCATGTTGTTACATGACACGCATATCTTGATTATCGTGTTTGGATGTGTCATTTACCTACTTCGTCCGTTCGCACTGCGTAATACCGAGTTTGGTACATGTGAAGCTAGCGAAACGGCCGCGAGCGCATCATGAGCGTAGCATGTCATGTTATTACAGGACACGCGTCTCATGTTTATCCTTTTTGCACACTCGTGATACCGTCGTCATCTAGTCATGTCCCGTTATACCAAATTTGGTATATGTGACGCTAGCGAATCATGAGCGTGGCATGTAGTCATGTTGTTACATGACACGCATGTCATGATTTTCATGTTAGGGTCTGTGACTTGTGTTGGCCATGCAATTATATCATACCATACTAGTTTTGCAACATGCAATGTGAACGAAACCGCTGTGAGAGCTGCTGGACCACGAAATGTTAATCATGACATTCATGACATATGTGTCATGATTTGAGTATTATGACACGTCAAATTTGTTTTTCATATAGTCATTTCATACCATTATCGAAACGGCCAAGAGAGCTAAAAGTCGTAGGCGGCTAGATAGATAGATAGATAGATAGATAGATAGATAGATAGATAGATAGATAGATAGATAGATAGATAGATAGATAGATTCGCTCAAAGTCGCCGAGGTATGCTAAGAAATGCTTCGCATTGAAAAGTTACTAAAGCAGCCATAAAGTCGCTGTCAGCTCTGCATAGTATATACACGTCAAAGGCAAAATACGTTTCGCATAAGGCGTATTAACTTTCAATAGAAACCAGGGTCCTGGTTATTTATTTTATGGCATGTGAATATAATATAGGCACAAACATCTGTTTCAGTGTTGCACAGAGAAAAAAACAAACTCACATGCGCTGCAATCTCATTTCATTCCATAATGTGCATGTTGTACACTAGGTACTTTCTGTTGGCGGATAAAAGTAGAATGATCGTAATCCCATACCAGTAAGTGGGTGAGTGAAATGGTATGAAGCCAGTAACTCCATGAGCTGCTGCCATAATTCCCACAATGCTGCTGTTCGATTAAAAGTTTTGCTGGGTTCATGACATTATCGAAAAATAAACAAGCGCGTGCGCCTTGCATCCCAAACCAACCTCGTCGGATGCTACTTGCAACCACCCCGCCCCCTCCGGCACTCTTAGCTAAGGTCCCAATTCTTAGTGTACTCCTGTTCATTTTGCATGATTCAGCTGTAAAACTGTACGGTAAAGCTCTTTGCTAGCTTTTCTTACTCTGTGTGGACGACGCCATCTCTTTTCAAGGGGGGAAGGGGGGGACTAGGGATCACACCTTAGACTCAAAGCAAACTTTGTATAGTTATATCTCTTATTTCCTTGCTGTACGCCAACTGTGGGTGAAGAGAGTTTTTGTTGAGTGCATCACCTGATTTTTAGAGGTGAAGCCACTTATAGTAAAGTTTATCCGGTAGTATACGGCATGACCACGCTTAATGCGCATGCGGAACAGCTGTACCAAGCACTACATAAACGCACTCACGTGCTAGCGCCTTCGACTCTTTGTAAGGGGCTGAATAAGATGAAGTAGCCTCTCCCCTTATACTCTCTCAGCAATTATGCCATGGCGTCGGGGAACGATATTCTGTCGAGCGTTATGAACCAACGCGTTGTAGCTTAGAAAGATCTACATGCAATGCTACAGATCTTGAAACATCTGTAGCATTGTAGGGGATTCCGTATGTATGGACGGACCTTGTGGCGAACGTGGCCATTTTTGACGTGTGGGAGAAGACTGTCTCTCTTAAAAACAATCTTCAGGCAACGTGACTGACCAAGCCTTGTGTTGTGCTTGATGAGGATGTCGCCTGTAGTTGGCTTTATCAAGATTGTAAAATATTCAGCGTGAACCGAAATGTCTACGTCACAAATGACGCCAACACTGCCCTTACAGTCAGTGGGGATCACTGATTTAACTGTGACTCTGTCGATTTCCGAGATGTTCTGTAGGCTTTGCAGTGCACTACGGTGTAGAACATCAACTGCCAGAACATTCTTCCGTGAGTTAATCCTGACGTCTTTAATCTCATTTGGAGCGAGTCCTTCGAGGTATGCAGAGAGGACTTGCCTATTAAGCCGCCGTAGGTTGGCTGAAGGGTCCACAGCCATGTAGAGTATAGTGTGTGGCCAATGCTGCCCGATAGCCTGCACGGTGGAGAAACTCGCCGTCGACGATGTTCGTAGCAGTCTCCTTACACACATGGTAATACACACAAATGAAATGGGGAGGGAGCTAAGCGATACGCAACACATGCACAACTCCTCACACAAGTGAAACATACAAATGGAAACAACAAATGAAAACACACGTGAATACTGGCACTGCTTCGCATCACCACATGGTTCCTTTTAATGAGAGATAGTGTAATTTTTGGTTTTTACCACGTTCGTTTTCATTGGACACTTTTACCACCTCAACATGGTTATTGGGTTTCCGCCCTTCCAGTGACACATCCTCAGCTGAGAAGCTAAGCAAAACGGAGCACATGTTACAGATAGCTTATGTCACTTCGCTGCAAAGAGAAGTAAAAAAAGTGCGTGCTGGTTTACAACTATAATTTCTCTACAGCGGACAACGAGGTACGATTGCCTAAATAGCTTTACTCCTAAAATTTTGGTTCGTTCCTGAGTAATTCACCTTTCAGTAAAAACAATAGAAAGTTTGTTGGTACCATAAAACAATTTTCTGAAGAAGTATGTTTGACCTTAGCAGTCTGCTCTAAGCAACATGTACCTCTTTAAAACACGCCTAATGAAGCTACAAGAAGTACAGCGAAATGCACCTGGCTCAGCTGCCAAGCTGCTCCAAAAGACTGAGGGCTGCTTGCACCTCTGGAGTAGAAAAAAAAACATACTTCCTTCAACAGAGATGTTATATAGCTGGAAAATGCAGTTACACACATGAAAGCATGAGATTTTGGCATGCTGAATCCGGCGTTTAGCTCAATAGGATAGTGTAGCTCGAATGAACTTCCTTGTTTCTCAAAGTTAAACTACACAATTATTCGCTCACGATTTCAAGGTATGAATGATTACTATATAAATATACAGAACACCCAAAGATATTTTTCACAGACCGGATTAAGTTCTTTTACTCTTGAAAAACGTAATATAAACAAATCGCTGTGCATGCCAGAATAACCTAAGGTATACGAGAATCCGGCATCGCGTGCTTCTAATCAATAGCAGTCTCACAGCGAAGCCTCGAATCACCGCCACGTGGCACCAGCAAAACTGAAGAACAAAGAACGAAATTTTAAGAACAAAAAAAAAACAGGATATCGAAAATCTGAGTTAAATATGAGAGACTATAGGAAATGCTTATACTCTCTCTTCGATAAAAACCAGACCTCATAAAAAAAGCAAACTGATTATATAAAAAAGTTATATAAATAGCAATAAAAACAATAATAATTCACTGACAGCAGTGGAGGCACGCCGATTGCATATCAACACTCAAAGTGCATGCACTGAGGCCCACGTAAAATAATTTAAAATGTGCTCTCCTAGATGGAGGAAACGCCCCGTGACCAAATAGAGAATCACTGTATTTTTCCTGACCTCTCGATACGCTTCTGAGCTTCCGACTCGCTGTGCCTACGTCGTCGATTAATAATTTTTCAAATATTTTCTGCCACTTTCTTTCAGTTCTTCTTCCCAGATATATTTTTCCTCCGCATGCGAGGAAGCGTTGTGGTACGCTGCTTTTTTTTTCTCTTTACAGTAGCCACGATCGCCCGGAATAAAGACCCTATGATTGAATATTTCTGTGAAATCCGAAATTAATAACCATAAACAAACACAAAAAGGCTGAGAAAAAGAAGTAGCATCAATATTGTAATACGGCAGAAAAATAATTGTGCGTTGTGTAGAAGTGCTTCGCAATTTCAATATATGCATGTACTTTAGTATAAAAGCGCTGGTGCGTGCGTTTGCATACTGCCTCTCCCCTCTTTCTCTGCTACATCAAAATGTATGTTCTTCCATTCTTTTTTTTTTCAAGTTTTTGCTGTGACCTACGGGGGCCCATTCCACATCTGTGACGATTTGCTCGCTTGCTGCTGTCGTTTCAATATGCGTCACTCTTGTTTTATTATTTCATTTGGTGAGCGAAAAACCGGCACTGATAACGCACAGCGCGTAATCGTTAAATATATTTCACAAACATTCCTGCAGGGTTTTTGTATTCCAGTCTTGTATACTGCATCATTTAGATAAACTACGAACTTATTCCTGTATCGTACCGCGCAGTTTTGCCATTTATAATATTTTTTCTCGGTTTTTTTTTCTACGCACAGCTGAACAAACCAGCTGAAAATTGTGGCCAAAGGGTAATGCAGCATCAACTTTGTACTTAGTACCCACGTTTTTGATTCCTTGTGGCAGCCTGAGCTCACAAAGAAGTTGTAGTGTGACAATCTTCTGTTTCCTTCTGGCCAGCCATTACTTTTTTTGACACTTTTTCGCAGGCCGTTGTGATAATCCACTCAGGGTAATCTGTTTCTTTGAGTCTTGAAACTTGCTCATTCGTCTGAGCAGCCACATATCTTTTTGTTGTCTTTTTTCACAGCGAGCATGTACTAAAAATTTTGTTTTCTTCGTTTTTCCAAATGTTATTTATTCCCCTTCTTTTTGATCTAAATTTAGTTGCGAGCCAGCGCTGTAGCTTGTCTTTTTTTCCTGCCGCGTTTTTGGTCACACTAACATTTGTTTAGGATGTTCCGAGTTCAGTCGCTATGGCATGCTCTAAAATAATGAAAACAATTAAGTATACTGTGTCCTTTACGTGGGAGAAAAATGTGGCAGTTGCCCCTACACTTCGTTGCAATCTTATTAAACTGGCTTCAAAATCTTAGATATACACAGCCACACAAAAGGAGGCTTGAACAAAGAGCTAACACCAATTGAAAGCTTTGGAAACATGGTTAAAGTAACTGGAATTGGAATAGGGTAAATATACTAATTATGCGAATCATTCTTTTTTCACAAGTGTTAAAGACTGCGAAGACAGAGGAGATTACTCATTCTTAGGTTTGCTCGGCCATGCCTCCTCGAGGTAAATACGCTATACCACTTGAAGAACCTCACTTCATCCGTTTTCGTTTCCTTATTTACAGTAAACACCAAGCATACAGTCCAGGTCAAAACACAGCTTCAAAATCTCCTATTTCTTCATCCTTCTATCTGTGGACTTTTCAAATTTACATATGATAGTGTAAAGGCTTTCATGGGTCAGAGACATCAAGAAGTGTACCTTAGATCGGACTCTCCATTCTAATAAGCCGGGTATCTTCGACACGCAGACTGGCACTTATGTATAGGAACTGCTTATACGCCTCTTCATTATATTTTAGCTTGTTGTCCACTTGAAATAATTGCTAAGTTTGACTCACCCTAGTGCAGGTTTAAACCAGTCGCGTGTGAGAAAATGCACAAATACTCTTGCTAAAGAAACCCGCTCTGCCTTGTACATGAGCGCTGATGCTTCTCCTTAGAAAGCCTCATTATGCAGCAAAGCCCACTTCACTGCAGCTCGTTCACTATCTATGAGTTTCGAATAGCGCCGAGCCCTGAAGGGCACAAGATTATGAGCTCACCGTGTTACTTTGTTAACGAATTCTGGGTATGTTCACGAAGCACCTCAGTTACGTCTGCTAGGGAGTCCTTTTGACAGCCAGTTCAGAGTCGAGGCTAGTGCTTCGAGGAGTAAACTAAGCGTGCAGGATTCGTAGCGTGGCGTCTCCGCGGTACGCACACCGCATAATTAATGTCGCGCACGTGCATACGTCGTTTATACTTTTATACCTGGCTCATTATCTTGTTTAATTACTTTACTGATAAACGCAGATTTCACGTCCGTGTTTCTCGCTCCCCATAGGCGTTATCGCTAGAACTTTATTATTAACTTTATTAAGGAAAGGGAAGGTTGCTCCACGTTATGCCTTAGTGATTTTTTGAAGTTTAGTATGAGTTGTCTGCACTCATGGCGTGGTATGCGGTATCAGTAATACTTTGTTGCGGAAAGCAAAACTTCTTCCGTGTACCACCCCTTTAACTTTATGAGGTATAGAGTGAGTTATTTAAATGACTACAATTGTTCACAGCGTTGAACGCGTGCTTGAGAGAAGTATTATAATGACTTTATAGTTCATAGCGATAACAAATTGTAGTATTATTAGGCTCCCTACCAAATCGCACGCTTCGCTGACCTGAATAATTAGGGCTTGTAGTTTGAATAAATGTGATTAAAGTAATTTAACTCGAACAAGATGAAGCATGAACAGTAGAATACTTTTTGTTTTTTCCCTAACTATTTATGTACTGTTTTGAGAAAATAAATTGTGGTGGCTCTAACATTTTGAAAACAATTCAAAGCTTGATTTAGGCATCGCGACGCCTAAAACAGCAAAATGGAAGAATTATGGAGGCTAATCTGGTCTTTTTAGGGTTATTTCTAGGCCTTAGATAGGTAATGTAGGTTGCTTATAGGCTGTTACCAGGTTATTGCAAGGTCTTAGTGAGGTGCTGTCACGTTCTTTCAACGTTGATTCCCAGCGCACTGAGGTTCAGTAGCACCAATTCTGAAATCTCTAGAGAGTGAAAATTGCGCTGAAGCCAAGCGCTCCCCACTGATTGATGCACGAGCTCATCGTGTTTCGCATGACCAATCACATCTTTGCGGTCTTCTTGCGTCTGCCATCGCCATTTCCGTTTCTTAGTATTCTCTCGCGTTTCTTATTCTAGGTCTACGATCATCACCGTCACTTCGCAGCCATTCGTTGGGCTGAGTTTTGCCTCCTTCGTTTAAAAAATAGTGCTCAATAAGGGATGATTGAAAAATCACAGCGTATTCACGGAGTGAATGATGATTGCTGGGGCGAAAAGACCGTCAGTCCTTCCGTGCTTTCGGCCGCCCAATCATTCTTGCTTCCGTTTATGTGTCTGTCCATTCATGTGACCGTTGGTGCACACGTCCGTCCATGCGTCCCTTCAAGCGTCCACCCGCATATTTATCCTTTCGTCTGTCCATACGTCCAGCCATTCGTGCATCTGTTTGTGCGGCCGTCCCTCTGTCTGTCTGTATGTTCATCCGTTCATCCGTCTATCTAGTGAACTCTTCAAATAATGCCATCTCACACCTCTTCATTATGTATTCATCATATACAAGTGCCGCCGTCCAGCGGACATTCTAAGGACCACTCTTTAGGGTACGTGCCACTGGTGGCTACATAAGGCAATGGAAGAAGGACAGATCCACACCCTAAGGAGCTTTGCCCGTAAAACATTATTTTTATTGCGTAAATGGTTCCTGAGCAAGTGGGTTGGGGTCCTCACTTTAGGGATGTTTCACCCGATTTCTGGGGGAGAGAAAGTAAGTGATGTTTCGTGGAACTCGCCTTCCTTGTCTATGCAATTTTCAAGCTTTTCGATGCACTTGTAGGGTTTACCAACCCATTCACTGCAGTGATGATTGTATGACCTCACGACGCACCGTCTGATCCCAGTTAGACTGCAGGTATCGCTTCGAGGAAGTGACACAACACATCAAGCGAGTGTGAAGACCCTGAGTTACACTTCGCATTGGGCGACGAGGCCTCAGACGATGGCTTTCAAGCTGTCTTACAGCACAAGGCAAAACGAAGGATATGCAACGCACCGTCAGCGTCAAGTGCCACCACCATGGAAAGAGCGCCTCTGCGCTGGCCTCACTAGATTGTGTTTGTGCCGGTGAATGCTACCATCAGTTTACATTTGCGGAACCGGCAAGTGCATTGCATGCATCTTGCAAACACTGTGTGTAGCAAGATGAAAGATGTACGGACAAATACAAAAAATATTGTAGCAATTGATGTGCGAAATCCGAGTGCGTGAAGCAAGCTGCCGAATTTAACGCAGCTTGAAAACAATATTATCGGGTGTATAATACCATCTGAATATGCTAACAACACAGCAATCATTTACGTCATTGGCACAAACAATCCCGTAAGCAGACTGTTCTCTGCTTATAACGCCAGCAAGTGAAGATTACGAAGTTAAGATCGTCAGCTGCCTTGGAATGACGCGTAATAGTATAACGTTCAAAGGTTCCCCCCCTAAGCGAAGGTTGTCACATTTGTCGCCAGGTTCATCCATTTCTTCCAAAACTTGCGCAATGATTCAACTGTCGAAAAAAAAACGGCCACGTGAAAAGTGTTTGCATGAACTCTGCAGTGTGCTCCAATGTGCAGAACTTCACCCGGAAGACAACTGTAGCGCCATCATATTGAAGTGTCCTAACTGCCACTCACGGTGCATCGTCCAAAGACTGTACTCGCATAAAGAAAAAAAGATTGCTATTAGTAGGTAGTTGATGTAAGAAAGAGCAACCTACAAAAAACTTGTGCAAAGGCTTGGCGAAGACGAGGTCGCCGGCGACACTCATCACGACGGACATCGTCTACTTCAGGGGGTCAGCCAACTTATCGGAGAACAAATTCAGCTGCTATTTCAAGCCGCTGAAGTTGACATTATTCATGTTTTCACGAGCACGTCATATTCTTCTATCCATCTTAACCTCCCATGCTAATTTTGGTTCACGCCAAGTTATGGGAGTGATCACGAGAGCACCAAAACGTAAGCGGCTAAATATATAGCTAAATAGATCGATCGATCGATAGATAGATAGATAAATAGATAGATAGCTTGATAGATAGATAGATAGATAGATAGACAGATAGATAGATAGATAGATAGATAGATAGACAGATAGATAGATAGATAGATAGATAGATAGATAGATAGATAGATAGATAGATAGATAGATAGATAGATAGATAGATAGATAGATAGATAGATAGATAGATAGATAGATGCGCTCAAACTTACCCATGTTCACTAAGAAATGCTTCACATTAAAAAAAACGGGAACTCTCTGCTGAAAATGGCGGCCAGTTGCGCATAGATAAGACTCACAGCGGAAGTCGCGTTCACCAAAGTGGCTACAACAGAAGGTTCGCTGAGTACAGATAATCAAGTAATAGCTCTCACATGACATTCAATTAACGCCATTAACTAGTTGTAAACCAGTATGCACGCAGTGTCAGCTAGAATTGCACTCTACGTACTGGATGCTCTGAGTCTATTACTGGCAGCCCTTGGGTATATATTGGCTCACGAGTCACTTTTTTTCAGGGAAGAAGTGCGTAAGGCTTCAAGTTTTCTGTGCAATTTCTGAGGAGTGAAATCACGCATTGCCGATTTCCGATGGTTAGTGTGCACTAATATGTTCCACATCATCCTATTATGCAAGCCAAACTTACTGAACACAATCAGGCTCTCTAAATATGGACTATGTCTTCTAGAACTGCCGAAAATAGCAAGGTTTCGAGGTTTACTCGCCACGAACTCACCGAACTTCATCAGCCGGTGTCTCATTATGACGACAATCAATTTGAATGTCTAAAAGCGAAGAAGAGACTTGCTGTCACGGTAGTGGGCGCCTACCTATCTTCATCAAGCCGAGTTAACCGGAAAGGCTACAAGGCAGCCTGGTTTTATTACCCCATTCATGCCTCATCACAGGAGACTTCGAGGATCATTGTACGCTCTGGACAAGTACAATGATTAACGCCAAAGGCGGAAATTCGGTGTCTTTCGTCTCCAACATTTAACTTTTTTTACCTAATGACGGCAGTCCAATGTTTCTCCACTGTTCAACGTGCAGCACTTGTCTTGACTTGGCGTTTGTATCACGATGCTTCGTTAAGCGTTCTGAATGGTTTGCAGATATTGAAATGCACGGAAGCGACCACATTTCGACATATGTCGTCTAACGTAGTTTTGAAAATGAACAGCTTATGATATAGAGTTAAAATAATTTCAAGCAATCCGACGGCATGCCGGTCAAAAATATTGACGTAAAGAGGCAAAGAAGACTTACGGACTATTCGACGTCTACGGAAGAAGATTCAGCAACAGATAGATAAGCTCGAACTACAACATTGGACTACTTTTAAATTGGAAGCATTTCTTTGTGAACTTCGGCGACTTGAGCGTAAGGAGAAGTTATTGAAAAAGGACTTGGCTTGGTTCTGCGAGGCTGTGATGCACTCAGCTCCCGTGTGGATGATCCTCATTAGAGATTCTCGTTTTTTCTAAAAAGCAGTGATTATTATTATCCACATATTTTATTTAGATGCATAGAAAAGACGGAAAATGGCGCGATTTCGAACACAATCAGCTATAAAGTGATATATGGGCTGTGTCAATTTTTCATTGGATTGAATGTATTCATAGAGTGCTTTCTATCCCACGACTTTAAATCTGCTCACGTATTTCCAATACTATGAACGATGGACGAGTGTTTTAATTCAGTACACAGTGTGACTTTCGGTGTTGAAAAAGACAAAAAGCCCGCCACGGTGGTCTAGTGGTAAGGTACTCGGCTACTGAGTCGCACGTCGCGGGATTGAAGCTCAGCTGCGGTGGCTGCATTTCTGATGGAGGCGCAAATTTTGTAGGCCAGTGTGCTCAAATTTGCGTGCACGTTAAACAACCCCAGGTGGTCGAAATTTCCGGAGCCCTCCACTACGGCGTCTCTCATAATCATATGGTGGTTTTGGGACGTTAAACCTCACCTATCAATAAAAAAGACACAAAAAGACTGATTCCGAGGAAACAATCGAACAAGGCAGCAGTGGCACTCTTGCAGTCGGCTTCAACTCATAACAATGATGAAAATTGGGGCTCTAGTTCTCATACAGATCAATGTTTGTAAAAAAAAGGAATCGTCGTGCATCATGTCAATCTTGTTTATTGCTGCACCTATGTTTGTTTGCATAGCAATATTAGGACTCGTAGACATATTCTCAATACGTTATTTTCGACAGCTAGCCTTTTGTGAATGAAAGGAATGTGGAAGCAAAAAGTTGTGAAACCAGGAAGAATAATAATGCATTGAAAATTCTTATTGAACAGTTCGAACGCTGTGATAAAATCCTTGAATACTTCATGAGTTTCTGTCACCTACAAATAACTTTTTGTTGCTTTTCTGGAAGCTCCCACTTTATGTAAAACAGTATTCATAGCGTTTTCGCCGCATAATATATATATGGTAGTATGTGATGTTTGATCTCAAGCCCAGAACGTCAACAATGTGCCCACTTTTAAAAATCAATTAAAATTCAAAGTGGTGGTACAAGCGCGAAAGCACTTAGGCGGGAGCGTCGTACTCGGTACACATCTCATTCTATGGACAATCCTTCATGTATCCGTCGTTAAAACCCACATATCGATATTTCTGTTGTTAAGAAAAAAAGATAATTGTTCGTTTATTACAGTGTACATATCATACTGCATAAAGTAACGTAAAACATTTTTTCGAATTTTCGTTTGCCTACTATTTTTTCACCATATGCATTGTTTGTACTGACTTCCTTTCTTTGGTAGTGAGGAACCAGCTTTTGCAATTCGATCAAGATATGCTTCAGGTTAATCCTACTTTTAGTTGTCTCATAGTCGCACTAGCACGTAAGAGTTCGTGCACCCCAGATAATTTCTGTCCTTAACTTTACCTTCATTGTATTCGTAGCTGATCTCAGAGGCCTCGTTAAATGTTGAGCGTTATTCACGTCTGGTCCACCACAAGCCACAATCATTTGAATTGCTCACGAAGATTGCATGAAACCTTTCAGAAACTCATTCAAATATTTTCATCAAATATATCAACTGGATGCTACCTATATTATGTAAATACACATATCGATATAACAAAAATATAATGTGTTAAGAAAAAATGTTTAACAATTTCGAGTGCTTCGTACTCAACTATGGGAGAGCACTGAGCCGTGCCACTAAACGCCTAACAATTACATGCACGAATAGACGTCAAACCTCTAGACTGCGATGAAAATGTAGTATAACCGTGAACATGATCCGCAAACATCAATATTGCACTAGTTGTGTTTTTGGAAAGATGTTCTTAATGTTGGTAAAACCAGAAGTGTTTAACCGGAAGCGCTCAAAAAAGAAACAAGGGTTTTATTTGCTGCTCGTTCACTTTAACATTCAGGTACCAAGTGCGTTAATTTATTGAAGTTGGTACATATTTTCTTCTATTTGAAATCTGAGAGCACTTGCGACGTTTTCTATCAAGATAGTGAAAATCATCGTTACTGGTGTGTGCAACAAAGCCGCACCTCAAAGGCAACAAACAGTACTTTTCAGGTCACCATCTTTAACTTCTTCGCTGTCTTCTGGTTCACCTCTCCCCCTAGGTCCTCTTTGGGTGGACTCTGTCGCCTTCGTCCCCAACTGGTTTAGCTTGCTTCATTATTCAATTATTATTATTATTATTATTATTATTATTATTATTATTATTATTATTATTATTATTATTATTATTATTATTATTATTATTATTATTATTTACATCATCACGCAAAAATTAAGCTGGAGAATGCAGTATAATCAAAAGCTCTCGATTGTGCTCACTTTTTGCGTTGTTAAAATAGCATTCTTGCGGAATGCGCATTCATAACTATAAGCGCACATTGAAAGTAAACAAGTGTGCACTTAGAAATTTAAGTCACCTTCGTTTTCAATAAAAGCAAAGCGTGCAGCTTATAATCAAACAAAACAGCGAGTACTGTCGCTTCACTTGTCATGAATGAGCAGTACTAACTCGAAATAAGTTATACGAATCAAACAAGAGCCTGGGTAAAAAATACAAAGCCGCTTCAGGGAAGCAAGGGCAATAAACGCTCCTTAGTGCCTTCTGTAAAAAAAGAAGAAACAGGTTGCTTGCTTGTTTTTTTTACAGATAGTTTAGAAAATATCACACAATGTACCGATTATCAGCACCTCAAACTTTCATGGAAAGCCCAGTGAAGTCCGTCAAAAAACTTGAAATTATCATCTCCAGATTCCGGTGCCGTGTCCCCCCAATAAATTTTTATTTAAAAAAGCTGGTCTGACACTTTCCCCCATTTGTCCGTTTTGCGAAGAATCAGAAACTATTGAACATTATTTTGGCTCATGTCGAGACTATGCAATAATTAGGAAACCACTTCTACATATTCCATTTGCGAAGCTAGGTTAAAATTTAACCACAGAAAATGTTCTAAATTTTGGTGCCTCTGTTTTGGGAAATTGCCACAGAGATGCATTTGATGCGGTGTGTAATTCAAGATTCTAAACGTTTTTCAACGTAAAGCTCCCGTTAACAGGTACTAAAAAAAAAAACGGGTCAAAAAGTAATTTTCAAATCTGGATAAATACGTGACATACCAAATTAATGAAGTTTGGCAAAACCAGCTGTCTGGTCGGCTCCCAAAATCAAGGTATCACTATTAGTGTCTACTTGTGGATTTTTTCTCACAATCTGAATCCTTGGTTTTTTTAACATACTGTCTTCACTCTACAAATCCCTCCCTCCCCCTTTATTGTTGTAAGCAATAGTGAAGTTATCGTCCAGATAAGACTATATGTTCTCTTGGCCAATCCCCCAGAGTGGGTATGAGCCATGGATTCTAAGCTACAAACAAACAAACAAACAAACAAACAAAGAAGCTTGCTTTCATTAGGTAAATAATGAAAGCCAGCAGAAAACAAGAGCGCAACTATGTAGCCCTTGAAAGAGGTGAGGAAACAAAAAGTGCACGAAAACAAACACCTCCCAGGAGAGTCTTTGATGCGTGCCTTGTCTCAGATACTTTCGGAAGGAATCTTGTTACCGCACAGAATGCACCTGAAAGCAAGAGGGAAACATGACAAATTACGTAAATCCATGTTTAAAGCAATAGAATAAATGGGACTATGTCCAAGATACAATGGACTGAGGCAGTACTATAGTTCAGAGTGTATTGGTGCTTCTATTTTACGCAAAAACATAAATCAAGAAGTAAGGTTCTTTCACTGTTATATGAGAATACAGAAGAAATAATGGTGTGGAATAAAGTTTTAAAACGAGATTGGTGCCTACAAACCAGTAACAGCTCGGCAACGACGAAACGACGAGTTCTGAGACGACAATGAAGCAAGGGAGAACAACTGTGGGGAAGTAAATGCCTGCCACGATTGCGTTGTTCCCAGTCCCAGCCATGCTCCGGGTTCCCATACCCAATGCTGCAATGTCCGCACAGGTGAAGCGTACAAAGACGGCGAACAGGAAGACAAACTAGAGCAAAATCTCATTCTCCACAATCCCCTCCCGGTTTTCCGCGTTCCTTATTATCGTTACTCGTTCATGCGCAAGCCGGTCTGAATAGATGGCATAGTGAGCTCTATAAGGGAATGGAAAATCACCACGACAAAGGAAACTAGTGGCACACTGTGTAAACGTACGTAATGCGGGCCATGCCATACGGGTGTATAGGGGCACGTCTGCTTATACCTTCTTTGCATGGCAACAAGAATTCCATCAATGCGCTACGTTGCCTTTCTTCTTTTAAAATATGATTTAGAATCCTTCTGTCTATGCAAATTTGCTCGTGCCAGAGATTTCTCAGCCACTCCTTTATGTACGACCTACGGGGTTTTCACTAATATCACTTGCACTTCCTAAAAAAAAACATATGTGAATTCTTCTTCTCACGTTCCACTTTCAACCTATTTGAATGTAAATAACGTATTTTGAACACTCTCTTGGCTGGCGAATTCTCGCTCTTTCTTCGGTCTTGAATAAATAAGCGCGGGATGAACCAGGGGTGCACATCCAATCGAATCAAACTTAAGAAAACATAAGATATGGCAATGGTAGCCGGATTGAACAGACAGAGAATGCATGCTTCGCGTTCGCTACTTAGCTTAGAGAGAGAGAAAGATAAAAATGCAACGAAAGGCAGGGAGGTTAACCAGACGCACATCCGGTTTGCTACCCTGCACTGGGGAAGGAATAAAGGGGAGAAAAGAGGTTGCAGAGAGATGAGAAGGTACACACAATCACGAATACACTCGGGGAACACACACAGCCTACAGGCGGTCGCTCAGGTTTGTTGACTCCAGTTAGCGATAAACAAGGGGGGTCAGAACTTTTCTGAGTTGTCGAATAGTGCGTAACTCGTTGGGATGACATTTTGGGAATGTGGATGTAGAGCATTATTTCTTTCGTATAGAGATCACAGTCCTTAACAAAGCAGCTACTGCCGAATAATTAGTTGCAGAGTATTCGTAGATGCGGGGGAAGCTAAAATTATGCGATACCAAATAATGTAATCTTCTAAAACTGCTCAGACAGAAATGAGGGACTTGTTCTCGTGTAGCGTCCATGTAATGCGTCGGAGACGCTACGTGAGTAATTCATAACGCCGTTCTCTTAGTCGGCATGTTCAGAGCAAGGTGGATTTTCTTTGTGACAAGAAGTCGTTGAATAGAAAATGTCACTGTCAGGAAATATTAGAAGAGGGAAATTGTGTCATCAGTACAGCGAATTTTTTTCCCACTAGCCCGGTTATGTGCTTCCTGCTAGCACTCCCCCTTCCTCAAACTGGGGTTGAGGTGACGTCCATCTTTGCGTCCGCATAGACGTCCGTCTATCTATCCTTGGTTCATTCGTGAGCCTGTCTATCAGATTCGTCTATTATGACATCCGTCATTCTTGGTTTGTCCAGCCACTTATCCGTTCATGGTTTTTTCATTCATCTGTCCCTCCGTACGTGGTGTTGTGTTTTGTTCGTCCGTCTATTCATCTGTGGTTTATTCGTCTGTCTATCCGTGGTTCGCCCATCCATTCATGGTCTCTCTAACTGTAAATCCGTGCTTTGTTCATTCATTCATTCATCTGCGGTTAGTCTGCACATGGATAGTTCATTTGTGGGTCCATCCACTGGGCCCTAGCTCACACTATTTGCATCCTGGTAAAGCCAAGCTAAGCAAGTGATAAAATATTTTAAATGCGAAGCATTTCTTTGCGAACTTCACAAGATACCGAACTTCACAAGACCCCCACAAGATATTCAAGTTACAGGCACAAGCTTCAAAGGCCAGATGCGTACGCCAGTGTTTTATTTACAAAAAGTACTACAGCGTAAAATTTTTTTTGAGAATGAACGGCGGCTTTGACTTCCTCATTCGCGTGATTCAAAATTGAATGTGGTCAGCTTGTGCGCAACAATAGCTTTCAGTATGACAGAACAAATTTAATGTCACTCTATCGTCTACATTAGTTACTGGATATTTCATAATGGACTTCTCCTCCTGGCTGTAGGGAGCTCCCGCTGATCTTCCCCGTTGGATGTTTGTAAACATGGTGCATGTTAATATTTATTGTATGTGTACAAATTGTTTTTAATTTGATGGTGACTGATCTTATTTTATAGTAGTTCTCCTAAAACGTATTGTTTCCCAGAGCATCCGGCTCAAACGCATATTTGGACGTGAATAGCTATTCCTAAATTTTATCGGATGCCAATTAAGTTTGGTGCTTTACACATACCAAACCCACAGTTGTTAGATCAGCTGTTAAACATTTAGACCCGAACTTTAGTATAACAAACTGTTTTGAAAAAAAAATGCACTGTTGTATATAAAATTGGTGCAGTTTGAACTGAGTCAGGTAATACCGGTGACAACAAAGCTGTGGGGCATATTTAAGACCTTCTCATCAACGAACTTTACTGAATGCCATGGTTGAGCAAGGACCGATTAATGATGATGATAATTTTTATTAATGGCAAAAGGCGAGTCTTTACCATGACAGCTCTGCTGATGTAGTCATTCACAAGAAACGGCAAGAACGTTTACTTTTTATTGAAACTCGATACTCATAGTACCCTCGGGCGTCCCAATTGAATCTATGGGCAGTGTCCAGCACAAACCCACTAGCTGGATTGCTTGATCAAGTAGACGTTCACAAAACAGCAAGAAGACGACAGCTCGGTATATCTTCAATGGGGTCAAAGTCACAAATTAAACCAGACGTAACGTATGGTCTCGTGGAGCATGATTCACTTCTCCACTTCACCTCAATGTACTCTAATGTTTTTTTCATAAGAAGAGAGTAACTTTCTTGTTTGTGTTCGGTAGCGGTAGCTGCAATGTTTATATGCAAGCTCGCACATCACTCTTTATTTAGGGATATTTTTTTTTCTGTGTCTTCTAGTAAGCCCACTTTTTAGTTCACTGTCCTCGAGAGAATATTCATCAGAGAGGCACACCCTATTTTTTACAGCGAAACCTGTTATGAGATCAGCACCACAAATTTTCATGGAAAGCCCAGTCGAGTCCGTCAAAAAACTTGAAATTATAATCTCCAGATTTCGGTGCCGTGTTCTCCCATTTATATTTTTAATAATATTAGAACTCGAAATATGCGCAGTTGTCCGTCGCCGCTGCTGCCACCACCGGTGTGCGTAACCACATCGCGCGAAATTAGAAAAAAAATCCCAGCACCAAGGACACAGTGGAGCTCAAAACCTGGGCCTGCTGGGTGCCAGCACCGTATTTTACCCCTGAGACAGGCTGGTGCTTGTAACTTCTCAAACTTGCCTTAAGCAGGCTTGATGTCAGGAAAGCAGTCACGTTAAAAAGCTGCTCAAGCGGCCAAAGAACAGCATATTATCGCAGAATGCTAATAGCGTAACGAGAGGGCTGTGTATTGCTCCGACACTTTACAAAAGCTTGTTCTTGTTTTCCTATTAAAAGCGGCGCATACCCACTTAACCATAATTCCTTATTGTCGTCAGCCACTGCATGAACGATAGGCGCGAAATTCCTCGCAAGTATTTAGCCATAGGAAGAAGCCAAAGTGTGCGAACGCTTCCACTACGGCTCTTGCTTTTTTCAACGTTTTTGCGACGCCACTTTGTGATTTCAACGTCATATTAGTGCAACGACTTCCAGAAGACACAAGGACTTTGCCGACACAATTTGGGCGCAGTGAGTGCTTGCTTCTTGCATTTTATTTCGCCTCCGCCATCGTCGCTCGCCCACTGAGAGCTAGCCCTGACGAGTGTCTTCTTTGCTCTAACGTGGCGCGTGCTTGCTCGCGCGCCCCGTAGCCGCACTGTCTCGCTGAGCGATGGAGTACCAAGTGACAGGGGAAGACATTGACCCTGAAGAAATCAGGCCAGACCAAGGCTGGCAGACCGCCTCGTGTCACCGAGCAAAAAATGAAGGCTCCAAACCTGTGCCGTCATATAGCGCTTTGAAACGCAACGAGCACAAGCCCCGCAACAGAGAAAATGTGAAGAACAAGATTATTCGAGCAAGCCGAATGCCTCACCTACCAAAGAACGACATCCGCATTACAATTAGGCCCAGAGGGGGTCTTAACATCGCTAGGGTTGGCCCAACGACAATCGCTGAAGCAATTTCGACTTCGGCAGGTATCAGCCCATCGGAACAGCAAGCAGACACGCTCTGCCCCAACATTAAACGGAATATCTTAGTAGCAAGCACGCCGAAGAGAGAAAATGCTAATCGCTACGTGCGCGTTAAAAAAATCCGCATCGCTGACAAGACCTATGAAGTTAGTGCCTACGAAGCGGCACCACATTCTACATGCAAAGGTGTCATTCGAGGGATTCCCGTTCAAGACGGTTCGGCGGACCTTGATGCGAAGATTGTCAACGACGCAATCCACTAGCTTTGGCTGCCAAGCGCATCGGAAGTACCACTGCAGTGATCGTGGCCTCCGATGGAAATCATGTGCCCAATTTTGTGCGATACGGATCGGTGCTACTTCAAAGTACACCATACCGTAGACAGATAGATATTTGCAACGCCTGTGGTCGGCTCGGCCATCGAGCGGACGTGTGCCCCAACCCTGGAGACATTATTTGCAGAGGCTGCAGCATGCCGAACCCCGAAAAAGCACACCGCTGCACACCAACATGCAAGTTTTGCGGAGGAGCCCACCTTACTGCCGACAGGGAATGTAAAGAACGCTACCACATTCCATACGTGGTGCGCCGACGACGATGGGAGTGAGCACACTCGACGCGACAAAACAGTTACGAAGCAATGAACGAGTTCAACGCAACCGCTGACGACAAACAGGCCTCGAAGCTTTCTACAGATGGTCGATCCGATGGCAGCCGATCCCGCTCCCGATCCCGGAGTCGTCCCAGAAACCGCACCATGCGTGTATCGAGGTCCCGGAGCCACCCTCGGACCCACTCCCGCAGCGCGCGAAGTGGGACCCCAAACAGATCTATATCGCGAGGTTACTCCACGTCTCGTTCTGGTTCACGTCACGGTTCCCGTTCAGGTTCCCGGCCCGGGTCACGCTCCGGCTCCCACTCTGGTTCCGGGCCTCATGCCGGTTCCAGGCCTCACCCCAGTCTCACCAGGGTCTCGCGTCAACGATCGCCTAGCCCATCGGCCCCACCAACGCCAGGCAACGCCAACAAGAATAAGCGGGGACCTCTCACTTGGGCGGAGAAAAGGAAACACTACATCACAGGTAGGGTCGGGTTCACTCCCAGAGCATGATACACACACCACATCTGAGATAGCGATCTTAAAGCACGAAAATCCGATGATGAAAGAAACAATACGCAAACTCACAGTCGCAATCACCGAACTAAAAACTGACAGAAACGCAAGCACTGCTACGCCCACAACCGACAACGACGACAATGCAGTCACTCCGGTGCAGCCGCAACCCTATTTTTATATCTAGCCACCTACGTCTAGGTGATCACTTGACCAACCCCTTAGTTTTGGTTGGGAGGGTAAAATGCTTTGACGAATATGTCTCACTAGTCATGAGAACAATAATGTCACGATCCCGTCGCGTACGTCGTCAATTTCCGCCGGACAGTGGCACATACGCCGGGGGCCGGTATGTTCCACTTGTATGCGGCTATGTGATACACGTGTTTGACAGTTTATGTCTACCCAGAAAAGCTGCCAGTGCACATAAAAAATTTTAACGCTTAATCGTTGAGAAAAAGCGGATATCGGCCGCGTTCACCAGACGATTGCGAACAATAAATTTGATTGTACCAGCAGGAATCGAACCGTAGCATTCTGCGTACCATTAAAGCATTCTACCACATAGCCACTCAAGATCTTGGAAGTATTTTTCAAACAGACCCTTATGCTTCTAAACGCCAATTGTGGTGACATTGCTGGCTTACGAATTTTATAAATATTACATATGTACTACTAGGATACAGCCACCATGTCCGGTTGATATCAAGTTTAGTCAGGTGTCATCCGGTCAAGTTTATTCATGTACTCTAGATGATAGTCGCTAGGAGCAGCGCTTAATACCAGCTAACGAATTTTGGCATTGCTAATATCGATCTTGCTGTTTGCAGCATTACGCAAGAGTAATCAACTGGTGGTATAAAACATGTGCGGCTGTTTAACGTATGTCTGTGTGTAAATTTTTACATAACTTTAGCGCAATTCTCCAACGTTTAGCTCCATAAAAAATCACAACAGGGTCAGCTTTCGTGCGAATGCTTCACATAACATCAATTATCAAGGTAGGTGGGCTATGCCGAATTTTTTTAACCTATATGTGCGCTATGTTGTGTATTCTTTTTTTTAATTTTTAATTCAGACTGCTGCGTGTAACTGTTTTATTCATTCTTAACCATAACCGAGGGTCTCATTGCTGTGACGAACTTTGGGACCCTCGTGTGTATACTTTAAACTTTTCAATAGTACTTTTTGTCGTAATAAAACTTAATGATTGAGCACTGATTGATTTGTACATTCGTTTGTTGATTAGTTGATTGAATGATTGATTGATTGATGAATGTTCTAGATGTGGTTTCTGCAACACTCGCGTTTAGTTTGATGGGAAATTATGGAAACGGCGTCTACGGACAGCGTGAGAGCCTAAGGAGTTTCAGTCCTAACAAAAGATAAAACGGTACTACGCTAGATTTCAGCAACGCTGTATTAAGTGCAACAGTCATATATATATGAAAAAATTGCCGACTGCGTGAGCATATACACACGTTAAACTAAAGAACAGACAGCTATTCCTGCGATATCAATTTCTTGTCAGGTTATCAAGCTCATGTAGCAAAGTTCTAGCGAGCGTCTGATAATGCATGTGTCAGTGGGTGTTCTAAATACACCAGTGATCGCTATCTTTTTTTGTTGTTGTTCAGCTTAACGAGACTCTGGTGCACATATGGTTCCCAATATGTGTACAGACGTCAGAGACACAAAGGCCTCAAACCTTGGTTTGGATAAGGTGAAAAAGAAAAAAAAAACGCTAATGCTTTACGAAGAATCGGGAGGAACATTGATGCCTAAGTGCAACATCACGATTGCAAACATAACACGTTTGTTTTGAATAAATATGTGCAGCAGAAATGAAATATTAGCAGGACATAGAAATATGCTTTAACGCAATTTTTTATTTTAAGAAAATCTAGGTTTTTTTGTGGGTGTATTGTAACATCTGCTAATGATATTATTTTTCTGCATGCTTTATTTTTTGCATAAGATTACACTCAAATGTTACTGTTTTTCTTCCTGTAATACACATGCTCCCAACAACTGGCGGCAGAGGCCACAGTCACATGACTAAATTTTTCACCCTCTATCTCCTCCAAGAATACAAGAAACAAAGCTGAAATGAATTGAATGGGTTTACAAGTATTGCAAGAAACGGCAATGCAATGTGATCTCGTAATAGAAGCCTCACCAGCGTGTATTTAATTGCAGTAACTAAAGTTCACATCGAAACCCCGTATAAGTAGCAAATAATAACGTTGCAGTAAGGAATTTTCACACACCAGAAAAAACACAATGGTAACGTGAAATATTTCTCAGCAGTCAGCCAATTTTGATGCTGAGCCCCACACCCGAAGACGAATATAAAGTCATTTCCGAAAAGAGATCCCTAATTTGTCCATTCTCCCCGGAAGTCGGTATTACGTTCCACGGTCTCATCTTCCGTGAAGCACTCGGTGTTTCTGTTTGCAGCCCCAAGTTCACGTCTATCTATCCCAAGCAGCCACTGAAAGTGGCAAGAAATGGCTGAAACAGGCTTCGTGGTACCGAATCGTTTTCCGAATTCCCATGGTTTAATACGGTATGAAAATGTTGCCGCATCAACCAGCTCTACACACAACTTTGGAGAGCGGCGAATAAAGTCAGCCTTATCCATGTATTCGTTGCTGTCATAAGCCGATAGAACTGGCTTAATTCAGCCTGCATTCTTGAGTCAGCAATTAGGTACCTTTTCGGGTTAGCATTGCCTATCTGTCTTCAATGTCGCAACGATAGCTGCACGGATTGCCGATTATGCAATTCGTCACTCATCTCGGCCCATGTGGACTGCTCACGGCCTAGAAGTCGTGATCGCGGGCCACGTTCGACCTGTTTTTACTGTGTGTGTGTTTCAAAGACGATAGTCTTTTCTGGGATGCTTCAACGCAAAAGTTTGATGTCTGTCCGTCCATCGACTTGTGGTGTGTTTAAAAAAGTGGCCAACAATTTAGAGTACTTGGTACTCTACTACGGGAGAGCTTAAAGCCGTCCCCAAGGCGCAATCCGCCCTTAACGGTACCTTAAACGCCACATATTCCAAAGTGTGATTACAAAAAAAAATGTTAACGATTTAGAGTACGAAGTACTCTACTATAGGAGAGTCCGTGGTAGCTGGTCACCCAGAACGGTTTGTTGATTTGCCTTTTGCCTTTTATTGTTCGCCTTCAATGCCAAAACCTAACCATATCGGCAGCGCTCACAAATATTGTTCGAGATTGCCCCGCCGCGGTGGTCTAGTGGCTAAGGTACTCGCCTGCTGACCCGCAGGGCGCGGGTTCTAATCCCGGCTGCGGCGGCTGCATTTCCTATGGAGGCGGAAATGTTGTAGGCCCGTGTGCTCAGATTCGGGTGCACGTTAAAGAACCCCAGGTGGTCTAAATTTCCGGAGCCCTCCACTACGGCGTCTCTCATAATCATAGAGTGGTTTCGGGACGTTAAACCCCACATATCAATCAATTGTTCGAGATTCTGTGTTCATATTTGTGCGTACTGTCGATTAAAAAGAAAATGTTGCACATATCTGAGGCAAAACCTCCGCACACCAATATACTATGGCGTCTTCTTTTATACTATAAAATTAATACATGAGCACTTCTAACAAATGGAGCTTTTATTGCGCTAAGGTGACAATGCGACGCTATGCACGAAAAGATGGGTGTTTTTTGAACTTCGCTAAGACGATACGGTGGTGGCACCTACCCGCTGCGCGCCTCGAATCACTTTAACACGACGCCTCCAGAATCCAATTCACCAACTTTTTCGAGCAAAACATCTAATGAAGCTTTATGCACTATATTCAGACAGAAGAGTATCATCATTCGACGACATTTTCGTCGACGACATTTGTAGTGATGTTGTTACTCGACACGCCTGTCATGATTATCATGTTTTCACCGGTCACATGCCTTCGTCATCCATTCACGTACTGTATACCAAATTTGGTATATGTGACGCTGGCGAAACGGTTGCGAGCGCATCATGAGCATGGCTTGTAGTCTTGTTGTTACATGACACGCATGCCATGATTTTCGTATGAGGGTCTCTCGCTTGTGTTCCCCTTGCAATCACGCTATACCATACCAGTTTTGAAAGACGCTATGTGAACGAAACAACCGCAAAAACTGCAGGACCATAAAGTGTAAATCATGACATCCATGACATACATGTCATTATTTTCACATTTTGACTAGTCCAATAGATCTTCATACAATTATATTATGCCACATCAGGTTTGGTATTGATACCATAATCTAAATGGCCAGTAGAGCTAAAAGACGTAGGCGGCTAGATAGATAGATAGATAGATAGATAGATAGATTGATAGATAGATAGATAGATAGATAGATAGATACCATCAAAGTCGCCTAAGTTCATTAAGACATGCTTCGCATTTAATAATGCATTGTTAAACAACAGAGTACCATGCACTATAACAGAAAAGTGCGGTAAGCTGTCCACAATATTCTCATTTGTTGCGTTAATGCACCTCATTTCAACTCATTTTACGGCCCTCACATACTGTGACGCAAACTCACAAGGCAATGTAACCATTGCTACTGCTCCTAAAGCAAATAACCTCGTTATGGCTAGGCAACCTTCTTCCATACCTGTTTATTGCCTTAGGATTGTTTTTCTAAAGAAGGTAACAAGATCACTGTGCGGATCGTTGCCCTGCCAGCCTTTCCAATGCAATTATTTCTTAACGAAACACTTTAGAAGTGAGGGATGGTTAATGTACACAAACTCAGACAGACTGTTTCATCTCGGCATGCATAACAAGCTGGAAGCTATTGCGGAAGCACCGGAGAGGGTGCGGTTTTCAAGGTTGTCCATCACGCGTTCCGGTATAAACATGCGACGGGAGCTAGGAATTCGAACAACGGAAATCAAGTCTTCACTCTAAGGCAAAATTACCCAAAAAAAATGGCAGCATATCCACGGAGTGAATGATGAATAATGGGGCGAAGCATCCGTTCGTCCGTTCGTCCTTGCTTCCGTCCATCCATGCGTGCGTCTGTGTGGCCACCCGTGCGTCCATCCGCTCGTCCGTGCGTGTGTCTGTTCATGCGTCCACACGTTCATCTGTGCATCCGTCCCTGCTTTCGTCCATGCATCCGCTCCTGCGTCTGTTCATGAGTCCATCCGTCCGTGCAGCCATCCATGCGTCCATGCATGCATCTGTCCGTGTGTCCAATCGTCCACCTATTCTACACTCCAAGTACCACCATCTCGCATCTTTTCATCATATATTCCTCATATAGAAACACCGCCGTCCAACGGACATTCCAAGGACTGAACGAGAGGAGGCACACGCACACTTTATTATGGCTGGGGCTTCGTGTCTACTTACCACCTTTAACCACCTCGAGTTCATGGTATATTCTAGTTCATTCATGGCACTGCGGCTCAACGCTCGCAAAACCTTTCTAAAACCTAGGAGGTTACACCCAGCGAGTATAACGTAGCAACCCTTTCTTGTCTTCTGTGCGTTGTTGAACAATTAAAAATTCACAGCGTGCGCGTTAACTAAAAGCGGAATTCTCCTGTCTCTGATTCCCCCTTAGCAGCCATTGACATGCACATTGAGCACTATCTTTTATTGTTCAACAACGCACAGAAGAAATCTCTCACCGGCACCACCTTGGAGGTCGAAATGTAATGCTTGTTACACACTACTACAACAGCTACGAGGGACGAACGGGTGCCGCTATAAAGAGCTTCGCCCCTAAAAGCGGTAACGGAGCCCAATAACCGCAAGCGATGAACGGATAGACCGTTGAGGAGGAACCACAGAGGAAAGCGTGCCGCGTGCAAAGCACTTAGTCTCCAAACACGCTCCAAAGGGATGAACCGCCCGGGCATTGCAGGCAGCGCGCAGAGCGTTGCCAAGGTCACTAGCCATCCCCCTCCTCTCCTGGCTCAGTCTTTCCTCGTATTTTGCTGGCGATGGTTCGCGTTGCCTCGCGCTCGCAGTGTTCGAACACGGCTGCCTGGATTCGACAATCTAGGAATTACGACATGGTGCTTGAGTGTACGCTTGGATCAGCGTGGGCTGCTCCTTTGACGTTTTGCTGCATCAATGAAGTCTGGAGCAAGCCTCGACAGGTCTCCACGCCACGCTGTTTATCTCTGGCTTCAAGATAGTCACGACCAACACACGACAGCAACAGTTGGTAAGGCCAACATGGTGGCCGAGAAGACGGCAGGCCTATCGGATATATACTTCAGTCCGACTCAGGGCAGAAATCAGCGCTGGATTCTTTCGCAAGTAGGTTATCATTCTTTATTCTACTCTACTTGTTGTGTTGGCGATACAGATCGCGCTTGACGGAATCGGGCTCGGTCGTGTAATATATCACACGCACGAAATGCACCGCGAAGGTCAGATTGGGCGTCTGAAGTTCACTTGTGCTTTGCGACCGCCTGGAAATCGACCGCCATTGCCGTCAGCCTTCCATACGTTCGCTCTTCCAGTGCTCGTCTGTCTTCGCCGCCGCGATGAGCTCCGGTCTGACGATATTGGGCTGAGACCTCGTCGCTGTGTTTGGAGTCATCGAAAACACGTTGCGGGTTCTCATAGTGAGCTTGGTTGTGTTATGTCGTGCACTGTGTGTGCACCTGCACGGGCGGGTGGGGCTTTCGCTATCGTCGGAACTCAGTGAAAATTGGTCGCCATCACAGTTGGCTTTCGCCTCAGTCGGTCGCAAGCAGCTCGGTGCCGTCCGTTGGCCGCGGCGGCAGCCTCGCATTCGCGCGCTGCTCTCACTCGAGTGTGTGGAAAAGGGCCGCATTACCGTCGATTTCTTCGGCGCTTGCTCCAAACCACTTCGGCGCTGTTCGTGGCGGCGACCAAGCGTACGCTCGCTCTCCTGTTCGAAGTTCGATGGCGGCAGACATTCCGCGTGCAGCGCCGTGTTTTGTCTCACGTTGGCTTGCTCGAGCTGAACGACGTCGCTTCGCTCGCTTAGGACTAGCCGACTTGTTGGCGGCATGGTGGTTCGCGGAGTTGTGGCTGCGGGCGCTGCTCCTAAGCTGTTGCGCTACGGGGATCGAAATGAGTCTGACGATGTGTGACATCACGATGAAATTACTGGCATGTCATATCTCACGTATGTTATTATTTTACCTTGCACGTACTTCTCATATGCATTCGTGCTCATCCTCTGTCACGTGTGACTCACTATTTTATATAATTGTTGTGCAGCCGTGGGCACACACCGTGCTGAAGGCTCTGTGCGCTGGCGTCTGCGATGCCTGTCTTCCATCTCTTTCTTCAGAGCAGCTTCAGAAGGACTGTGCGAGTTGTGAAGGTGAAGGTATTTGTGTGTCATACTTTATGAGCTTGTTTTTATATTAACTTTCACGTACTTGTCATATCCGTGCATCTTCATCTTACGTCAAGTGCGTCTAACTATTTTTACAATCTTATTGTACGTAAAGCCGTGGGAACACAACAGGCAGCAGGCTGCTTGCACTGGCTTCTGCAGTGCCTGTCATCTATCGCTTCCGTCGGAGGAGCTCCACAAGGAGTGAGCAAGGTGTGACAACGAGACTGGACATGTACACTTCACCATGAATTCACCTAAAAATGGAGAAACTTCATGGGTATGTAGAAAAATAAAAGATTTCCATGTCTCAATTTTGTCTTTTGTTGTTGCCGTGACTGCGAAAGCGGTTACACATAGGTGGCTAACTACTTTCTCGTGTGTTCTTTTCTGCGCTATTTGTTACACACTGCGCAGAAAAAAGGCGATAACAGTATTAGGCCTGGCGGAAAATAAACAAAAAAACGATGTTCGATCTGGGGATAAAAACTTCATCCGATTGGAGTATTTGAGTGGATCAACCGTTCGTCTGGCGAGGTGGAACTGTGAGGACTAACGGTTGCCCGGTAAAGTGTAAAATTCGGGATTAACAGTTGCCCCCTAAGGTGCAAAGCAGAGGACTAAATTTTAGTCCTTTGAGGCGAATTGTGGGACTAACGGTTACTCACTAAGGTGTAAATGTGAAGAGTATATGTTAGTCCCTTGAGCTCGTCTTTGCGGACTAACTGTTAGACCGGGTGCCGTTAGTCTGAAAAGGGATTAATGGTCGTGGCAGCCCCATTAGTCCCCAAAAGAACGGAGCACACACCTTTTTAACGCACTTTTGCCTTAGAGTGTTGATTCTGCAGCATTCCTTGTCAACAGTGAGAATAAATAAATGTTATCCACACGCCGCGAAATGTACAGCCCGAGCATAAAGAGAATGGAAGTTGGGCCGAGGCAAAGGCTCTACTACGAAGGGCTCAGGAACACGCCGGTCACTGTTGCTTCATCGGTGCCACCCGGTATTTTGAGGGTAAAATGGATGGGGTAGTGAGAATCAACCACGAGGCCATTATGATATTATGCTCAACAACGGTTGAGGAGAGTAACAAGGAGAGCAAGGGGTGATGACGTTGGCTTTCCTGGGCAACAGGAGGTCCGCAATTCACAGCGACTTGAGATCGGTGCTGAAAACATTTGCCAAGGGCGCAACATGAAAACCAACAAGAGGATCGAGCGTCGCACACTCTTTTGGTTGCCAGCCGACATGGGATGCATTGAGGGAGCCCCGCATAATCTCAACAAGTCAGCCCACACAGCTGCGCGAGGACTGATAAACCACGTCGGTATCGGGAGGCACAGCGCTTATGTTTTGGAAAACCGGGACCATATCATCCCGTATAACGAACTGACAAAACATTTTTACCCGGCGCAGAGACAATGCCCATTCTCACACAGCAGACCTCAGACTCTGACATTCGGGCTTTTTCATTTCGGGTCCTACTCTATGCCTGCGCTATCGTGCAAGATTTATTCCGAAATAAAGCCAACTTCTACAGCTTCCTTCTGGAATTTATATAGCTAATTTAGAAAACATGATCTGGCAGTGGCCGCGTTACGCTCTTGTGAAGCCTACATGCCATCTAAATGGGAGGGTGCTTTTACCAGCTCTGGACTTTAACTGCAGTTATCGGCAGTCCAACACGCCCACGACCAACCGGAGAGGCTTGATCTTTCTGTTATGACGCAGAAGCGGTGGCCTGGAACGTACTAAAACGCGTTCCTAAGAATCTAATAAAGTTCATCCATCCATCCATCCATCCGGTCTCTGTACACCCATTTTTTTAAACCAAAAAAGGAAGGCGCAGACTTTCAGCCGAGAGCTTCGTTCATGTGTTCAAGTTTCCTGCGGACAGTAAGGCTTGGGCGACGCAACAACCCAGAACAAGTGGAGAAAATTTTTCATTATAGTTGGATCGCTAGACCTCGATTCGTAGCATTTTGTTTCTATTTGTGGGGTTTAACGTCCCAAAACCACTATATAATAATCAGAGACATTGTAGTGGAGGGCTCCAGAAATTTTGACCATCTGGGGCTCTTTCACGTGTGCCCAAATTTCAGCTTTCGGGGAAGAGAGAAAAACATTTATTGAATGAAGCTTGTGAGTGAAGGTGGGATGGTCCCTTATTCCAGGAACGCTCTGGCTTGGACAGCCCGCCGGCCTCGAGCGACGAGTTGACGCTGCTCGACCAGGTCCGGCTGGGAGATCGTAGTCTCCTACACATCACTGAGGAGGTGTTGGTCCGCATCTGGTGCTGCTGCTTGTAGTCTTGGGACGCTTACTTTGCACTGCAGTAGGAGGTGCGCCAGAGTGCCTGCCACATTGCAGTGAGGACAGATGTAGCCGTGCAACGTTGGCCTCACATGGTGCAATAGTACGCCGTCGGTGAACGTGTTGCTTTGAAGACGCCTGTAGTCTGTGCCGTCGTCTCAAGTGAGTTTTGGGTGTGGCGTAGGGTACGACCTGCGTTCCAGCCGATAATGTTGCAGCAATGCATGATACGTTAGTGGTACGGGTTATTTTGCCTCTCATTCTGTTGTTGAGTGGGAGGTGCCTGTGATCGCGTACGAAAATGCCCGGTTGACGCATTTTCGAGCAGCGGTGTGTGCAGCTTCATTTCCCTGGAGACCTTCATGACGCGGAATCCACACAATGCATGTGTAGGAATACAGAATATTCGCCTTCATCGAAAATACAGCCGCCACAGACGGGATGCTATCCCACGACTTGCGAATCAGCAGCCGAGAGCCTTAGCCACAAGACCACCACGGCGGGGCTCCAGTCATAGCACTGCGCGTCTACGCGTATGCGTACCACCTAAGAGCATGGGATAACTTGCAAATGGTACTCGGCAAGCATTGGAGTCACGTTTTTCGTATTACGAGAATTCGAGAGGGAACCTTTGTTAACACTGCGTTAATTTTTTTACATTGCGTTTTCAGTGTTACCTATCTTATTATTCTTTTTGAGCAGATTATTTTGTTTGTGTCATTCCCTTTATGAACCCCCTATCTTCATTATTCGCCAATATTTTTTTGTCTTAGGTAGAGTAGGGAAAGATAATGTTTCCGTATCTCTTTATTAAATCTCTGCAGCACATAATTTTCTTTGATTTCGAAGGAGCGGTCGATATCACTTGTCAACCAGTACTCCTTAGCACCTTAAACATGTCTTTCTACGGAGTTCAATTGGGTTAACTGACAAGGTAGTGAAGAAGACCAAGCAAAAAGGCGGCCCTGAGCAGCTTAAAAGAAACCTGGTCATCTCTTAAACTGGGCAGCCTCACAGTGGTCGAACAGAAAAACTAGCAAAACAGAAGAAAAACAATAATTATTCTTTGTCTTTGATATAACTGTCTCGTATATTTGTATTGCGGTACTATTATATCAGCGTAATTATATTGCTGGTGCTTAGCTTGATTATTTTGTCTTCTCAAGCACTTACAAAGATTGACCAAGTAGAGTTTAATTGTTTTCTTAGTGTTCAGAACTGGGATATATCAGCAGAATGTCTTGAAAATCACTTATGCATCCATTGCAACAAAAACCTAAGATGATAGCAGCCGCACGTTCAACTGGAATTTCAGTAATCTTAGCAGGGGGCGGTTTTGTATTAAAGAGTCGGAAGCCTGTGCGTTTCTTGAAAGTGGCACTTGACTGACTTCTTTTTAACAAGTCCGTGTCCCAAAATATTTGGCTACAACGTTAAAAAAAGTTCACGTGATGACATACGCGCAAGAGGGGGCACCTGCGGAAAGGTCTTGTCTGATGTGCTACGGCAACAGCGTGCCGTGTTTAACCGAACAGCGGTACAAAAGCATAAAAAAGATTATAATGGTTAGCCTTTCGCCATACGCTGGAGATATCGATAAAGGACTGTGCAGTACGCCAGAGATGAAATTCGTGCTGATTCTCACCATCTTCCAAGCGTACTCATGAGAAGCGTAACATTGCTGCTGGATATCTCTTAGCACGGGCGTTCTAGAAGAATTACAATTGTCACAGTGTAGAAAGACGACTGGCTCTGACTTAGCCCTACAGAGATTAAAACTCACTTCCACATTTAGTGAATCGGTCAGCTAAGAGCGATAATTGTGATCTGAATTTATTCAGGGTGCAGCCTTACAGCTTCCTTGCAGACGATGCCTTCGCATATCACCCTATGCGTAATTTGAAGAAAAAGAATAAAGCTCAATATGTATATTTTTATAGTTACTAAACAGCGCTTTTCCTTTGAGACAAGTATTATTCTTTAGGAAGAGAATAGTGTCTTGCACTTCATGGCAAATTCTCAACAGAGGAAGTAACACACTTCCGACTTTTGCATTGTCGGCGATTCGATCAACCAAACAATGGCATACACATGTCTACACCCATCAATTGCTTTTAGAAATAACTTCTTAACAGACTGGTATTAATTGAATGCCAATAAAAATTTGTTTTTGAAGGCCATACTGCGTCAGAGTCTTCAAAATTATTTCGACGTTTCGGATGCGGAAGGCAGCCGGCCATCCGCATTCGAAATTTTAAGTATCCTAAACTTCTCGTGTCTGTTCTTACTTAGCTGAAAGGCCTGTCCTATCTGTAATTTTACGCTTGTATTTTTCACATAAGCCTGAAACGACTAAGAAGAATTCCCACCCTTTTCAAAACCCTAACAGTACAATTCGAAATAGCATTTTCCGCAAGAGCATAGTAGACAACTCAAGTAAGCACCTTATCGATAAACAAGTTAAAAAAACGGCCCACGGTCACCTGATCAATCACTATAATGCTTTAACCAATGCTGCTCTTACGCACTTCGCTAGGACAGCCATCCAGAAAAACCAAACACAAAACAATACAGTGTACACGTTCTTTTTCAATTTGCTAGCGCCTCTGAAGAGTATATTTTGCCTTTCTAAAAGGACTATTACTTTAGTGGTTAGTGTGACAGCACTGTATAAGAACATAGCACAGCCACCGTTTAGCTTTTTAACCAGCCACATAATTGTTCTGGTAGTCTTTCTTGATACTTCCCACTTTTTCGGGAACGAGTTGTACGATGACCGCTCGCGAAAAGCTTCCTTGATTGTCACGCAGCAATTCCAGCTGTATTGGTTGTTACGCTTGAGTGAAGGCAGTTTTCTTTCAGCGTATCTACTGGAAGGAACAACATGGTGCAGGCGCCCTGGGCCCATCGCAAAACACTCATCTCGTTAGGAGCAACCTAAGCGAAAGATGTTCTTTAACGGTGTGTTTCACCGCTTTTGTGAAGTTTTCTTCTGTTCCAGGAGGACATGTTTTGTTGGTATGTTTATTGCTTTCGTATAGTTCTTGGGTCACTAAAGGACGCTGATTACGGTAATTATCAAGTGCGTTGTCATGGACGCCTGTGCTTGGTGGACTTTTATGTTTTCGGAGGATTGTTTCTACCGAATCAACTTAGAAGATGGAGGATAGTGCAACGGATGTCTAGGAACGATGGAAGGCTTGTTAGTGTTGGAGCGTTTAATGAGGTGGTCAGGAGGGCGTGCGCCTTCTTCGTCGACACGATTGACGTTAGTTGATGAATGCTTGTATATTTGTTTTTTGTGCCGTTCTTCCGTTCTGGACGTTTATGGGCTTTAAGAAGGGTGAACGGTGCCCGTAAAACAATAGCCGCTTGGTTTATGTTGGCGCTGCTCAGAACACTGTTGTATATTGGCAGCTCGTCAGGCTTTTTTTTCAATTACATACGCCCGTGAAATAATATTGCCGTATATTGAGAGGCTGCACCTTTTTATCACTCAGTTAACTTTGTTTTCACAACCAACCACGTGTATCACTCACTCGAATCATCCATCTGAGGACCCATGTCCGGCTACCATTTTTCCCAGAGGCCTCGTCTATTGCGGCGATATTCATTAGGAGGGCACTTTCAGTTCGTTTTAACCGGCACGATTATGTCCCGTATATGTATATGCATAAAAATATGTAAAGACACAAAGAAAAAGTGTGAAGAAAAAGTTCTGGTAAGCTAAAGCTCTCGAAAGAAGAAGGAAAATGTTTAATGCGATCTCTCCAAACCATCTAACTGAGTAAAATTATAACATCCGAGTTACTTCCTAAAGACTATTATCCTTTTTTATTTTTCACTTCTTTTAGAATATTATAACAAAAACCTTTTTTTGAATGGGTTTTGCGGAACACCTTTTCCATGCATGCACTGCAACCAGCCCAAGATTTGCCATAAGGCCTAAACTCGTTTGCAGTGTGCTAAGTGTGCTTCAAACCGCATCTTCATCATTGTTTCTTTCAACATCTGAAATTGTGCCCAGACATTGTCTCTGAATTGTTCCACAAGCCTTCTCAAGTGCAGCAAACAGATCCAATGGAACATTTAGCCCTGCCTCGGCCGATTCTCCCAAGTTAAAATACTACAATGAATGACAGACAACCAGTCTATTCATTCATCGTTTAGCACTCATAGTTTACAGCAGCATAAATTAAAAAACGCCGGAGCAATCTGGCTGCACAAAAAAATCTCATTGGCCAACTAAGAAACCATCACAGCGACTATACAACAGTAAAAACTAATCCTGCTGTTTTTGAAACAACTCTAACATTGTAATACTAAATTAATAAACACATGAACGTCTTGAAAGCATCTCAGTTTTAAAATTAAGAAAACTCGTTAAACAGGTACACCGTTTCCCGAGAAAAGAATCTATGAGCAGCATGCAAAGCAGTGCATGAGTCGAAATTAAAGTCCGGCTCATCACGGATATCTTGCCCAATGTAATGCGTCCACGCTAGTGGAGAACATCAAGAATTCACTGTAGTTTCTGTTGCTATTGGTCATCCCAAACGTTTCCTGGAATACGCCACGCGGGAACGCGTTGGTTCAGCGCGCGTATGCAGAGTCTCTTTTGCCGACGCCATCACATGAATGCTGAGAGAGTGTAATAGGTAGAGGCCAGAACGTGCTACCCAGCCCCTTCCCTACACAGGCTTGAACACGACAGCGCGTTCCAACACATGCGGACTGGAATACAACGCATTGATTATTCGTGCGTCTCCAGAATCTCGTACTTCAACGCCTTCACATGATTGCTGAGTGTAAAAGAGAGAGGCCACAGTTTCTTATCCAGCCCCTTCCACAGGCCGAAAAGCGCGAGTGTGTGAGCGCCTTCTGGAAGTGCTTGTCGGGCCAGCTCTTGCGTATGCGGTGTAACGGTGATTGCATTCACTGAAGTGAACTCCGCCATAAGCTGCGTCGCCTCTAAAAACTACTCTCATAACTTCTTTCTGGCCAGAGACTGAGTTCAAGTAACTATATAGTTGCCGCTCCAAGCCTGGCATCGAAAGAGTAGATTTCAGGCTACTTATTCTAACACAAGTTCGCAAGGTGAGGCCAGATCCTCTTTTTTCAAGTCCTTCAATACAAATTTCTCGTGCTGAAAACATACGTGTCTCTAAGAAGCGGCGTGGATTTATCTTGGGCGATCGCTTCCACAAAATAGGTTCTATATTACCGGGCATCGTAGTCTCATAAAGGCTCTAGCAAAGTTCAAGAAACCACGCACTCTCATAGTCTCTATACACTTGAACGCAGTGCACATGAAAGGCACTTCCTCCAATGTCCCCGAAAAATAAGTTTTTGAATCACCGGATTTTCTTTTATCGATCGATTCATGATACTACTCGTACATGTGAAAAGACGTCGGCGAGGTTATTTGCCGGCTCTAAACAAATCTCGTTACTGGAGGACAGCACGCCGAAATAGCCAAAATGAATCAAAGTTAAGCACGCTAAGCAAAAGCATGTTGTAACATCAAACAACGGCTTTTATGACTGTCTAAACGTGCGCTAATGGCACGCAGTTTTTTTTTATTTTGGCATCCTTCTTTTTTTCGTGATGTTAGGTCTCAGCTTAATATGGATTTCTGTCATGTCTAAGCGAATGAAATTAGGGTGGCCGAGTCTTTGGGCATCGTCCATGGTACCTATAAAAAAAGAATAACAACAGCTGGCGGTTCTGCGTCGACTACCGGCACCGTAACAAGCTCACCAAAACAGACGTCTGCCTTCTGCTGCGAATAGACGACACTCTTGATTCCCTTTATGGGGCACGGTACTTTTCTTCCGTAGATCTTTGTTCGGGCTGTTGGCGAATTCCTGTCGATGAAAATGATCGGAAGAAGAATGTCTTTATTACATTCGATGAGCTCTACCAGCTTTATCTCATGCACTTTGGGTTGTGTAATGCACCACCAATATTTGTGCGCATGATGGACTTCCTACTTCGGGGTTTCAATTGGTTTACATGCTTCTCTTACCTCGACCATGTTGTCGTTTTCTCAATAAGGTTCACCGGTCATTGGCAACACCTCTCGGCTTTTTTGAAAGATTTTTGCATCACCAATTCTCAACCTATCTTCTCCAAGTATTGCTTTGGGCGCCCAGAAATCACTGTACTACTCGGCCATCTTGATGACGGTGCTGGTATACGACGTGATCGAACAAAAATACGCGCCGTCACGAACATTCCTATTTGACGTTATTTCTAGAGCGTTCGTTCTTTTTTTTTTTGGCTTCTGCTGATATTTCAGCCGCTGTGATAAAGATTTCGCGCAACGCCTCACATGCCGTCTGAAAACGGACGTTCGTTTCTTTTGGGGACCTGACGAATCGTCGGCTTTTGCTCCTCTCGTCAACGTACTCAAGTCACCGCCTGTGCTGGCCCATTTAGACTACTCTTCAGCTACCCAAGTACATACAGATGTTAGTGTATATGGTATCGGCACCGTCCTCGGTCAACATCAACGTGGTCACGACTGCATTACTGCATACTCCAGCCGCCATATCTCTGCATCTGAACGGAACTATTCAATAACTAAAAGAAAGTGCCTCGATCTTGTTTGAACCGTCGGGAAATTCCGTTCATACCTGTACGGCAGACCCTTTACCATTGTAAGTCCTTCTGCTGGTTGTTTTCTCTCAAGGATCGCGCTGGTCATCTTCGTCATTGGGAATTGCGACTTCAAGAGTACGCGTTCATTGTCCTCTATAAGACTGGCCGCTTGCATCAAAACACCGAATGCCTTTCCCATAGCCCGTAGACATTTCAGAAGTATAACGCATATTTTGTTACACTTCGTTATTACATGTATTTTATTTCACTTTTTCACCTTACATGTCCTGATGCAGTATTGCGTAGCAGGGGGCACAAGGGAAACTGTAACAAAAAGAAGAAACAACAGTCAATGCAACTGACAAAAAATGCATAACTTAAAATACAAAGAATACAGTGAAACGATCGGTAACGCAATAAACAAAATGCACCAAAATTGTAGCTACATAAATGAAAGCACGAATTCATTAGACAGGCTGGAATTATCGTGTAATACATCTTTATACCATGATGATTAAAACAGTTACCAAAGCTTTTCACGAAAAACTTTCAGCGTGCTTTGGGTCGCTTATTGTCGTTTGAATTAAACGAGTGATAACTATGAAGCGATTGGTTCATCGTTACATTTAGGCATGTCTCTCTTCATTACTTGAAATATTAGAGGGTCATAAATTGGAACTTACGTCATCAGGACTGCATGTGATGAAACATTGAACGGAAATATGGTGGCGATACTAGCCGTTACTTAGCTTCGGAGCGAAAACCTGGAGACTTACAAAGAGGGTTCAGCTCAAATTGAGCATGATACTGCAAAGGAGGGAAAGAAAAATTGTAGGTGTAACTTTAAGAGCCAAGAAAAGAGCTGAGTGGAAATTAGGGTTAAGGATAGCACAGCTGAAATCAAGAAGAGGAAAAGCACGTGGTTCGGGCATGTAGCACGTGGGCAGGATAATCGCTGGTCATAGAAGGTGACTGACTGGATTCTAAGAGAAGGCAAGTCACTTAGAGGGAGACAGAAAGTCAGGTGGGCAAGTGATAATAAAAGTTTGCGGGTATAAAATTGCAGCAGCAACACAGAACCGAGTTGAGTGGCGGAACATGGGAGAGGCTTTTGTCATGCAGTGGGCGTATCCAGGCTGATGATGATGACGGTGATGATGATAATTGTGGCAATGGCGCGTGGAGGAAATGGTATTTCAGCTCCACAAACGCGAAAACTGGAAAAGATCAAAGTAGTAAAGGTGCTCCAGCGCACAACTTTGAATTTTCACTGCTTTACTCGTCCAGTACAATAATGCAACATCATTTTGCACATATGTTTCCAAAACAGTTTTTCAAGTGCAGGACTTCACCACAGAGATGCACATTTGTGTCTAATGTTTTAGATAAGAAACTTGAGCACGTTGATCTATTTTGTCAGAAATTATGACACAACTGCTAATCCAAACTTGATGTTTTTAAAAGTAAACATGAATAATTAGGTCACCATATGCATAGTATGGTATTGTGGAGGGTATTGGCATTTAGCCATTTTTTGTGCATGATCGTTTGTCATGGACCTGCACAATTACTTGACAAGCCCACGCCTTGATGTGCTTCGGCCCTCAAAAACTGTACGTGTTTTTAGACAGTATTTCATGCTTCACTCACAAGCTGTATAACACAACAAAGCCTTCTAATGACTGACATCAATTTAACAACAAAGTCATTTCTAATGACTGACATCAATTCAGATCGATGTCTATCATTGGAACACTATTTTAGCTCCTAAATGTATTATGCTAAAGTACTCGTACAGCAAAAAGCAGATGAAATTATCTTAAAATGCATGTGCTTCACCATACGCGCTGTCACATAGCCGACGACTGTCGCAAAATCTGGCATAATGATATTTGTGCAGCATAAATAAGTTATTTCGCTTCAATAAATTCAACCAATCCAATATACGGACATTTTTACCACATAGTATGCTCCTTTTTTAACGCAATAGTTTTAAAGTGCTTGCTGGTTGGGAGCGAAAAATTCTCATCTTTGCGTGACCAAAATTTAAGGAAGAAGCATACAAAACAAATTATACAAGATTCTGGGTCCGAGGGGGGAGTGAAACCAGGTCGCTCACGTCGCAAGCAGGAGTCCCACCACACAGCCACGCCTCTATTTTTTTTTCTTTCAGGGTATTTATTACAAACGTATTTGAAATCATAACATTTGCTCGGACGTATGGGAATGTACTCACTCAACGACAATAATTGCACAACTACTGCACAAGCATTCCAAATCTTATATACACAGATACTTATCAAGTCAAGTAAAAGAGGGAAAAAATTGAAGTGTTGGCAAGTATGAACACCTCCTCGAGATGAGGGGCCAGTATGATCTGAAATCAAGTTCTCCACAAATCACATTTAGATGAAGAGCCGTACGCAATAAATGCATACTTGAAGCACTCGTTAGCTGTGCATTACTGTCTTTCATGCGCGTTTTCAATGTCGCCTCTGCTTGTGATTAAAATGAAAATACTTTCATCCGCTTCGAAGTGATTTATTTAATGGATATTGGGGGTTTAGTGTCCCAAAACCACCATAAAAATATGAGAGACGGCAAAGTGAAGGGCTCCGGAAATTTCAACCATCTGGTGCTCTTCATCGTGCATTCAAATCTGAGTACATTGGTGTACAGCATTTTCGTCTCCGTCGAATTTGCAGCCGCCACGGCCGGAATTCAATCCCGCGATCTGCGGGTCAGCAGCCGAGTACCTCAGCCACTAGACCGCCGCGGCGGCGCCTCCGCTTGCAAATGCAGTGAAAGTGGCTGATGCTTTTTAAACACGCGCGTCCTGTATGCGTGCTTCACAATACAACAAGTAATCGTGCCGTAAGAATACCTCGTTCAAGTTTATATTGCCATAAAGCTTCGGAACATAGAACCAACATAATGCCTTGATAGTGTAAAGTCAGTCACCCACTACAACAGGTGCACACGTTATTCCACCCTTAAGGGCACGCATTAAGTGCATAATAAGTTGGAATCAATGTCATACACTTTCAAGAACGCACCAGGAACAGAATATTGCTGCGACGTTCAACTCCTAAGAGGGAAACTGAAGGATCACCCATTTTTTTTAACACGAACAAAGTGCGCAATAAATATTTGTTATTGAAAAAGATTCTCAATTATTGATGTTCTTAGCGTCAGTGAATTTCCACAGCAGTTGTTATCGTTAATTTTAGAAAACGAGAACACTTGGTGATGCCCCATATTAACAATACGCAAAAGTCGGCAATCAGGCTGAGGCTAAGCACAAACAACTCGAATACGACAACTAATAAGAACAATATTTTTGAGCGTTTTACCTGCAATGCTACGGGATGATTTTTAGCACACCGTAATGGTGGGTTCAGTATAGGTTTCGCTCATTTCGTGTTCTTGCGTTTATTTACATCACACAGTGCACGAGCGTTCCACATTTTGTAGTGAAAGAAATTCAATCGCCACGGCCAGGATCAAAGCCTCTACTTTCGGTAAAGTAGCGAATTTGGCTAGTTGGAACATGCTCATCACAATCAGTGCACAAAAAAGCACAAACAACACAAGAGAGTGCACGACATAAGCGCTGCCTTCTGTTCTTTGTGCTGTTGTGTGCGCTGATTATGACGAGCTACTTTCAGATCAGACTCCTGTGAAGTGAACAAGTATGACAAATGAATCAAAGTCGGGCTTAGTGCATACATTACGGCGGGGTGAACAAGGTCTTTTGAGTAAGGGTATACATATTTTTCTAAAGCACACTGGCACGGTCATGCTGTGAGATAAAGAAATTATACCGGAAAAATCGTCTTCGACAAAGCTTACAGGCATTTTGACGCACTGATCACATGAAGCCGGCGCCTTTACAAAAGCTATTTAAACACCAATTAGGCATCAAAGGTAACTGAACCTATAGCTTTGCTTTTTAAAGACGATAGGCTTTCTTGGGGCCTTCGACGAAAAACTGTTGGTTGGTCTGCCTGCCTGCCTGCCTGCCTGCCTGCCTGCCTGCCTGCCTGCCTGCCTGTCTGTCTGTCTGTCTGTCTGTCTGTCTGTCTGTCTGTCTGTCTGTCTGTCTCTTTGTCTGTCTGTACGATTGTCTGTTACCTAAACTGGCAACAAACGGCCAACCCCATCCACAGCGCCCATCAATATTGCTGAAGATTTCGCATTGATAATTGTGCGATTGTCAACAAAAAGCAATTATCGCGCATATCTGAGGCGCCATGAAAACACGTTGATGTCTTGTATGTCTGCCTTCATACTAGAAGATGCACACACAAGTAACTTTAAGGACTGTAGCGTTTATTGCGCTGCGCTGACAGTGAAACGTGATGCTCAAAAAGGTAAGTGTTTCCAACGCTTTCTGACGACGACACTGTGGTGTGACCACCCCGTCGCTTTGCATTCTACACCTTATCACCTCCGAGACAGGCGCGCATCTTTCTCCGCGGGCGCGTACGCCTTCATTTTTGAAGATAACTGCTAGATGGCACTCGTGTGAAGCGTGCCTCGATGAGCTCGTTTGCCTTCGCTTCACGCTCGAGCCACTCTATCGCAGTGCCTCCAAAAAAACCGTTCACCGGTTTTCTTGCGCAATAATCAAATAAACGTCTTGTTCACTCTTTCTAGACGCAAGACTATCGCCTTTCGACGGCATGTGCAGTGTAACATGCAGATTCGGGTCATTTTTTGTTTTTATGGGCATCTTTACGCGACACAAAGTGCAGAATGACGCACCCGAGCTACGATAGGGCGCACAACAAAGAAAACAGACGCACCACTTACCAATCACATTCCAGATAGCAACGAATCAAGCCGAACATGCAGCCGCAAGCTCGCTTGAGTCTCTATACCATTCTGAAACAAACGCATTCACAGTACGCGACCTTGCAGTGCCATCGCAACACGATCTCGACATCCAGCGCCGAGAACGCAGTCATGCACACATGCACACATACAGCCGCCACAGCTGAGCAATCAGGAAACCACAAACTACAAAAGGGAAACGAAATGACGAAAATATCGAAGGGTCCATTTCAGTACGCATGCCTTCTTCTCTCCCGGTATTTTTCTTGTTTTGCTCTCTCACTCGCACGTGCATGGTGAGATGCCGCTATCACGTCGTGCTATCCTGTGTTGATTGATTTGACTTGTGAGGCTTAACATCCCAAATCCACCATATGATTATGAGGGACGCCGTAGTGGAGGGCTCCGGAAATTGCGACCAGCTGTGGCTCTTTAACGTGCACCCAAATCTGAGCAAACGGCTTAACAACATTTCCGCCTCCGTCTGAAATGCAGCCACCACAGCAGGGACTCGATCCCAGGACCTGCAGGTCAGCAGCCGAGTACCTTAGCCACTAGACCACCGCGGCGGGGCACTATCCCGTGTAGAGCTTACGCTTCGAGGTGGTCTGGCCTACTGTAGACTGAATATTTATTCTGTACGCTCTGTGGCGCTGCCTCTTGTGAAGTTATATCTATTGGCTGACTGGAAGTGTGAGTGTGTGCGAATATAACCGCGTATATTTATTATCCCGGAGTTTTTGTGCATATTAACTGTTTCTGGAGCGTCAAGTTCAAAAATAAGACTTTACTATTGCCTAATCGATTCAGCGACAGTCAGAGATTGAAGAATGGACCAACTTTTTTTTTGCATCTTGGTCAAATTGCAGAGGTGGAAAACGAAATAAAGCTCTCATATTGTAACAAGGTGAAACAATTATTTACACTTTTATAAGATACTGGTGAATAAGAGGAATCTTGATCTGTTTCGCCAAGAAGAGTGAACAGTTGCATGACTCTTCTCCGTTTGTGAACAAAGTAGAAGAATATCTGCAGGATTATGAAACCTCTTTGACTTCTAGTGCAAGATTTTCATTTTTCATAGTGTACCCTTGTCGACTAGAGTACAGCAAGGTGTTGGGAAATAAACGTGAGGGAGAAGGACAATGCAGGAATGAGGAGGTGAGTAAGCAGCAGAGGAAAGAGTACACATACCAAAAAAAGATAGAAAAAGAAAGAAACGGGAAGAGTACAAAAGACAAACAAAATGAAGCTGCCGAAACGCAAGGATAGCAAGATCAAAAGTTTGAAGCGAGAAGTAGAAGGATTGGTGAAAATAAATGCACGATATAAAAGCACAAAATAGATCGAGATAGATAATCAAATAAAGAAAAGAGTATCGATGTGATTTGGTGAAAGAGAAGTCGGTGATCAGCTCCTCTGCTGGCTGCGTGTTCACAGCACAACTGGGAAGCAGCGCCACCTTTCTTTCTGCTTTTGCGTCGAGCTTTCACAATGTTTTCAAGCGAACCGAATGAATGTGCCATCTCTTTTAAGAAGGCTAGCGCGAAGACAAAATGGGTCCACCTAAATGTAGTAAGTGACCTACAAGTCAAATACGATATAAGTCACTTACATCATCCATCTGCACGAGCTCAAATTAGGCAGCACTAAGCCATCATGAGAAGAGAGGATTGTTGGGCGAGTTTGTTGAGCATCATAGTAGAATTTAGCGCGAAAAATAGGGACGAATAATGAACCGCAAAAACATAGCACAATTGCCCTGTATTCGCGAGGTGCCTTTTTCATCCCTGTTTTTGACGTTGAATTTGACTGAAAGTTATCATGACGTGTAAAATATTACGGCAATTTTATGTGAACTTCAGTGCAGAGGACAGATATGTTCGCCTGAACTGACAAAAAGCATTCTAATGCCTTCCGCATAGTCATAATGTTGGTCTCGTGAAAAGAGGGCACAGTTTTTTATTTTTTGGATCAACAAAATACGCTATGATGGGTAAAAAAGCATTTTGTTCGCAAAAATGCGCCTCACTGATATGAAGTGTGGGAATAGCGTTTTAGAGGGGCTAACCATTTTGTTGCGCACAAAGGCTGGCTCATTATTCCCTTCGTATTTTTATTAAATGTTGTGTTGACGCGTTGATTCCTGCTAATGTAACGTATAACGTACTTCCTCTGGCGCCTTACTGAACGAGTGCTGACCGGTGTTTTCCGGCCAAAGCTACAGTATCGCAGGTTATCTTGGCAGTGAAAAAGATCAACACAGAAAGAAAAATAGTCATTTCCAAGAGATTATATTCTAAAGAAGGTCTCCAAAAAGCATCACGTCGATGTGCCAAAGCTTAGCCGTGTGAAATCACTGGTTGATGCGTCAATTTTGCAGAAAACTGTTGTGAGATCACAAGAAAGGTTGCATGAGCCGTAGTTGTCCGCTGCCGCTGGGGTCTCAGACCACTAGCGCGAAAAAAAAACACCAGGCTTGCGCGGAAGGCGCTGCACAGTCACAGCGAAGGCCAGAAGAGTGGTCTTGCAGAGCCTTTCCTAACCACTCATTGGATAACTGCTGCAAGCACACTTGCTGGGCACCCACTACGACATTTATATCATTGCTTTCTTGGTCGTTGGCCGCTGTTCGCTATGCTATCCTTCGCCATTCTTTTGAGAAGTGTGGTATCCGTTATACCCTGGCAATATTATTGTGTCAATTGTTCCTGCAGTGACTCACGGCAATGAGGAAATATGGCTGAAGTGGGTATGAGCCACACTTCGTAGAGAAACAAGAACAAGCTTTTTTAATAGGTTGGAGCATTGAATGACCCACTCGTTACGCTGTTCGCATTGTGTGACGCCTGCTTGTTCTTCTGCTGGTTTAAAACGCATCATACTATTAACGCCATTCGTTCCCCGACATCAAGCCTGCCTAAGGCAAGTTTCCGAGTAAGTCCCTAGAACTGGCGTGGTTCAGTGGTAGAATACTGGGCTTGTGCACAGTGTATCCGGGCTCGAGCCCCACATTGTCCTTGGTACTAAGCTTTTTTGCTTATTTTGTGCTATCGTGGTTAGAGATATCGGCGGTGGCGGCGGACAACTACGGCGCCACGCGTGACATGAATCATGATCTCATAACACCTTTCGCTGTAAAAAGATACAAATTCGTGTCCTCTGCGTGTCACTATAGCAATCTACCACTAAGCCGTGCCGGATCTTGAACCTCTGTTGCAAACTGACGCTACAGGCAGGCTTCATCTCGGCAAAAGAATCGTGTAAATGTGACAAATAAAGGATTGAGTACAGCAAAGGAATAACCACAAATCAGCCAATGCGAATTAGGTTAAGAGTGGATCGTCGACTGCTGGAACCAACCACTAAAATTTTGGGCATAATACTTCATCGTCATTACCCAGACAACAAAAATTGCAAAAAATTGGTTCGAAATCTTCATGTTGCACCGCAAATGTCATTGAAAGACGATAATCTTGCGTCTGGAGAGACTGAACAAAACGTTTATTTGATGTTCTGCGCAAGAAAATCAGTGAATGGTATTCTGGAGGCGCTGCGTTAGAGTGCTTCGGGCGTGTAGCGGAGCCGAACAAGCACATTGAGGCGCGTTAGACGCAAGTGCCATCTGGCAGATTTCTTCGAAAACGAAGGCGTGCAGCCCGCAGAGAAAGATGCGCGCCAGTCTCGGAGGTGATAAGATGTAGAACGCAAAGCGACGGGCAGGTGCCTCCACCATGACGTCGTAGCAAAATGTTGGAAACACCCTTCTGAGCATCGCGTTGCACTGCCAGCGCAGCGATATAAACGCTATATTCCTTAGAGTTACTTGTGTGTACCTCTTATAGTATAAAGGCAGACATACAAAACATCCAAGCGTTGTTGTGGGGCCTCAGATATGTGCAATAACTGCTTTTTAATTGACAATCGCAAAGCTATGAACGCTAAACCTTAAGCAATATTGGTGGGCGCTGTGTATGAGGTTGGCCCATTGGTGCCGTTTAAGGTATTGTTATGGTGGACAAACAAACAAATGTACAGACAGAACGACAGATCAACTTTTTTTTCGTCGAAGGTCCCCAAGAGAAACTTTCATCTTCAAAAACATATTTTGCAAGTGTGTAGCGTGTAGCACGCTTGTCTAAAGAATGACAAAGGATAGCATTTTGATTGTCCCCCTACTACGAAAAAATTATGAGCATTTATGGCATAGTGGGTTTTGCCTTTTCACGATAAGTTTGGTAATCAGTAATGTCGAAAGTTGGGTGAGTTGGAGATAGTTCATGATTACTTATGCAGCAGAGCACGACGACAAGCGATTTTCCTATTGTTCCGCTTTGCTTGTCATCGTGCGCTGCTTCATAAGTAATCGCAAGCTTTGTATTGATAGAAATGAATACCAATCTTACCCAGAAACTAGGCTCTCGCGTCATAAGCACCCTCAATTTCTTCGGGAGTACAAGTACAGGAGTGGCTGTTGAGATTGGCAGTATGTCTGAAATAAGCAAAAATAAATAAAAGGACCTGAAAGCCCCGTCTTCCGGCTTTCGCTGTGACTGTGCTGCGCGTTCGCAGGCTTGCTTTTTTTTTCTTTTTAGTGTCACCAACATTTTCATTCCTACACTTCCAAGAAAAGCAAATACCTTATGTGCTCATGATGATTGCACTTACGTAGTAGGCGCCCCCACATGTTTGTCAATTAATCCCGACCAAAATATGTTTAAAATTAGTGTCTTAGTTGACACATTCTTTCGTTTTAGCCCGCGTTGGGCGCGTTCTGGTCGTTGCCCGGCACACTGCAATGTGCACGCGCCTCCACAAAGTGTCATCACTCGGCACGCCCTTCTCTCGCGAATTCGCTGCTATCTACGTCTTGGACTTGCACCGCCACTTTGGGGTCAAGAGATAGTGGCTAAAAATGGCCGCGTATCTGCATGTAATCTGCAAATGTGGTTGAAAGATGATACTCTTGTTTGTGGTGAGAGTGAACAAAACATTTATTTGATGTTCTGCGCAAGAAAATCAGTGAATGGTGTTCTGCTACTCGTCTCTTGGTCTGCATGACATCGACTCCCATAATGCATTAGGCCAATCGTAATTTTTGTTAGGGTGTCATGTCAGTCTGCCTCCCGAAGAACATTGGCGCGAATCTATCATCGCATCTGCACTAATCTCATGGTGGCTTAAGCACAGTAACCCACATAATGTTCTATATTTTACTGCATCTTTTACGTGGGAAGCCTTTTGCCTAACATTGCTCAAACACAATTTTAATGCGATAGAGTTAAACAGCTCATTTCGCGGAAAGTCCGGTGTTGGCGTCATTGGTTGTGAGCGAGAATTCCTCATATTCGTTTCAAAACATTGTGAAGAAGGTAAGCGAAATAAATAATAGAAAAAATTGTGGGTCACAATGGGGGCTCAAGCCCAGGTTGTTAGCATGGCAAGCGGATGTTGTCCCACAAGACTATGCCTCTGCCTTTGAGTACAGCTAAAGTAACACAAGCTCTACAAGCACAGGCGTCCTGTATACGTGCTTCGCCATACAACATAAGGTATTGGAGCACTAAGGCATGGTACAAGCGCCCATTGCCATCGGAACTCAGCACATGCGATTTTCGTAATGACTTCGTGGTTTAAATCAGGGTACCCACTACAAAGGGCACACACGCTACTGCGCCTGTTTTCTTCTGCAGTGGGTGCATAGCAAGCTCAAAAAGGTTTCACGCATTTGTGTTTGAAGCATGCACTATAGAAACAAAATATCGCTATGACGTTCAACTCTTAAAGGCGAAGATTAAGGTTTCTGGAATTTTCGTTATGTTATTCAGTGTGAGTGGACGTGTTTTCCTCTTCGTCCGAATTTATTCTTATGTTTGTTGAGAGCCTCTCTGGATTCACAAACAATGACCACGCTCGTTTTGTTTGGACTGTTTTCGTCAACACAATAGAGCGTTCGTCGACGCATGACTACTACCACCAGAGCCACCGACAGAAAACACTATGCAAGAAAGAACTTAAATTAACGCCATACATTTGTAAAGTTCTTTCATTGAAAAGCATAAAATAATTTTTCTCTTTAATACAAAACTTTGATATTTGTTCGAAATAAATAAGAGACAGTGTTTGTTTTATTTTAATATTCACACGTGTCGCCAATAAACAGTAAAAGAAAAACAATTACGTGCCAGGTTTTAAAAGGGTTTTGCTTGTTGAAAGTTCCGAATAATACCTGGTATGAGGTTGGGTCATAGACACGCACGAAAATCCAAACATCACTTCTTTTGTATACTCAGGTCATAACTCCAACGCCTGTAGGAATATGTAAAATATTCCATACAAATAAGTGCTTTATTGCGCTATAATGAGGTGTTGCCACTGCACTACATGTGCTTTAATCTTGTTTCGTTACATGTTCATAGACACAGTTTAAAGTGCAGCCCACTGACACTAGAGTCCCACAGCATCTGCGTACCACACAAAGGTGACTAAAGTTAAACTTGTTTGATTTGCGTGTCATGAGCTGTGCCACCGGTAACTGAGGACACGCGAATGACCTCTTCTGCTGCGGTGACATGCTCTCTGTGTCACGAAGATGGTAGAAAGTTGTCACATAGGTAAGACATGAATGATACGTGATGGTACGCACAAGGAAAAATTTATATATTGTGCCGGAACGTGGGCTAGTTCAAGGATGCCGTCCGTAGTGTAACACCATAGCGAGAGTTAAGACACACGCTGGTACAAAGTTTTCACGCAGTCTTTGCTGTTGTGTTCCTCTAAGAGAAGTGCCGCATAGGTCTGCGCTGGTGCTGATCGGGAGCCCTTTTATAGATACCGATATAAATCTTTACCAGCCAAACAACCCCAAATTCCAGAAGTAGGTTCAAGCTTTTTTTACTTCACCTAGCAAACCTTAAAACCTGGTTGGGGTGTAAAAACAGTGCAAAGAAGAGGCAAGAACTGAAGTAGAGATGACACGGGCGCTGAATCGGCAGCTTACGGGCCGCCCGTTCAGTGCCCGTGTTCTCCCCACTTTAGTCCTTATCTACCTTTTGCGCTTATTTACGTGCCAACCATAAAGCACCAACAAATTCAACTTTCTCTTCTAGCGCACTTTAAGTCAGGAGTAAATAAACCAGCAGTATAACGTTTTTAAAGCACTCATCAGTACAATAGTGGATGCACTACCAAAAGAAAGACATTCAACTGACAATTGAAAAAAGGCATAAGGCCTGAGGAAACTTCGTTAAGATATGTCTGGAACACATTGAGTACTAACGCCGAATTTCGATATCACATTTTAAGTCATTTAAACAAACGCTTTCGAACATATATAAAAAGGAAGAATATTGAAAATACAGTCTTTCCAAGTACTGCGAGCTTATCGCTTACCAGGGAAAAAACAATCAGAGCATACCAAAACCTTTTTTTTTAACAACGCCCCGAAGTTACTGCTTTATGGACTGCCATTGGTTCAAACCGCGAACTCACGTGGTGAAATTATCACAACGATGAAAACATACATAAACCTTTAGGTAACACGTTTGCTGAAGTGCGAATCTTTTCCAGATACAGAACAAAAAACACAATTTGAAGAGACCATAGAGCTGTTAATGCGTTGAAGGGACCTTCGATTGAAGTTTGCAATCGGACTTCATTGAAACGAGAGGCAAAATCTTGAAGAATGCGGTTGATGCAGCTACGTTCACACGGGCTGAAAAGTTTCGGTCCTCTTCCTTTCAAATCCTTTTCTCCTGACAAGCCTTAGTCATGTACGTGCTTTTCGCAACTTTCCTACAACAGGTTTTTTTGGTGCTGTGGTATAGAATCTCGACGTTTGCTCTTGCTTGAGGGCGACACGTCGATTTAGTCATCACTTCTGTAAGCACACAAGTTGGTACGCAAGAAATAAAGAAAATCTATCGACACAGATGAGAACATTACAAAAAAACAGGATGTTGAGTCACAGTCATGCCACGGATTTCTATATTTTTTGTGCGTAAAATCTCGGGAGGCACCAGACGGCACGACAAACAACGAAGCTTTGTATTAGAAGACTTTTATTTATTTTGCTGAGCTCAAAAGTGTTCTTCGGCTTGATGGCTGTCAACCATAATGAGAGGGTGCGACGTAGAAAAGTGGGACATGCTTATGACAGTGCAAACCCTGGTAAAAATGGTTTTATTGTTCTTGCTTTCGCTAATATGAATTAATTTTACATGTGAAGGGGAATAATACTTCTGCAGTGCACAGGATTGAGTGCGGAATAATACAAAGTTGACGTTACATGTCTAGGAACATTCATGGTTGACGCGATTACAATTATAGAATTTTCCTAACATTGGTGATTCTCTCACACAACGCTTGTGCCCATGTATCAGTATTTTTAATTAGTTTTCCTGCATATCGTGGGAGCTCCCACTCCTTATTTTGCGATGATGCTTCAGGACACACATTAGAATGTTCTTGGCGTGCAATCGTCAGGCTGGTCTTCGTCGCCCAGGAAGCATGGCAACGCGTCGAGCGACACAGACAGCGAGACAACCGATTTGTACTCGGATGGCTTCGAGTCATCGAATGATGACTTTACACTCGTCATGAATCGAACTACGAAACGAAGACTGCTGCGGACGACATCTTCGGCAAGTGTTTTCACCGTTAAGACTGCCTCACAGCGGTGGCCGCACACCATGCTGTTTATGCCCGAAGACCCTGCATCTAACTTGCGACTCCTCAACAGGCAAGTTCTTTCTGTGCTTCTCAAAGAAACCGCGCCGAATGACATCAAAGACGTGAGGATCAATGCACGGAAGAATGTCCTTGCTGTAGACGTTATGCACCGTAGCGCCCTGCCAAGCCTTCGGCACATGACAGAAATCGGCAACGTGAAAGTTCGGCCAATGGTCGCTAGAGGTTGTAATGACACTGTAGGTGTCATTTGTAATGTGGATCTTTCCATCCCAGCTAATGACCAGCCAATATTATTAAAGCCAGCTACAAAGCATTCGTATCACGCACATCACCAGGCTCAGCAACTCACGCTGCTTGAGGCTTGTGTTCGAGGGAGACAGCCTTCTCTCGTACGTAAAAGTTTGCCACTCAGTGCGTTCATACGTACCGAAGCCACAGCTATGCTACAGGTGTTTCAAATGAAGCACGTAGAAGGTGTCTGTGAGAACAAAGTTGTGTGTCCGCGGTGCGCTGAATCTCACTCAAAAGACGCCTGCGGTGCCGCCGTGTTACGATGTACACACTGCCACGGCACTCCTGAGGCCTTATCTAAAGATTGCTCGTGGGTGCGAAACGAGCACGCGGTACTCAGACGTATGGTGCGGGACAATTCAACGCACAGGGAAGCTGCCGCTACACTTTGCCGACGACGGCGTCGTGGGCGAAGACCATCAAGAAACGACTGCTCTACCGATAGAGAGGTGCCATCTTCTATCAAAGTGACCGACCCACAAACACCGAACTGACTGAAGAAGGATACTGCCAAACGAAAGAAAGGGACATTAGTCGCACCTTCCGAACTGTGGCCCTCACTTCCACAAAGTCAACCTATTTCGGAGTTGCATCAAATCCCGCTGCCCATGATGACCCCTCGAACCAGTGATGCGGCGAATGAAGATCAAGTGATAAGCTTGCTTCAATCACTTATAAGTGCCATGCGTGTCCAACTGAGAAAAAAGAACCCTTCATCTGCGCAGACCGCACCGCAAGTGCTGGACACCCTGAGTCCGATGCTTGCAGCTCTAGGGTAAAACCATGGCCAGCGAGGCACCATCGTTTCGAGTGGAAGTCAAGAATGCATCTGTATTTCAGTGGAACGCCAAACGACTTAAGTCGCGCATGTCTGGCTTTAGACAGTTTGTATTTGTGAACCGTTTCCCCATTATTGTGATTTGCAAACCCAACCTGTCTGCTTTAATCAAACCTTCAGAATATGAGTGATTTATGTCCTTCACTCACAGAGACTACAGCAAGGTTATTGTATTTATGCGTCGGGACCTCACTTACGTTCATCACACAGCCTCACCTGATGAAAAGAATCAATATGTGTGACTTACTCTGCAGAAGAATAAGGTTACTTTCATAATTATCGCGCTTGGAATCAATGTCAGAATACCTCGTAAGCGCTCACAGTCAAGCCGCCTTGACTGCGAGCGCTTACACGGTATTCTGACATGGACTCCAAGCCTATGGTTATACACTGGCGACATTAATGCCCACGATTTCCTATGGGGAAGCTCCAGGGTCCATTCTAGAGGAAGAAAATTGGTGTCCTTAGCTTCGGAGTACGAACTCTGCGTTTGTACTGAGTGAAACCCTACATATTTACGCAAATCATCTTATAGCAGCTGCCTGGACCTTACATTGGTTTCTCACTCACTTACCAGGAAAGTGCGCCGGTTTTCGAATCTGGAAACGCGGGGCAGCGATCATATTCACACTTACCTGCAGAAAGAAGGTTTCCCCAGCTCCAAATGCTTTAAGAGACTTCAAATACACCGATTGGCCGAAAGTCAAAGTGTTAATGAAAGACTGTTGTACCGACGGAGCATCGTATAACCTAGAGGACACCCTCTGTGCCACTGTCCTCGATTTGCCCCAGACAGACAAATACTCGCCAACGCAATGCGGCCACTGGATGATCCGCCTCTTTCTGTGCAGGTGCTATTACAGCAACGTCTACATCCATCGATAGCCCACAAGGCAGTGAAAGCCCTGCTGTGTTTCCTGAGAAAGACGGGCTTGTGTGAACGCCTCTGACATGCGGTGGAGATCTACACGCAGCAGTGAAATTACTGTCAGTCTCTCCTTTTTTCTCCTTTTCGCCTCTTCCCTCTTTCTCATCTTTCTTGTCCCCTTTCCTAATCCGCCAGTGTAGGGTAGCCAACCGGATGTCTTTCTGGTTAACCTTCCTTCCTTCTCTCTTTTGTCGCTTCCTTCCTTCCTTCCTTTTCAGAAAAATAGTATTATGGTGTAATTGAACAAATTGATTGAGCGTATATTGTAAGGATAAAAACCTTTATTTGTTCTAACACCTGTAAATCGAACTGGCCACTGTATAGGCCATAATAACGATGCAGGCACCGGTAACAGCTGTGACGATTTGCGGAAAAATTGATTAGAGTGAACACAAACGCCGTAGTGATAAAGTTTTGGATTCGCTTTTCTTAGCATGCAATGCCCTTGAAACAGCATTATTTATTTTATTCACAGGAAGCAGCAGATTTTATAAGTACATGATTATACACATTTGTGAACTGTCCATGACCAATTTCTGTATGGACACAATGAATTAGGTTGTGTAACGCCAGCTACTCAGCAGCAATTAGGGAGTACCTAACATGTTATCATCGACAACCTAATCATTCCAAGTATTTTGGCAACCAAGATACAGCCGTTCTTGGGTATGAGGTATCCGTGAACATCCAGTGCGTTATAGGATCCTGAATTCACTAATTTAAAAAAAAATGACTGACAGCTCCAGTACAGAGAACCCGATGATGGGCAACCAGTGAGTCCTGTTTGAAGAGTGTCACTGCTTCACTAACCAACGCTTCAATAACGCCAATGTTTGAAGTAAGCATTTTGGGTTGGGCTGGAATGAATGGAATCTTCTCGCACACCTCGCATGTGTCATCTGCGCTACTTCTTTGTTGCGCTTTATGGAGTTCTTGGTTGTCAGGGCAGTTTATATACGCGTGTTCGGCAGCAACTTCCGTGAGCTGGTTTCCCCCCATCAAGTTAGCCACGCAATGGCAACTGCGCCGACGTTGTGCTGACGTAGAGGCAGTGCAGTGTGAGCGCCGTTCGCCCCATATACATAGCTTCCATAAATAAATGTCAATATACAACATCATCACCCTCATTCAGTGAGCACAGGCATTCTCTTGCGCCAGTCCAGCATCAGCGTTCTTTGTCTGAAATGTTTCAGTAAAAGGGTAAATGATGCAATCACTTTTTCAATGTTTATGTTGTTCATGTTACTTTTTACCTTCTTCGTTCATTCTGAGAATGATTTGGGCATTACTTGCTTTGGTACGTCGTGGCTGGGGCACTTAACTGTAAGTGTCCTCAAGCCACATTACAGGGATAGATAGAACAGACGCCAGGCCCTTAAGGTGCTTCGCACTTGAGACGACTTATGTTAAAAATTATCGTTTCAGAATATTTCAAGCATTTGTGCTGTGAGGTATACCAATTGCTAAGCCACCTGAGAAATAAGAAAGACGTTTTTTTTAATTTGGTCTTTGATAGCAAGGTCGAAATAAGGTAACCTGGCCAAGCAATAAAAAAAAAAGACATACGTAACCAACGTCTAACATTGAACGGAGTGCAAATGTAGCGCTGAACAAAAAGACATGAAACACTTTTGTTTCGTTAGCAGCGCCGCTGCAAAACAAAGTTACGGCCTCAAGAAAAAATACGAGAAGAATTATCTTACACGATCAAGCATAAACTTTGTTCCGCATTAAGGCATGTTATTAACGTAGATTTCGTATCAATAACAAAATGCCCGCATATCCGTCACAGAAACAGCCAAATTCAAAGAAACAGCCGGCATTTAACAGATACCAAGAACGTGTTCTTCGTTGTTCTGCGCATTGTCACGTGTCGTTGGATACTTCGCAATGCGCTTCATTCATTACTGGGCAGGTGAAAGCCAGCCGTGCTAAGGGGAACAAGTAAGAAGTTCGAATTGAAACGAAGACATGATAATTAGACCAAAAAGCAGAAAGTTATTGAAAACAAGGTTTTCCTAGGGCTTGCCAATTGTGTAATCTGGCTGTGGCATGTAACGACATCATGTCTATTGCGGAGTTTAAATCCGCACAAAAGAGAAGGAGAGAGTGTTTAAAGCCGCTCGCTTGCCTTCTACACGAACTCGCCCAACTTTCAGTTCGAACGCATCATGGCGTTTTTAGTAGACTTATAAAAGTAGAACAGACTGAGCAGTTGTCTCGCTTTTCATCCAGCAATGGATAAAAAACGTAGTGCTGCTGAAATATTTTATTGGTTATATTGTTTAAGGGCATCACTACCCCTTTATTTTCTTTTTGCATGATGTCGCCTTTATATTACCTCCATCCCTCAACTAATAAGCGAAGCATGTTTCATAATAACACCAAAATGCAGAAGGGCAGTCTGGGATGCTGGAAAAGGGGAGAGGAACATACCTCTAGGAAGACGTTTTCTCCGAAATCAACCACACTTACTCCGGGAAGGAACAACGAGATGACCATGGTAAATGCCGCGACAGTATTGCGAAAAGTCAAGAATGTGAAATTGGCGGACGCTCACAGATCCGGAAAAAGAAAGGGGAGAGTCCACCCGCTCACAAATTACCAGCTGACCTGAACCAAATTTGTTTGTTTGTTTGCTTGTTTGTAGCCTCTAATGTGGTGAATACCCACTCTGGGGGATAGGCCAAGAGAACCTATATTCTCATATGGACAATATCTGTACTATTGCTTACAACAAAAAAGGGGAAAAAGTTGTAGAATGAAGACAGTTTATTAGAAAAAAGAAAACAAAGACTCAGAGAGTGAGAAAAAAATCAATAAGAAAATATACACTAATACCTATATCTTGATGTTGGGAGCCGACCAGACAGCTGGTTTTGCCAAACCCGATTAATCTTGTATGCCGCAGATTTATCCACATTTTGAAAATTACTTCTCGAACCACTTTTTTGTGCAATCGTTAACGTGAATTTTATGATGAAAAACGTTTATAGTCATGAATGAAATGACACACCGCATCGAATGCACCTCTGTGGAAATTTAGCAAAACAAAGACACCAACATTTAGAACAATTTCTGAGGTTAAATTTAAACCTAGCTTCGCAAATAGAATAGCTAGAAGTCTTTTCCTAATTACTGCATTGTTCCGACATGAGCCAAAATAACCAAATCCATGCACACTCCTCATCATCGTCTCTGTGTTCTACCCATCTAAGCCCCAACAAGCTCACAAGCTTGCCGCGGCATTTCTTCTAGAAGATACATTTTCCCTCCAGTCTTCGTCAGTACGTTTACTTCCTCATTCAATCTCGGTCTACTAGCATCACAACTAGTCCTCCAGTGTCAGGCTCAATATATTTGCTTTTGCATCCTGCTTCTTTTCGTGGGTTTTTGCTGCTACCGGGCTTTACCCATCCTTTTCAAATATTCGCTCTCTCTAATCCGCAGGTATTGTACGTTTGTGTTGCACGTGACTTCTCTTCATTCTGAATCGCAAAACCTCTGACTGAAGAAGTTTTGAACAATCGCCCGCAAAACGCTCTTTTCGATTGTGCTTCTTTTCTCATAACTTCACTACTTTTCATCTGCAATAATTATTTACTAGTGTTGGTCTCGGAGGCGTTAACACAATTTCTATTAGCAATTGTGATGGCCTAAAAGAAGGGCAGATTCTCTGCCGTTCACATTTCCCGTAAAATTTTGCACAAATACTGTGCGTACAGAGGATCACTTCCTGAATAATCTTTTGCTCCAGCCAAAATACGAAAATATATATGAATGTTCAGATGAAAGCGTTAGCACCTCTAGGTCGGCCACGTATTTATGCAGATTTTCTAATAAAACTTATCATAAACAGAAACACAAAAGAACACACATGGGTAAAATATTTGTTCACTTCAACCAAATGCAGGTCGCTGCTACGCGAAGTATCTTCCGAACATATTGCTAATCAGAATCTTTTATTATGAGCTCCTTCAATGACCTCTACATTTGCGAATTTTTATTCGAAATTTAGCTTTGCTGCATCGAACGTGCAGCCATACGCCAATTAGTGCAATGCTCTAATCTTGGAGCATTCGCTGTGCCTCTATAAAGAGAGTTAGTCTAGAAGAGTACGTCGTATATTATTGTACTTTTTTTGAAATCATGCATACGAACACGTTTGCTTGTGTGTACAGGAATGGTTGTTTTTTGACAAGCCTGTACCCATGTGAGAGTCAGGGAGAATAAGAGTAGAACAAAGCACGGAAGTTACCCAGGGCCTCAATTAACCCAGTAACGGGGTTTCGAAGAATAAAAGACACAGAGAAAAATAGAGAAATATCACTGTTTTCAACAACGCAACTATCCCGCGTTTGATATCGCAAACAGCTAACCACAATTATACGGCTAGCCGCGAAATGTCGCCGCACAAAAATTTTGATAAGTTTGACAGAATCTGGCAACAGCGTGCCCGACGGCCCGCTGATTCTGGCTGAGTTTTTAGGGCACTTTTTGTGATGTCTCCACCATAGCAAAACTGGTCATGTAGGCTGCCTAGTCAAAACCATCATTCAGCGCGCACTGCGTCCGATCAGTGACAATGGAATGCAGCGGAACCACAAAGGCAGTCGGCAAAGCTGGTTCGTGTCCTCAAATCTGAGTATACCCATGGAGTTCGTTTTGGTTATACTGAGTGAATAAGTGCACCCACGCAAGGAAAGTGCGAGAATCACTTACAACGCATGTTTGTTAAATCTACTGGCTGTTTATATAAATGTTCCACTATTTATTATGTATTTAGAATAAGTTGTTAACGATTTCGAGTACGAGGTACTGTACTATGGGAGAGCATAAAGCCATCCCGTGGGCCTAAAACCAGCCTGTACAAAGCTGGTTAACTTCATGACATCACACTTCTAACGTGTTGCAAGTCAGCAAATCTCTGAATCTTCAAGGATAGTTCCAGCCGAGTATTTTGTATCACCAAGGCTGAAATTATTATTCGAGGCCACTTCTAAAAGCACCATGGTCGGCCTGTGCGTTTTAGCACGTTGTTCGGTCATCACGAGCCCTATTCTTCCGCTTTTTCATCGTCTACTCCTTCCTCATGTACGTGGGCCTAGCTTATTAGCTAAGTATTGAGCATCCTTCTTTGTTAATTAAGTCCGGAATTTATTGACCAATATATTTAGACCAACTCCTGCCAGGATAGCTAATTAGGCCACAGCTGACTTAAACATGGTGATGAAGCTATGCCAAGCAAAGCCCAAGCTAATAAAAACTATATCAAAGTAAATCAAGTTTTATTATTTCATATCAATAAAACAATGCAATGTTTAGGACCTCAATACTTAGGCATAAACTCACTTAGATGATGCGAACTAACAACCCGCTAACTACAATTATGCTCACCATATGCACACAAACAGACGTCTCAGTAATTAACATTTACTTAATAATGTCATATTTATAAAAAAAACAGCCTAATAAAACACGGCTATTCGAAATGGCGTAAATAAGTACCTATGTCAATATTTTAATAAAGACTGCGACTGGCAGTATCGTGATCAGTTTTTTCTCTAACATTCCAAAGAAGCAAACGAACCTCCCGAGGGTTTCGTGCGCGAACTCGTTGATTTCGAGAATGCGAATTTTCATACTGCGGGTGGAATGAAATAACTTCTCCGAAAGCGGAGAAAGGCGGTCGCACACGCCTTCGGTAGATAAGATGATAAATTAATGAGAATATAGCTCTACAGTTATGCTGATGTCATTGCACTGTTGAGAGAGAGAAAGAGAGAGAGTTGGAAATGTAGGGAGGTGAACAAGTCGAGGATAACCTGTTTGTTACCATACACGTGGCAACGGGATGGGGGAGATTGAAAAGTGGAAACGAAATAGAGGAGAAAGACAGAAAGGTGGCACGTCACACAGCACGTGCACAGGCACCTAGTCAGTAAGCGTCCATCAATGTGGCGTGCAAACGCGACATCACTACCACAGCCGTTGAGCTGCCCGCAACACAGTGATCTGTGTTTTGGAGGACCAAATAAAAGTTTATCCAATCCAATCGCAGCCGTTTTTCCAGGTCCGTTTTTTTTCTAAAAACTTCAGCACTTCTTTGGTAGCCTTTAGCTGCAATGTGCTTTGTCGAATACAAGCTAGAACAGAGCCAACAAACATTTTTCTATTGTCAAGCCGCGCTATGAAAAAAGCTAGTGATTGTCTGCGCCTAATATAGACCGCACTGGCACGGACAAACGATATTCAATGTAATTCTCAACCATATACGATAAAGCAGAAGTGCTTCTCTTCGGGGGAGACCACTTGACATAGAGTGATACATCAAAGAGCGCAAGTGGTGTTGATAATCGGTCAGGTGGGTCTGGCAGATTGGTGGGCATATTATAGCGTGCATGATTGGCTGTGCAAACCCTCGAAGACTACTTGCCGTGTCAAACCTTTAAAGTTGTGTGGTATCCTCAAGTGTGTCGCCAAGAGCAGCCTCCCGAGCTGCATTATCACCGTGTTCGTTTTTTATGACGCCGCAGTGACGCCGCTGCACTGTGGAAATGTGGGACTGACGCGTTTGCACGTGTTGTTCTCTTGAAAACCACCGCAAATGCTACAGACGCTACTGTGACATCATGCCAGTTCTTTCAGCCGTTTTTTTGAACGCTGGTATCATAGGGAGCCTTCATGTGCGCGCGTCTCCGTGTTTTAGGGTGGTGTCAGCCTTTGACCCACCACTTGCCACCGCCCGCTAAAACACAATGTTACCAGACCCGCTTTTTATGGCAACAAGCGTCATGTTTGTTCGTGTGCCAAGGCGTTCCTGCTCCGCCACACTGCACCGGCTGCATGTCGGCGCTGGTGTGCAATCTGTGGTATGAGATGCGTTGGACTACACCGTAGACCTAGCTTCTGCTACGACACCATCCTTGCGCTAAGCGCGCCTTCAAGAACTTTATAGTGTTAACGCGAGGGTGCTGCGTGCCGCAGTGCAAAATCATCTGGAAATTGTCCCGCTTCCGCACTTGCTCTAGCCGACAGAAACGCTGGATTACAGATGTGAAGCGCGACTGCTGGAGTCGACTACTTCTTCTCGTGTTTGTGAGGTGAGTACCCGATGTATTGAGAGCTGATTGAGTATTATCGGTGCATATTTTGTGAAATTATAGATCTTAATGATGCGACCAAAAGCAGTTTGAATTGTAAGCACGACAACATGCAGAGTAAAAAAAATTGCCCGCAGCTTCCCTCGGGGGAACACTGAGGAGGATGCGGACCATATAATTGGTTAACGGGGTGTTAAAGTGCGACTTACTTGGGTCGATGGCTAAATTGGTTAACGTGGTTGTGAAATGGGGTGTTAAATTGCGACTTACTTGGGTCGATGGCTAAATTGGTTAACGTGGTTGTAGGAGGGGGTGTTAAATGAGTGAACACGTACACACGTATGCGAAAGGGCGGCGCTGGTCGAAGGGACGTCGATCATTGTGTTTGTGGATTCGTTGGAATTCATTTCACCGTGACCTTGGACGTCGACGCGCCGTACAAACCAACCAACGAGCGGCAACTGAGCGAGCGAGCGCCGACCTTGAGTATATATACAGCACGACGGCGCATGCACTGTCAGCTGTTGAATGTTCTCGAAGCGCGGCGCCACATGCGCGTCCACTGGAGAATCAGGAGAATTGTAGATGTCGAACGCGGTGTGTAGAGGAGGAAGGGTGCACAGATGGTGGAGGAGTGAAGCGCGCGCGGTGTGTAGAGGAGGAAGGGATGCACAGATGGTGGAAGAGTGGGCGACGGCGCGACGGCGCATGCGCGCGCGTCAGCTGTCGAATGTTCGAGAAGCGGTGCGGACGGCGCGGACGGCGCGGACGGCGCACTACAAGGCGCGAGTATAAGATGCTCCGCATCTAAAAATTGGATCAGGCTTCACTCGGCTATGCCTGGTTATACGAGTGAAAGCTTGTTAACTTGGGTGTGCTTGTTTATACTCGTAGTCGGAGTGCAGTTCATCTATCGAATGATATGACTAGTCGAACGTGTGGTGTTGCGTGCATTCACTGTCTGCGTTTTATCGGTTTCTAAAGCCGTCACCGCATTCGTCGCGGGAAACGCAGGCCCGTAAACCACCAACAGACGCCCGCGTTCGCGTCCTCCTTTTGTTGGGAGATGTTCGCGTTACTGCACTTTCACCTCGGTTGCTTCAGGAGGACATTTGGAGAGGTAGACAGCCGACCTAACGAACGCGTTCCCTGTAGATTCTTGTAGTCTCACACAGTTACAACACAACTAAATTTTGTGTGGCTTGCCATGGGGAATTCGTTGTTTCCTTCAATGACACGCGGAACCACACTGAAACTCGCTCAACAATGGCAAAAAAGATTTTGCTTTAATAATATAGAATGCGACAAATTTACTGTTTGCGTCCATCCTTCCTTCTGCCTGCATTCGGTCCTTAATGGTGCAGTATCTCTGCACTAAGCTAGGTGGTTGTTGGTCCATAACTGAGATATGCTCTATGGGAGATCGGTGCTGCTTCGTACTTTTTGTCGTCTTTTTGCTTCAGAACCAGCCACAACGATGATTTCATAACGTGAACTCAGTTTTTATTTAGTGCTTGTAGAAAAAATGTATATGAACTTCGTATATGCAGTTGGCGCCGTGTATGACGTTTCGCCTTGTTGCTTTATTGTAGCTCCACTGCAAGGACACAAACTTCCAGCAAAGGAGGCACGACTGTTTCAAGAAATTAGGCGAGATGCTGTTTGGATGCTGTTTGCAATAAAATCTGACCTAGAAAAACTTGGTTTGCTTCTTGTTGCTCTCTTTGCTTTTCTTCTAGCCTAGGGAGACTTGGCATGTTGTATGCATGATTGCCCTACTATTTTCCGGCACTGCTTGCAGCTTGTGAGGTTTTTAAGCATTCAGTTGTACAGATTCAGTCGCAGAAACTAAACTTGCTGCAGGAAATTATGTTACGAACAAAATAAATGTTCAGAATATGAGAAACAGGCTAGCAGAGTCATGCGGTCTGCAGAGAACATCGCAAGCTACCCGGTTGGTAGATATGCCTTCCCTGTAGTTATGGGTACCGCCATATAGTACAGCACGGCCTCGAACCTTGCACTAGAAAGCCTTTAAGGTGTCTGCAGTGATAAGGTGAATTTGCTTCAGGAATACCGCACACATAATGAAATCTTTTAACAGTGACATCGAGGTTCTTCTCCTCGCAAATATAGGTTCCCTAAATATCCTTACTCGCTAATGTGATGGGTCTGCCAGGGGAAAGAAACGAAACTTTTTAAAGGTATTTTATACAAACTCGAGTCACGAATACAATTTTTCTGTTCTACAAGACGACAACTAACTTCTGAAAACCACCCTTCAGCTTTCAGAACTTGCTATATAGAAAAAATTGGCAGATCCCACGTACAGTGGGAATCGCTGATTTGCGGAGCACGAAATAAAAAGCTTGATATGTAACTTTAAAATCAGCACAAATATATGAGGCGGAAGTAAAGGATGTTGTACGTGACTTTAATGTCATAGTTATCACGTTTGGACGTGCATTTACCTTCTTCTTCTATTCACCTCTCTTGATATCGAATTTTGTATATCTGCAGCTAGCGAAACGGCCGCGAGCACGCTATGAGCGTAGCATGTAGTACTGTTTTACACGACACGAATATTATGATTATCATGTTTTAACGTGTCCCATACCTTCGTAGTCCATTCACGTTACGCCGTACCAAGCTTGGTATATGTGAAGTTGCGAAACGGCGGTGAGTGCACGTAACGTTGACGCGCCCTCATGCTGGGCGCAGCGACGCTACGCTAGTAAAACGCGAGCACCCTATCGTCTGACACTAGGCGCGACCAGTGTCTGTCAGCGAGGCCCGGCGGCAATCACCTCAAAATGCGACATGCTGCATTTCGCACCGATTACGTTACCTAGACAGCACCGCGTCTGCTTAGCTTCCTGACGGAAGGGCCAAGTGCGCTCAAAAGCACATGCCTCATAGCAACGCACCGCGGCGTGTGCCTGCGAGTATGTGCCGGGCAGATCGGCGCCTGGCTTGGCATCGCCAGCATGACGCGGCGAAACGAACGTTGGCGTGCACGCACGCCGGGTCACGTCGAAGTGTTTTGGCACCTTGAGTGTGGCATGTAGTCATACTCTTACATGGCACGCATCTCATGATTATCATGTTTGCACCAGTCACATACCTTCGTCATCCATTGACGTCACGTAATACCAAATTTGGCATATGTGAAGCTAGAAAAATGGCCACGAGCGCATCATGAGTGTAGCATGTATGTATAGTCTTGTTGTAACATGACACACAAGTCATGATTATGATGTTGTGACGTGTCGTTTACATATGTCATCTGTTCGCGTCACGTAACACCAAATTTGGTACATGTCAAGCTAGCGAAACAGCCACGAGTGCATCATGACTGAGGAATGTAGTTACGCATCTCATGATTATCATATTTGTAACAGTCACATACCTTTGTCATCCATTCACGTCCCGTAATGGTGTTTGTGAAGCTAGCGAAACGACCAAGAGCGCATCATGAGTGGGGCTGTAGTCATGTTGTTGCATGGCACGTGTTTCATAACTTTCATGTTTGCACCAGTCATACACCTTCGTCATCCATTCACGTCTCGTAATACCAAATTTGGTGTATGTGAAGCTTGCGAAACGCCCGCGAGCGCGTCATAAGTGTGGCATTTGGTCATATTGTTACATGACACGCATGTCATGATTGTCATGTTTGAACCAGTCATGTACCTTCTTCATTCAATCACCTCCTGTAATACCGAATTTGGTGTATGTGAAGCTAGCGAAACAGCCGTTAGTGCATCATGAGTGTGGCATGTAGTCTTGTTGTTACCTTACACGCATCTCATGATTATCATGTTTGCACAAGTCACATACGTTCGTCATCCATTCACGTCCCGTAACGCAAAATTTCGTATATGTGAAGCTAGCGAAACGACTGCGAGCGTACCATAAAAGTGGCGCGTAGTCAGTATACATGACTTACATGACATCATGTCATGATTTCCACATAGGGTCTGTCAATTGTGTTCTCCATGCAGTCATGCTAACCATGCCAATTTTGCAACATGTCTTGGGAACGAAACGACCGTAAGCAGTAAGACTTTCAATTATACATCATGACATTCATTACACACATGTCATGATAGTCTATTTATGACTAGTCAGTTATGTTCGTCATACAGTCACGCTATGTCATACCCAATTTGGTATTGCTATCATTACCAAAATGAACAGGACAGCTAAAAGCGTTAGGCGGCTAGACAGTCAGACAGACAGACAGACAGAGAGACAGACAGACAGATAGATAGATAGATAGATAGATAGATAGATAGATAGATAGATAGATAGATAGATAGATAGATAGATGGATAGATAGATATATATATAGATAGATAGATAGACAGATAGATAGATAGATAGATAGATAGATAGATAGAAAGATAGATAGATAGACGAACGGACGGACGGACGGACAGATAGATAGATAGATAGATAGATAGATAGATAGATAGATAGGTAGATAGATAGATAGATAGATAGATAGATAGATAGATAGATAGATAGATAGATAGATACGCTCAAAGTCGCTGAAGTTCGCTAAGAAATGCTTCGCGTTTAAAAAGTGCACTTCGGGTTGATGTAAATGCCAGAGGTCGGATGGTGGACGCCCTGAGGGTGCGAAGGCCGCTGGTAGCAAAGTGCGCTAACAACTGATGACGTTGGAGAAAGTCGCCAGTGGTCCTTGTTCGGGAAGGTAGGGCAGATGGCTCGGCACATTCGTCAATTATGTGGAATACGTTCCCTAAGCGCAAAGGTACTGCCGTAAGTCAAGAGCAGGTGGTACCAAGCCCATATCACACTTCCTGCTGTTTTGCGGTTCGTCATGGTTTGGTAACCTGCTATGCGGCCAAAGCATGTGCCGTGGCAAAGAGCGCAGAAACATCATGTTATCGGCTCGTTTCCTTGCGTTTAGACGTCGAGGTGGCGTAGGGTGGTTAGGATGTGCTCACATCGCTCTCCGCTTTATGAAACGCTTTCTGGCGGAAATTTCACTCAAGTCTACTTGAAGAGTGCATCATCTTTTTTGTGAAGTTGCGAGGATTTGAATGACACCAAAATCTGGGACCTCGATCAGCTTCACGAGAAAGTATCCACATTGGAAGACACGATGTGCACGAACGCAGCTCACCGTATCACCGGCTTCGGTCGGCGGCGCCGGGACGCTAAACCGTGCGGGATGCGGGGACGGGTGTGTGTGCATCGACTGGCTCACAACCATTCGATCAGCTTTCTCCGACATTTTCTGACTGAGTTTGAAGTCAATGGTGAGTGCCATTTAAACTCCCTATCCGACTATACTCCTTGCGCAGAGAAAAATGGAGCTGAGTTCAATCCCCTGTTTCTACAGAGCATGTATGCATAAGAACGCCTAGAAATTCTTCGTCTACATGGACATCGACGAAGACCCTCCCGGCGCCTCTCTGGTGTCGGTGAATCAACCGAACGAGGCGAGTAGCGTCTCGTCAAATGAGGGACTAAGTAACGACGCGCGAGCACCCAGCGCCGCGTCTCTCGATAACAAGAACAATGACGACGCAGGTCTGGCTCTAACTTGGACGGGAGAAGGGTGGCGCACCGTATTTCACGCAGAAGGAAAAAAGCACCATAATTAAAGCCAGAAAGAAGCCGAAAAGAAACTAGCAAAGAAAAACGAAAAGTCAGCAGGCCATCCGCCTGTCGACGCAGCACGGGACAGCCAAGTCAAGCGGGATTTCCAGCGCAGAAAACGGCGAGGACAGACGCCCCTTCGAAAGGAAGACACAAAGCTTATTCTGAGACCGCACAAGGGTCTCACAGTGAAAAATCTATTTGGATCGGAGCTTTCTATGGCAGTGATAGAGGCCTGCCGGAACAGCTTTGGAGGAGAAAGTTTTTTTGCTGCGGGTCCACTCAGATCGAACATTATAATATTGTCTTCGGCACACGAACAAGTGGCGGGCAGACTGAGAGAGATTAACCAACTGAAAATCAGAGGACAGATTCACCCCTTCAAAGCGTACGTGGCCGACCCAGAAGACGTGCCGCGAGGCATCGTTCACGGACTACCACCCGGAACCACTAAGGCCGACCTGATGGCAAACCTACGAGTACGGACACAAGGGGTGAAGATAGAGAGAACCAGGATGCTGGGCTCTTCGAAGTCAGCAATAATAACTTTTACGGGTGACGTGCTCCCCAGGTGTGTCTATTTTATGGGTGCAAAGACAATCTGTTATCCATACAAGCCTACCGTACAGGCTTGCGAAATTTGTCGATCAACTGGACACCAAACCGATGCGTGCCCGACTCCAAACGCCAACGTGTGCTCCAAGTGTGGGACGTGTGATCCTACTCCAGGACACGAATGCGCCCTGAACTGCGCCATATGCTTTAAAGAGCACGCTACAGATGACAAATCGTGCAGAAAGAAACTAAAAAAATGTAGCCTCCGAATATCACGAGTGGAGACGCCTCGAAGACAGAGTGTACCTACGCCGAGAAGGATATCCCGCAACTTGAACAACACCAGCAGAAACTTTAGGCTAATTGGTGATTTCTGGGGTTTAACGTCCCAACACCACCATATGATTATGAGAGACGCCATAGTGGAGGGCTCCGGAAATTTTGACCACCTGGGGTTCTTTAACGTGCACCCAAATCTGAGTACACGGGCCTATTGGTTCAGCTCAGACCGAGAGGAAGCGACACTCCAGAAGTGGCAGACATCTAGATCCAGCTCCAGATCACAATCAAGATCGAGGTCAACATCAAATATCCCGAAACAGCGAAACATCAGCAAGCCTGCGGAGGTCTCTGGCAAGCCAAACTTGAAGAAAACACCGAGCAGCAGCTGCGAAACAAGCTCCGCCCATGCCATAAAAGAAGAAGCTGCAGCAGCAACCACTGGCCTTAGTACGAAGGACGTACAAAACAACCAACCAAGCAAGGTGAGCTGGGCGAGTCCAGTGCCTCCCGATGCTCCTGTAACTGATAGCCCCCAGTATAGGGAAATTCCAGAGGAGAACAAAAGATTAACACAAGAAATTAAACAGCTTAGAAATCCAATGCCCGCGGAGCGGAAAAAGTATAAACTGGCCATCTTGTCAATGGAAAGCAAATGAGAAAATGCAATTAAGAAAATACAAAACCAAGGGTTGGTAGGCAACCCAACCGACGTAATAAAGAGGCGTGAGAGCGTCTAGCCGACATGAAAGATAGCGCAGAAACGAGCGAGGAAATGATAGACGAAGACTCGTTCGCTACTCAATCAGAAAGCAGTGAACTAATAAAGCAAGTGCAGACGCAGGTTCAAGCAAACACAGAAAGCACAGCTACTTTTTATAAACTTCTAGCTGAGTTCATGACGGAAATGAAAACGTTTGTCGTCAAAGAACTAAAAAATCACAGGCAGTATGTTAACGATGCTGTGGGAGGCTTGCAGAGGGCACTAAACAAACGCTCCCTGTCCACCCCAGTTGTTGACAAACCATCCAAAGCGCGCCGCGACAGCATCGATACGACCATGCAGCATGGGCAAAAATATTATAAAAAGTGCAGAACATTTAGACATTTGGCAGTGGAACTGTCGCTCTTTTCACAAGCGCGCCGCAGCACTCCAAAATTACATGAACTCGGTACCAATTCAGCCAGACATAATATGCCTGCAGAAGGTTGGGCCGAAGATGGTAAAACTGCAGGGATATTATTGTTTACAAGATTCGAAGTATCCCCACGTAGCCTCGCTGGTTAGCAAAAGTATTGCAGCAAAGGTTGAACACTAAGAAAGTTCGCGGATAGATCATAAGATAATCACCCTCCTTCCTCTGAAGAGTGGCAAAGTGAAAACGGTAATAATAAATGTGTACAGCCCTCCCAAAGATAAACACGAGAACTTTGGTGCACTGCTCAAGGATGTCGTCGGCATTGCAGGGGTGAGAGGTCGACTTGTGGTATTGGGCGACTTTAACGCACCCAGCACCACCTGGGGCTATTCGAGAGATTCCCCTAAGGGAACGCGTCTCGAACACGCCGTATCCAAACTAGGATTGAGCTTAATTACTCTACCTACAACACCTACGAGGCTGGATAACAGCGTAAGTCGAGACACGTTCCCAGATAGGACATTCACACGTAATAATAACGACTCTAACTGGACAAACCTGGAAGACAATCTTGGCAGCGATCACGACATAATCAGCATTTCCCTGTCAACTCCAAAAAACGTAGGGTCATAGGATACGTGGTGATCACTGACTGGGAAAGGTACAGACGACCCGATCCCCCACCTAACTCTTTACCGGAGTCTATTGGTAAATGGTCGGAGTACATAATCTCAGTTTACAAACAAACATCTAAACGCATCCCAAGAACAGCAGAGACTCCGGCAGTCGACAGGCAGCTGCTCCACCTTTGGGAGAGCAGGCGCCGTATGCTGAAGAGGTGGAAAAACCAGCAATTCAACCGGAACCTTCTCCGCCGAATCGATGCTTTGGGAGAGGAGGCAAATCAATACGCTAACAAAATGGCAACTGATAGATGGATCCAGTTCTTCAGTTTACTACAGGACACTCTGTGCACGTCGAAAACTTGGGCCATCCTAAGGAACATGCTTGACTGAGAAAAATGAAAATCGGCCACGAACAGAACACTACAACGAATAATGCATAGTTTTCCGGGCACAGAGGAGGAGTTAATACAAGCACTTAGGGACAGATACATAGGAAAGAATACCGATAGTTGCAGTATTGAAATGCAGTACGCTGGTGCGAAAAGCGAGAGACTCGACGCCCCAATCACCAAGGAAGAGGTCTTTGCGGCTGCCCAAGCAGCCAAGAGAAATTCTGCCGCTGGTTCAGATCAAATCACAAATGCAATGATAAGGAACCTCAGCGATAAGGTTATAGAGGCACTGACAAACCATTATAATGTCAACTATTGGCTCAAAGGGAAGATACCCGAGGAATGGAAAGTAGGCAAAATTATTACGATAGCAAAACCCGGGAAGAAGCCATCCCTGCAGGCACTCAGGCCCATATCTCTGACGTCATGCATGGGAAAACTTTTCGAAGGGTTATTCATGATCGGCTCCAAAACTTTATGGAGAAAAACGGCCTTTTTCCAGCCACTATGCTTGGTTTCCGCAATGACCTCTCCCCTCAAGACGCATTTCTCCTAATACAAGAGGAAGTTCTGAGCTGTATACCTACAGTAGGAGAACATCTAATACTAGCCCTTGATTTAAAAGGAGCATTCGACAATATTGCGCATAAGGCTATCCTAACAGACTTAAACAACATCGGATGTGGGACAAACACCTACAAAAACATCAAGGCATTCCTCACAGAAAGGCAGGCTTCGATAAGCGTAGCACAAGTCACGTCAGACGCTTTTGAGATGCCAAACAAAGGTACCCATCAAGGAGCCCTCCTCTTTCCCCTGCTCTTTATTATCGCCATGTTAGGACTCACGCGAGCTCTGGATGAAGTTCCGCAGTTAGGATACACTCTCTATGCGTATGATATCACCCTATGGGCAACGCGTGGTTCTCTGGCTAACAAAGAGCAGACACTTCAAGAGGCTGCAACAGTAGTTGAAAACTTTGCGAAGGCAAGCGGGCTCAGCTGTACCCCAGAAAAATCTCTGTACCCTGTACCCTGAAATAATCAGGGTACATGGAAAAAGATACAAAAGTAAAGGAAACATTGACATACACATTGAAGGTGCCAAAGTACGTGAGGTGACCGTCGCACGTATTCTGGGTTACTGGGTTCAATGTAATGGACGAGCGAACCATACAATAAACAAATTAAAATCAGTCACGAAACAAGTTGCACGAATGATCCATGGAATAACATACCAGAAACAGGGAATGAAGGAAGGAGACACAATTAGATTAGCACAGGCACTTGTACTGTGTAAGGTTACGTATAGTCTACCTTTCCACGTGTTAAACAAATCAGAAGAAGAAACCATCAAGTCTATATTTAGGGGGGGAGGAGGAGGAAGGGAAGAATGAAAGGCAGGGAGGTCAACCAGACGCACGTCCGGTTTGCTACCCTGCACTGGGGGAAGGGGTGAGGGGATAATTAGGGGTGCTTACAAAGTGGCCATAGGGCTACCAGTAAGCACACCAAACCAAAAGCTTTTGGACCTCGGTATATATATTACATACCCTGAGCTAAAGACAGCGGTACTGACTGCGCAGAGGTCAAACGAAAGCGGGGAGAGAGATACTTGCTAGGGTGGGCTGTCCGCCATAACCCCAGAACCTGGACGAGGTTTTTGTAGAAATCCCGGATCCCGTCCGCAGCAAGATTTCGATCTCACCGCTGCCAAAGAACATGGACGTAAAAACAAACAGAAAGGGCAGAGAGGAGAGAGTGCGATGGCTCTGAAAAACATTCAAAAACAAATAAAATGTTTTGTATGTGGACGCTTCGAGGTACAATTTTAAACAGTCAGTTGCATCAGTACTTATCAACGACAACTGCATGGTGACATGTGCATCGCTGTACACGTCCTCGATCGCCAAGGCGGAATGCTTTGCCATTGCCCTTGCAATCAAAGCGCAAGAACAGAGAGATGAGCCGCAGACAACTATCATTTCCGTCTCGCAGGAAGCGTGCCATTTTTTTAAGAGGCCACCTTCCGATGAAAATAATCAAATTCTTAGGCGGGAGATTTACGAACAAATACAGGCTGACCTGGTGTTCAGGATACGCAGGCTTGGAGGGGAACGAAAGTGCCGACGTTTGTGCTCGAGGGCTCACGAACCGAGCAGAGCTTCGACAGCACATTCAATCCTTTGAAACACTCCAGGAGGAAGCTGTCGAGGAGGATAATGACCCATCCAGAATGGCCCCTCGCGAAAGTCTTGCTACCCAGCGAGGCATGAGACAAAAATACAGCGCCCCCCACAAATCATTAGAAGGGGAAGACGCGATTGACCTGTGCCGAATTCAAACGGGAGTCTCTCGTAATCTTCAAAGGTTACACAAAATTTTTCCAACGCTGTATGGGCATGCGTGTCCGTGGTGTGGCGGCTCGCCATCGCTCTACCACATTTCGTGGGGATGCCTAAAATGGCCACTACATTTAGACACCTTTTAAGGTCAGTACAAGCTTTGTAATACTTTGAGCAGTGGGAGGCACAGCTCTCCAGCTCTGACCCACAGGTGCAGCTTGCACTTCTGCGTCACGTGAGGCAGGCGGCGGCAGCCAGTGGATCCCTGGACTTGGGGCCCCACCCATCAAGCTCATGACCCCCTCCCAAACGCTTGCAAATAAAGTTTTTCCTTCCGTCCTTCCTTGCATTTAGGGACTATGTGCAGTACAGCAGTTACTTTGCTGCAGTCATATTTAGTGGTATAACACCCCACCTTCAGACCTTAACAAGTTTGCATTCACTAAAACGAAACACGTTGCCCCGCTGTTTGATTTAACCTGAGAAAAAGTAGAGGCAGGTACAAAAGTGTAACAGGTGATCACTCCTTTTCTCTGTGAAATACATCAATATGAATTAAACGCACCCTTAGCATGACACGTAAGAAATAGAAAGATAATAGTAATGCTTTATTGTGGCCATCAGGGAGATATTGAACAGTACAGAGCAAACATTTTTACAACCAGAAAAGTGTAAATGAGCTTGTTACATGGACGACACCCTAAGGGTGTTAATTCAGCACCTTCCAAAAAGAGTGTTTTTTCATGCACCCTTAGAATAGCGTGTACATGCAAAAAACTGTGCCTTCAATGTCCTTCACTTTTTAGCACCCTCTGAGGAGGGTGCGAGAAGGGTGCACAAGGGTGTTGAGGGCCCATGACAAGGGTACCAGTATTCTTTTAGACCGCACTAATAGATATCAGCATGCACTGCTTACACACGACTTGAAGAAAGTGGTCCTGATTATCAATGTTGTGCCAACAGTCGAGCTCCATTCATTGCGTGTGGGCGAAAATATAACCACGTGCAATCGTGTATGAACTTCTGCTGGATCTATATATACTTCACAGTATATGCATAATGCACGTTATAGAAAACTAAGCCTTGCTGCTATTGCATATTGCATTTATTTATTAGGCAAATAAAACTTATAAACTTTTCTTCTGGCAAACAACTTTGTCACCAGATGTGTAACATGTTCACGTATACGTACACTACACACGCAACACCTCAAATGTTTATTATATTTTTTTAGTTTCACTTTATTAACAATTGTTTGAAACACACAATTACACTGGTTTCAGTTTAGTATACTGCTTCAAGTACATAGAGAATACAAATGAAATACATGCTAATATATCCCTATAATTCTTTCATGTATCTACAATCCAGTGGTTTCCAGTTTATTACTACTTCATGTACACAATCAGTTAGTAGGAATGAAATACAGGCAATTATATACTTATAATTCTTTCAAATATATACAATCACCATTATTTCACTATATACGCCTTCATGTACACAATGGAGGAGGAAGCGACAAAAAGGGAGAAGGCAGGGAGGTTAACCAGAAAGACATCCGGTTGGCTACCCTACACTGGGGATTAAGGAAGGGGACAAGAAAGACGAGAAAGAGGGAAGAGAGGGAAAAAAGGGGGTGGGGGAGAGACTGACAGTAATTTCACTGCAGCGTGTAGAACTCTACCGCATGTCAGAGGCGTTCACACAAGCCTGTCTTTCTCAGGAAACGCAGCAGGGCTTTCACTGCCTTGTGGGCTGTCGAGGCATGTGTACGTTGCTGTAATAGTACCTGCACAGAAAGAGGCTGATCATCCAGTCGCCGCATTGCGTTGGCAAGTACTTGTCTCTCTGAGGCAAATCTAGGACAATGACACAGAAGGTGTTCGATATTTTCGTCGGTGCCGCAAACATCGCATGCCGCACTGTCAGTAATTCTGATTAACGAGGTATAAGCTTTCGTGAAAGCAACTCCCAGCCAAAGGCGATAGAGAAGCGAAGCTTCACGTCGATGTAGGCCGGGTGGAGGCCGGAGTTGTAGTGAAGGGTCGAGCTCTTGCAGTCGTGTACGTCGTATGCTTGGTGTGTTCCACTCAGTCAGTGTGAGACTGCGGGCCAGTTGACGAATCTGCCTCGCCGCATCCGCTCTTGAAAGCGGTATCGGAACACTGTTCGCTTCTTTATGTGACGTGCGAGCAGCATGATCTGCAGAATCATTGCCGCCTATACCACTATGCCCAGGTGACCACTGAAAGACGATGTCATGGCCTTTTTGTATTAACAGGTGGTGAAGTTTCACGGTTTGGTAGGTCAACTACATGTACACAATAGTTCGCAAGAAGTGATGCACACAAAAATATATACCGATAGTGTTTTCAAATGTAGGCAATCACAGTAGTTTAAGCTTTGTATTCCTGGATTTATAAAAATTGGTAATGAGAAATGATGTACATGCAAATATATATAGGTTTTCGCGCATATAACTTTAGCGAATGCTTTAAAAACCAATAAATATCATCGCACAATAACCAGAAACAGAATACGGTAAATATGAACACAAAACTGAATCAGAACACACAAAAAACAAAAGAGGTATTGCATAACTATTGCTAATGATACAGCTCGGTCATTTTATGCCAAATGTCCTAGCTATTTTGGCAACCATCTCAAATGGATTAAAAAAACTTGCGGTGCATTGAAAATAGTGAAATTCTGGAATATTTAGAAGAGGAAAAATATTTGGTCACGTGGCTGCCTTCTGAACTTTCTGGAATGCCGTCTAGGTGTTGTATGTGAAAATTTTTATTTTAAAAGCACCGCACCTTCTTTTTGTATGAAACTTGGTCTACGTGTTACGTAACAAGAGTCTAATTTGGGCGAGTTGGTTCATCATGGTTGTGTGCTAGTCACAGAGCGACAACTTAAGGAAGAGACAGAAAGGACAGGAAAGAACACCGACTGTCAACTGAATTTAATGAATGTGCTACGAGCGCTTTTATACGGAGCACAAGAACAGTGCTCATGCGCGACGACACGTGTGACCACTGCAAAATAATCTTAACTGAGAAAAGAATACTTCCTCTCGGAAAGGAAAAGTGAACGTGTAGTGATGCACTGTTCATTGGTTTACCTGATAAAAAATACTTCTACAAATTTTAAATTGGCATTAAGTAAACCTATTCTCTTGACGAATGGTGCAAGATTGACTATTCCTGTTGCTCTTTAGTACACAAACTTTTGAAAGCTTGCAAGGGGTGGAAAACAACCCGTTATTATCATATCTGCTGGCGATTTTTTTAATTGTGAGACACGTGATGTGGTATAACATGCGAAGGTTTTGGTTGGTAATTGTTTTTTTGTTGGTCCTGTCTTCTTTAACTTTACTTTCTGCAGGAGGGTTTCGCAAACGGGTGTGATGATTCTGTTGGGATATCCAGCATCTTTTAGTCTTTTAATCTGGTTTTTAAGCCTGACCTCACCCTTGTGCTAACATGACTTCTGAAGGGTGGCCTGAATACATGTGGTGTAAATTCTTCTTTTTACTAATTTTGAATGCCCACTATGAAAAGGCAGAACATTCTTAGCGCTCCTGGGCTGATAGCACCAGCCAATACCCCAACAGCAGCAACATACTCCTTTGCGGAACCCTCCTGCAGAAAGATAAGTTAAAGGAAACAGGACCAAAGGAAAAATAGAATGACCAACGACCTTTGCATGTTACGCGGTACTACGTACATAAGGTGTCCCACAGTTTTAGGAAAAGAGCCAGCAGATATGACATTGTCGTTTTCCACCCCATGCAAGCTTTCAAAAGTGCATGTACTTACAGCAACAGGAATAGTCAATCTTGCACCATTCATCACTAAAATAGGTTCACTGAATGCCAATCTAATGTGTGTGAGATACCGCTAACATGTGAAACGGTAAACATAGGACAAACTGGGCAATGCTTTAATGATCGAGCAAGAAAGCATGCTTTAAATGTTTAGAAGGGCTATAGTAGTCTCATGGCCGGACACTGTAAAGAATGTAAGTGCAGTCCTAGGTTTCATAAAACACAGTTTTTGAAAACAAAAGCAAGCAGAAAAAAATGAGATATTTTAGAACTTTTTATCAGGAAGGCCAAGGATCAATGCATCAGCACACCTTCACTTATCTTTTCCGAAAACGAGTATTTTTTTCTTGGTTAAAATTATTTTTTCATGGTCACATATGTGTTGGTGCAGATGAGCCCTGTTCTCGTAGCACCTTCAATAAAATTCAGTTGACAACGCTCTTTCCTGTCCTTTTTGCGATAAGACTTTCATTAAAGAAAGAATTTCATTTTTTTACAATTTAGGTGTAATGATGAGTTTTCATTGTATCACAACATGGAGCAAATAGCATCTCAATAGAGACAAAAATCACAATTTTCTGAAATTCGAGATATTTTCTCGTATATTTCAGCAGCTTGAGAAGTCTAAAAAATTTTTTTCCTCAATATATACTTTTTGTGGATTAAGTAGTCACTGCACAGATATTTATACAAAGAGCAACATGGCAATAAAAAATGCAAATATAACACATTTTGGCTTGATTTTTGGAAGCGAATGTGGCAATAAAGTTTCACTAATATTATTGAGCTTCAAATACCTTACACAAGTACATTTACTGACCATGTAGACCGAATTTGCTTTAGAAAAAATGAGCGGTAGCTTCAACACGAAAGCTTCCACAAACAGCACACAGACGTCATTATGCCAAGAAGTTATAAGCCAGCCACATGAACAAAACTTTTTTCTCGCTGAAATGTTTTAGCAGTTCACTGTTTTCAACGCAGTAAGTCAGCACATTTTTTTCATATACATTTCAGATGGTCGCCAAAGTGGCTGGGACGTTTGGCATGCAATGGTCCAGCTATATTTAAGCAAAATAACTTACACAAATAACAATATTTTTCCATCTACCATGACCACACTAGAAAAAGTTGTTCAGGCATTGTGACAGTAAAATTTTCAGCGTCGTACTGCCTGAACAACTTCTTTGATAAACTCCAAACTCACGCCGAGAAAAAGCCACGGTGGTTGTTAAAGGCCTTGCGGCCGTAGACAATGTTGAAAATAAAAAAAAAATCAACTCACCATTGCTGTCACTCCTTCTTCGTCATTACTGACAGAGAAGATTTTTCAGTCATTCACGTGGAGGTTCAGGAACTAGGCTTGCTCTAGGCTGGGGCTGAGGTAGACTACGCAGGGCCTCGGCGGCACCCTGTCATCCTGTAATAAGAGCAAATATGACTTCTCATAAAATGATGTTCGTGCTGTTCCGGCAGCACCATATATGAAGAATGTGTAGTGTGTATCCTTTGAAAAGGCGTGTAATTGACATTACACGGAACTCGAAGCATACAACCCGTACATACCAATAATTTTGTATGATAAAGACAATATAGTTTTTCAGCATACAGCAAATTCCCGAATTGAGGTGAAGTGTAAGGCTAAAGCTCAAAATGGCACTTACGAAAGCCTGAACTCATATAAGATTCAAATTCCTTATAGGGTAGTGAGCCAGTGTGAAAACCAATTCTTAAAATACAACGTTCAAAACATGTAGCAATAATCAAAACGCACAAGAAACTTACCTCTTCATGTACAAACAGTGAAGGCATCTCTGCGTTCTCTTTTACATGAGAACTAATGATCTTGGGCGTAGCACTAGCGAAGAGGTCGGCAAAAAAAGTAAAATATTTACTGACTTTATTCACGCCTCTAATAATTAGAGGAATTGTGATAACTCAGCAATCAGTGTAATTCTGACTGCCTCTATAAGGGCATCAAAAATGAACAATGTTCTCGTTCTTTCTACCCTCATAAGAAGCTCCGTTCATGACATCTAATCGAAACTTGACGGTGTGCTTCCCATTTGCCTGCTTTCTAGGCGTAGGGCTGCGAACAGGTATTTTGTGCACCTAATCTAGCACGGAAACTCGTCATCTATATTTCAATCATCTTAATTCATTGTAATTTGATAAAAGATGTGATAGCTCGTCCAGTTTTTAAAGAGTTGCGGGCCTGCAATAGGCACTATTAGCACGTATGAAAGTATTTCTTTTTAAAAAAATTTTCCTCAAAGCTTGCTTTTAGAAAAAGCGTCTGGCATATTTCGACAACCAAGCCCATCCTCTGATGGCAATCAGGGGCTCGCTATTAGCGATAATTGACCACGGAATTTACAAACGTAACCCGTGTATAAAACTCACTTAAACACAATCTAGCAAGTAGGAGCGCTCAAACGACACAAACGAACGCGGACGCCGTCTACGTTGCAGCAGCCATGGTTTATGCTAGAGCTACTACACATAGCTCCCACAGTCACGTATACTCTCTCGATTCTGTTATAACGCCGAACATTATCGAGGATGAAAGCAAAGCACGAAAACAGCAAACAGAAACGAGTGAAAACAACGCACGGCGATGTCCACAACAACGCGCCTTTGGAAGTCTACTAGATCTTTCCCTGTTGCTGGTGACACGTGTCCTAAATATTTTAAAAGACCGACGCGCACGTGCTGGGGGCATCGCGGCATATCAGCACTTCAAACTATACCGTCTCTAAGCAAAAAAAAAGCCATTTCGTACAGTGCGCTTCTGTAGATAATTTTTTCTTTTTCTTTAATTCTTTACGCTTACACCTACAGAAGCACGTTGCACATTTGAGTATTAATAGAAATGTTATTACTTTGTAGTTTAAAGCGCATCTTGGAACATTATCAATCACTTTGAGCAGTGTAGAGACAATGTGCGATCAGCAACTAATCGCGCCCTTGTAAAGTGATCACATCACTCACTGTATGAGTGATGCAGATACTTACACAACATCGCGCATAGCAGTGTGAACTCGTTAAGTCACCCGTTTAATCAGGCATCTGCAACAGGCCCGCGAACGCATGCTGTTGTAAATGGCTGGCAGCCTACTTCGGCAGAGCTGCTGCAGGCGCCCAGCTAGCGCTGTATGATTACTACCTACTAAAACAGTACACTAACCGTTACCAGGCCCACGTTGTCCGTGTCCGCCGCTCCATTAATATTCCTTAATCCGAGCGTCACTTCGAACACTGTATCATGCGTGACCACCATTGAAGATGCGCTTGTTCGCTAGAACTTACACAGCGACCATGACCCCAGACCAACGCAACGCATTTGAAAGACGGATGAGACAGAGAGAGCAAAGTTGAGAGAGAGAAGGAGGAGGAGGCACTGGCGGTGGTGCCGCAGCTATTGACGCAAGTGTTCTGTGACGCAACTATACGCTTATCTACACCGCCTTTGCGAGGGCAAGGCTGGCCCGGGTGAGCGGGGTGAGCGGGACACCAGCCAAGAGGGTGCCGAAAGGCAAGCGCTATAGCACATACGGTGGGCGGTGGTTCGACGCGGAAGGCAATCGAATTACGCTTCAAGAATTCCTCCTTGTAAATGGCAACTCTCCTTTCACCCAGCCGCACAGCGGCGCAGGTTATTTACCAGCCTCGGGCCCTTTGAGTATTTTAACGGAATGCGACTGCAGTGAGCGAAAATTAGTCAAGCAAAATTTGCGGAAAAGGAAGTGCACCCTTGCATGGCCAGAAAAAATAATTAGTTCGCCCTCGGTGGCATTAGCGGGAGAGCATCGCTACACCTTTTTTCAGAGGAATTTCTTTTCGCATTGTTGGTGTCTGGCTATTCCGCGTATGGTGCCGCAAACACTGAATGCGTAGTCGAAGCTGGAACAAATTAATCCACAATTGCGGATGTTTAGAAGGCATGTCACGCACCACAAAACGTGCCGAGTTTGTTATAACAAACTTTTTGCTGACCACATGATCAGCACATAATCCAATATGGTTGCCCAATTAGCTAGCTAAGCACCTGTAGCAAAGGCAGGGAACGTTCTTGTTAAGTTTTGTTAATATAAACGATGGTTGTGCATAAGCACAGTGACAGCTTTCCGTGTGAATTGGTCATAACCCACGTTTTCGAGCGTAGAAGCGCCTCAGCGTACCTATTCAGCTACCACAGCAAGTTCGTAAGCAACGATGAGGTACGAGATTCTGCAGCTGTTTTCCATGTACTGAATAGTCCGTGTACAGTGCGTTGACCACCGCCACTCCTTAAGCCACCTCCCATATAAACTCCCAGTCTGAACAGGTGTGGGACCTTAAACCCTAATAAGCAGTGCCCCCCCCCCCGCACACAAACACACACACGAAATTCGAGGGCACACGGGCTGATACACACACATACTTATTGACAGGTGCACACACATACACGTATACACACATACGGCCACACACACACGCAACCGTGAACGCAAGCATGCATGGGCGTAGACATGTGCACAGGCACGCTTAACAAAAGCACGGACTCGCACATACACGCGAACGCACACATGCAGGGGTGTACACACAATCGCGCTTACACATGAACACATGCGCAGGCTCACGCATACACACCCGTTTTCGGGCGAACATTATGATTGTGTATATAATTCATAGCAAACATGTAGCTTATAACAAACGCTAAGCAAAGCTTTCGTAACATGGATTGCAGTAATTGCCATTATAGATGAAACGCGATTTGCTTCTGCTGGCATTCTGCTGTACTCGGAGAGCACCTTCACACATTCTAGGTCAATTAGGCCGTCATTTACCGCAAGGTCCGCATATTCGTGCAGTAGCTACGCTGCTCGGCCGCCAATCCGAAGGTCGCGGGTTCGATGCCGGCCGTGGCAGTCGAATTAAGACGGAGGCGAAAAGATAGAAGCCTGTGCCCTGTGCGATATCAGCGCTCATTAAAGAACACCAAACGGTCAAAATCTCTGGAGCTTTCCACTACGATGACCCCCATAATCATATCGAGGTTTTTTAGACGTAAAATCCCAAATATTACAATTATGTGTTCTTCTTATGCTGCATATTTCATCTGATGAATCGTCACCTACACCCTTCTCAGACATTTCAGTGTGCTATTGATGCAAGCCCCCGAACAAAGGTGTGCTTTTTTTAATCGACCATTTATGGGTGTTAAAGGGTGTTGTAAAGGGTGCTTTCTCGTAAAAGCACTTTTTTTACATTCTTTTGGGTGTAAAACTTTTACTGTGTAGGTGGGCACACTCGAATCCGAGTGTGCTGTTTTTAAAAAGCCGCGATTGAAGAAAAACGAAAGAAGATTTTGGCTCTTTTATAGATAACTACTCTGTGAAGATTCACCTTTACTATCTCTAACGCTACGCTGAACCCGTCTTCCAGAACTTCTCTCAATGTGGCGAGAACCTCACCACAACAACGACTTCTCCTTTGAGGGTGGTGCTGTAGAGATCGCCGTTTAAGAGGGAATCGTCATACAGATACCAACTTTACTCGTAGCGCAGCGTCTCTCAAAGCTGCTGCGAGAGATGATCGGGAAGGAGGACAAAAACAAATAAATAAAGCCGTGAAAGAAAAAAAAGGACTGAATGTGGTAAATTTTCTTCTGCTCCACACTACAAAGACATATTACCCGTAACTGTTTGTGGTACCGCTTCTGTGAGAAATCCTGGCAGATCGCAGTGATAAGCATAAAATATGATCAGCAGGTTTTATGGCCTGGCTTGGAAAAAGGCATGTACAGTGTTGGCACTTCATTAATGTGTTATTTAACACAGATGATTGTCCTCAGAACTCAGAAGAGTATTGTGGATATTTTCGTATTTGAGTTTTTTTTCAACAATACTCAACTTGTTTCTGTTTTGCCAGTTTACGACGTTTGTTTCAGCTAACTTAGAATAACAGTTCTTGTGGATAAAGATTTGCGTAACTAGGACCGTGCGCTTTGTCCATGTACGACAAAAGTTCCGCTTCAGTATATGAAAGTTAGAGAAGCTTCTTTGAGCTGAACACATCTTGAAGCCTATCCTGGAGTTCAAGAACCTTCACAACACATTGTCGGATACCCTAAATCTTGACTATTGTTCGGCCCTTATAAAAATTTGCGCAATTCGCATGCCTGCTAAGTCGCCTTGATGAGGTCAGTGCTTCGTAATATAAAGGTGACGCAATATTTTGCATATATTGACTTTAAACTCTAAAAGGCAGTAGTCTTTCTTGATATACTTCGAGGCGAAAACTTTGGGCTGTCTGTCTTTCGGTCTGTTTGTACACTTGTCTGTTTGTCCGCCGTAACCATACCCCTAACGGCCCCACACGACACTCCAAATAGCCAAACTAAGGTCCCTAGCAGAAACAAGTTTCCAAGGTTACGTCAATCATTGTTCTCGAGCCGTCCTCTTCACTCTCTCGCTTACGCCTTCTTTTATCTGCCATCCGCGTCTGTAATTGGTGCATTACTTGCACGCGATCTTGCAAATGGCTGGTGGTGTTATTTATTATTAAGCAAAATGTTCAAAACAAGTACGCATGCGGCGATGGCTCCAGCTGGATTCTGGCCATGACCAAAGATGAAATCGTTGCCAGTACATGAACTGAAGAGCAGGAGTGTTTAAGTGAGCGCCAAGTCGGCCAGTCGACCAAGATAGTTTCTTGGTGTTCGTTCACTACAACATCCGCGTTTTTCAACAATGCTGCGCTGCCGTAAAACAGCAGAAATTGGCTTCGCTGTCTTCAACCTACCTCATGCTATCTGAGATGAAGCACACCGTGAACTGTAGCTATGAAACATTTCACGCAAATGCTTTCGTGGAAATCCGTCGGCGTACGTCGACGCGTATCTGCGAAGCGAGCTTATTTGGCAGTCTTTCTTGAAACGCCAGGCGCACGTCTAATCCGCGTCTAATCTGCGTCTAGTGCTTGTCGGTTGGTGCAAATACTTGATTGATATGTGGGGTTTAACGTCCGAAAACCACTATATGAATATGAGAGACGCCGTAGTGGAGGGCTCCGGAAATTTAGACCACCTGGGGTTCTTTAACGTGCACCCAAATCTGAGCACACGGGCCTACAACATTTCCGCCTCCATCGGAAATGCAGCCACCGCAGCCGGGATTCGAACCCGCGCCCTGTGGGTCAGCAGCCGAGTACCTTAGCCACTAGACCAACGCGGCGGGGCTTTGGTGCAAATACTTGTGCGTATGCAGGTATACAGAGCGACTGGAGGGCGTAATCAACGCACTTTCAGAAGCATTTCACGCTTGACCAGCTGACCAGAACACGGCATACAGGAGCCGAAACGCGCTGTTTTGGAACACCTAACCAGTAGACCTCTTACTTTTTAGGAGGTTCCACGCACTGCCCCAGTATCCCTTGGCATCACAAGCGTCCAAACGGGCACATTAAAAAAACCGTCATCGCAGTGCTGCTATTGAAA